>NC_043010.1:18869596-19019596 GCF_006345805.1 Octopus sinensis
TGACCATACCATCGCAAGCGTCGCTCTTGCACACCACATCTGATGCTTCTTATGTCCAGCATTTCTCTCAGGGTGCTTACACCCTGTCATGAGTGCACACTGACATTACACATCTAGCGGATCATGTTAGCTTCATTTCTTTCAAGTCTACGCATGTCCTCTGCAGTCACAGCCCATGTTTCACTACTGTGAAGCATGGCTGTTCGCACACATGCATCATACAATCTACCTTTCGCTCTGAGCGAGAGACCCTTTGTCGCCAGTAGGGGTAGGAGATTTCTAAACTTTGCCCAGGCTATTCGTATTCTAGTGGTGACACTCTCTGAGCATCCACCTCCACTACTAACTTGGTCACCTAGGTAGCGGAAACTATCAACTACTTCTAGTTTCTCCCCCTGGAGTGTGATGGAATCTGTTTTCTGAGTATCTGTGGTGTCTATTGTTCCTGTGCATCTGCCGCACATGAAAGCTATCTTATCAATTAATTTCCCTTTGATATTGCTGCACCTCTTATGCGTCCATAGCTTACACTGGGTACATCTTATGGAGTTTCTACCTACACCTTTCCTACAGATCGAGCAGGGCCACCTGCCCGATGGGGTGTGTGATGAGTTCGCCTTTCTGCTTACTATAACTTTGGTCTTTGCTACATTTACTCTGCTACATTTGATTCTAAACCTTGCTTCCACACCCGAAATTTCTTTTCTAGTTCTGGTAGTGATTCTGCTATGAGAGCCAGGTCATCAACATAGAGGAGCTCCCAGGAGCAACCTGTTTTGAATTCCTCTGTTATTGCCTGGAGGACTATGATGAATAAAAGGGGACTGAGGGCTGAACCTTGGTGGACACCTACTTCTTCCCGGAAATCTTCACTATACTCATTGCCAATCCTAACCTTGCTGACAGCCTCTCTGTATAGGGCCTGTACAGCCCTTTTTAGCCATTCGTCAATCTCCAGTTTCCGCATCGACCACCAGATAAGGGATCGGGGGACCCTGTCAAAGGTTTTCTCCAAGTCCACAAAAGCTATGTAGAGGGGTTTATCTTTAGCTAGGTATTTCTCCTGCAGTTGTCGAACCAGGAATATGGCATCAGTGGTGCTTCTACCCGGCACAAAACCAAACTGCATCTCATGTAAGCAAAATTCTCTCCCTAATGAGATGGGTTATGACCCTCTCTGTGACCTTCATCACCTGATCCAACAGTTTAATACCCCTGTTGTTATTTCTATCTAGAGCATCACCTTTACTCTTGTAGCAGTTGACTATGGTGCTGCTACGCCAGTCATTGGGTATGACTCCATTATGAACTACCTGGTTTACAATGCGGGTGACTAGGCCATAGCCCACACAACCAGCTGTTTTAAGCATCTCAGCAGTGATTCCTGATGGACTGGGGGCTTTCCTGGTTTCATACCCTTAATTGCCTTAGCTACTAGGGAGCTCTCTATTCGGATAGCTGGTCCCTCTACTGGGTCAACATTTGGCAGGCTCTTCTCCTCCCATTCATTCTCCACATTCAGCAGTCTCTCATAATGGCTTCTCCAAGCTTTTTTCTTTTCAGAAACATTGAAAGCAAGTGCACCATCATCCATGCGGACGCATTTCTCTCCTGTAACATCACTATTTTCTCTCACACGCTGTCTAGCAATCCGAAATACCTCAGTTCTTTGGTCCTCACGTCAGTGGACATTGGCAAACTTCTTTTCTGCTTCATCTTTGGCTATGTATACCTGCCACCCAGCCTCCCTTTTGGCTACCTGGTACAGCTCCCTGCTACCCCCATCCCTCCAGGCTTTCCAGGCCTGTTTCTTTGCTCTAATGGCTTTGTCTACTGTACTATTCCACCACCACGTAACTCTAGGTCTGGAAGGGACTTTGCACCATCCACAGACTTGGTCTGTGGCACTCAGCAAGCTGTCCCGTAGGAATTTTCAGCTACCTTCTATGTCTGACATCTGTAGCTCCTTCTCCCTCTCATAAAATTTCTTGATGAGGATGTCCCTAAATCTCTGACCATGTGAAGGGTTCTTTAGCTTCCAAATCCTTCTTTTCTGGATTGGTCTGTTTCTTGGTATCCTTCTGGCCTCAAGCCTAAAGTCACTAATGATTAGCCTATGCTGAGGGGTACATTCTTCACCCCGGAGGGTCTTTGTATTTAAGAGCAGCCCTGCATCCCGCTGTCTGGTGAGGATGAAGTCTATTTGGCTAGCGGAGTCCCCTGACTGATAGGTTATAAGGTGGCAGTCTGGCTTCCTGAAGTTAGTGTTGCAGATTAAAAGGTTACATGCATCACAGAATTCTAGTAGTCTAGTTCCCTCATCATTTCTGGTGCCAATACCATGGCCACCGTGTACCCCAGTGAAGATACCCGATTCCCGCCCAACATGCCCATTAAAGTCTCCAGCCACAAAGATGAGGTCCTTGCCACTTGTCTTTGAGGTAGCCTGTAGAAGGGTATCATAAAAGTGGTCCTTCTGATCATTTGGTAGCCCTGCATGTGGGGCATAGGCGGAGATAATCGTAGCTGTGCTGTTCTGTAGGACTAACCTGAGCTTGAGCACTCTATTGCAAACCCTGACAACCTCTATGACCTTATCCACCCATTTCTCCGCAAGGAAAATGCCTACACCCCCTACACCATCCATGTTACCTTGCCAGAAGACTTTGTACCTATGTGCCTTGACTGTGAGGACCCTAGCAGAAGCACCTCTCCATCTTACCTCCTGTATGCAGCATACATCAACCTGTCTTCTTTATGTATATATCTACTGTGGTTCACCTATTACGGTTCACCGATCACGGTTTACCTATCATGGTTCACCTACTATAGCTCACCTATCGTGGTTCACCTATTGTGGTTCACCTATCACGGTTTATTATTTAAGCTTACATCGATTCCTCCTTGGTGTTGTTTTGTATTTATAATAAAATAAATATATACAAACTATAAAAATAATAAAAAAAGGTTAAAGGTTATATTACATGTCATTTAACCCTTTGTCTATCTTTGTTTCAGTCATTAGACTGTGGCCATGCTTGGGCACTGCTTTGAAGAACTTTTGTTAAACAGATCAATCCTAGGGCTTATTTCTTTTAATGCCTGGTACTTATTCTATCAATCTTTTTTGCTGAACTGTTAAGTTACAGGGATGTAAACTCACCAACATAGGTTGTCAAGCAGTAGTCACACACACATACACACACACACACACACACACACGATGGGCTTCTTTCAGTTTCGGTCTACCAAATCCATTCACAAGGTTTTGGTCAGCCAGAGGTTATGGTAGAAGACACTTACCCAGGGGCCACTCAGTGGGATTGAATCGAGAACCATGTGGTTGGGAAGCAAGCTTCTTACCATACTGCCACAGGTTTGTTCCAAGCATCCATGCTTGTTTTCAGACTTGAAGCTGGCCCTTGATTTATACGTTGTGAGTTATATGAGGCTTTCCTAAGTCCCAAATTACTCAAAGGGTTGAAAAGAATTGGCAATGTGTATCATAGATAATGCATGGACACCAGAGGAAATATGTCCAGTGTATCACAGGAGATACACAGAGTAGGAAAAGGGTTAAGTTCTTTAGTCCCAAGTTACTCCTGGTTTCATAGACTTATGATCAAAGGCATTCCAGCCATAACCATCCTGTCTATTTGTATATCTTTGGCTGATGTGTATTTCTACTGTTCCTTAACCCTTTCGTTACTGTATTTCTGTTGAAATGCTCTGTTTCTTTCAATTACTTTAAATATAACAAAGAATTTAGTAAAATAACTTCATTATCATTAAGCTAGTGTTAAGAACATGAATTGTGGCTAAGGTTTGGTGGAAGATTTGAGCTGGGTTGGTAACAAAAGGGTTAAGATGGTAAGATGTGATTTGAGGGATATTTGCTGGTATTTCTAGCAGGTTGAGTGATTCCATGCTATCCTTCTCTGACTCACATACCATCTGTTTTAGAGAGCAACCCTGCAGAAGCTCCCTTCTTGCTTGTTCTACAGAATCAAACTTCAAAAGGATTGTTATTCTTTTGAAATACTTTATCAAATTGCAAACATCTACCAAACTGCAAATTAACTCTGGATGAGAGAGAAATTTCACTAGGGAAAGGAAGTTCTAGTCATTAGCAGGTCATAGCTTTATACAATGAAGAATTTGAAACCAACCAGCTGAATGCAATAAAACAGTCACCAACTTCACAGTGCTCCCACCGTTTAACAACAATGAATTCTGCAACAAGAGAACCTTTATACGCTTGCTTGTTCAGTCTCATTGTGTGGCACCTTGGGCAAGTATCTTCTACTATAGCCTTAGGCCAACGCAAGCCTTGTGAGTACATTTGGTAGATGGAAACTGAAAGAAGCCTATCGTATATATATATACATGCCATGTAAAAAGTGTCCAGTACTCTCTGTAAAGTGGTTGGTGTTTGGAAGAGTATCCAGCTGTAGAAACCATGCCAAAAGAGGCTATGGAGCCTGGTGCAACCCCATCTTTACCAGCTCGTCAAATCACCCAACACATGCCAGCATGGAAAATGGATGTTAAATGATGATGATGATGATGATGATGATGTGTGTGTGTGTGTGTACATGTTTGTGTGTGTGTGTGAGTTGCAATCTCCTTTCTTTATATAGCACAATAGTTGTATGTGATTGTCACCATGAATGTTCCCTGAAAACAGATCTGGCCCTGGAGGGGAAATATTACCTCACTTGGAAACAGGTGAAGGTTAGCAACAGAAAGGGTATTCAGCTGTAGAATATTTGCCTCACTGAATTCCAACTGACCCAAGCAAGCATGGAAAAGTGGACTTTAAAATGATGATGGTACAAAAATAGATGTGATGGTCATGGCTAGAATACCTACGATTGTAACTCTCCTGACTTAAGAATAAACTAGTTACACTTTGTTTGCAGCTTGGCTGACTAAATGGTGACAATCTCTGGTAGTTTTGATTGATTGCTATTGTTTAACCCTGATCAAAAATACTTCACCCATGGCCATCCCCAGCTAGTGTAACCTCTTACCCCCCTCTCCTCACTGAATATCTCTTACACTATCAATACATGCAACCATCCATGTTCCTTGTTACATTTACTATTAGATGTGGTTGACTGACTGAAACATTAGAACACCAGACAAAATGTCTTGTGGTATTTAGTCATATCCATTTGCTCTGAGTTCAAATCCTGCCACGATTGACTCTGCTTTTCATCCTTCTGGGGTTAATAAAATAAAGTCCCAGTCAGATGCTGGAAGGTGGGGTGGAATAAATGCTTCTTCCCTCCCTGACCATGTTCTTTCTCTCTTGAACTGCCATGTCCAGAATCTAAAACACAGACAGTCTCATGTCCTGTCATAATTCTCTGTTCTTTGTTTTCCGTAACAGTTCCACTTCCTGATGGTCAATGTCTCTCTTCTTCCAACCAGTTCATCAAGCTTGACAGCCACATCATCCTTCTCCTTCCTCTGCTTCTTTTCCCTTCAATCTTTCCTGTCATCACTAAATTCTCCAAACCCTCTCTCCTCATCACATGACCAAGAAATCTTTGGCCCTTACAAATCAGTCCCCTATTTACTGCAGCCTGGGTCATCACTTCTTCATTAGACACTTTGTCTCTCCTTATATCCTCTCCAGAACCACATTTCACAACTCAGCAAGCCCCTTCTCATTTCTGATGTTATAGACCATTCCTCAATTCCATACATTAACATAGACATAACAGATCAATATACTTTGGGTCTAAGTTAGAAACCATTTTATTACTGGTATTTATATTACCCCTCCCCTCCTTGTACCTGCCAAGGTGTGTGTGAGGGGGGAAAGAGTAGCTTTGAAGGGACCGTTTGTCCACAGCAGAATTTGGACTCAAATATACCTAGACAGAAGCAATAATACTGGGAGGTTATTCATTAGTCTGGTAGTTAATTAGTCCAGTAATATATTAATCCCAAATTTTGGCACAAGGCCAGCAATTTTAGAGGAGGGTGTATGTTGATTATATCAACCCCAGTGCTTAACTGAGACTAATTTTATTTCCCCCACAAAAGAATGAAAGGCAAAGTCGACCTTGGTGGAATTTGAACTCAGAATGTAAAGACAGATGGAATGTTGGTAAGTGCTTTTCTCCTGCGTGCTAACCATTCTGCCAGCTTGCTGCCTTCGTCCTAATAATTAGTGCTATACACAATACATTTCTGACTCCTTTGCCAACAAAACAACAAAAACAAACACAAAAAGATAAGACACTCTTAGATAAACAATTTTTTGGTTCTACTTTATTTCTGGTAAATTCTATGAAACATTGAAATATTTTACAATTCTTGGTTTGTATTTCTTTCCATTTAAGAAAAAAACAACAAAATGAAATGAAATCTATTTTTTTTTTTTTGACTGGGTTCAAAACCCCTTTATTTTAAGTTAGGAAGAAATGGCAGACATGCCTTTCCCCTACATCAGTGAAGAGGTAAAGTGAAATAGCTTTAATCAGGAATCGTAACCTTGATTTGCCAGGAAACTTAAACACCGGTTCTACAGTTCTTGTAAAATTCTATCGATTGTATTTTGTTCAAACTTGTTCAGTTTTGGGGTTCTTCATCTCTCGGTTTCTCCTATTTTTCAAATGCCTTTCACCCTTATCAGCAGATCAATACAATTGAACAAGATCAATCATTCAGTTAATGTCACAACAAAGCAGTCTCTTATAATCCTTTTTTATGGTTCTTTTCTATTTGGTTTCATTACTGAATTTAAGCAACAGTTGTTGTTGTTGTTGTTGTTTTGGTTTTAGTGTATATTTACAAAACTTTTTTGAAACAAAATACATTTGATTATTGCTGTTAGAGGGGGAAGATAAGGAATATGTGTGTGTATATATGTGTATATGTGTGTGTGTGTGTATATGTGTGAAGGCAAATGGCCTAGTTGTTAGGTATGTTGCACTCATGAGTGTGAAGTCGAGATTTCAATTCCCAGACCAGCTGCACTTTGTGTGCTTGAGAGAAAACACTTCATTTCAGTGTTGCTCCAGTCCACACAGTTGTAAATGGGTCACCCCTACAATGGATTAGACATTCTAATCAAGGGGGATGGACATTGGCCTGCTCGCCTCACCAGCAGGGTGGCTTCATTCAAAAGCTAAAACAATGCAAAGCGCATTGTGAGCGGCGATGTATAACAACATCTGATAGTATGGCCAATCACGATATATATATATATACATGTACATATTAACCCACAAACACAGAATGTTCATATATTAATCAAAGTATAAAGTATTATAGATCCGTTTCAGCCGATCTTACTAATCAGTTTCGTATTGAGTATTAGATAACAGGATATTGGATAATAGGATGGCTATGTGTGCAAGGGCATTCCCATTTCAACTCACTCATCTACATGCCCATTCACACATAGATGTAATAATACACTATCTCTCACACACACTTGTTCACTTAATGTGTGCTTTTGCATACCAGCCTGCCTAGGACATACATAATAATTCTAGATCAAATATGAACCAAAGTGAATGAACCCCGCCTGAAAAACAGGGTCTAACTTCTGCATCAGAGAGGGACAAAAATCCAAGAAAGAATCTTAAAAATAATAAAACCAAATTAACATAAAAGTGTGAGATGACCACCTCACTTCCCCGATGACCACTGCCCCTCCATGATGACCGCTGCTCCTCCCTGGTGAACCACCTCACCTGTTGTATGTAATATGCACATCAAGTACTAAACCTGGAAAATTTATCTCACTTTTTGTTTTGACTAAAATATTTTCATTTAATCTTATTCCATAATTCAGCCTACAGTGTTCTCCACCAACACACACACACATACATACGTGTGTGTGTGTATATATATATAAATATATATACATGCACACACACACATATATGCATATACATGTGTGTGTGTATTTACATAAATGTATGTGTATATACATAAATATATATTTCTTTACTACCCACAAGGAGCTAAACACAGAGGGGACAAACAAGGACAGACAAAGGGATTAAGTCGATTACATCGACCCCAGTGCGTAACTGGTACTTAATTTATCGACCCCGAAAGGATGAAAGGCAAAGTCGACCTCAGCGGAATTTGAACCCGGGACGTAACAACAGACGAAATACCGCTATGCATTTCGCCCGGCATGCTAACGTTTCTGCCAGTTCGCCACCTTGAGTTTGTGATACATAAATATATAAATACATGTGCATGTATGCGTGAATATAGACATAGTAGATTGTTAGTAGATGAAGAAAATGTCAAAGAATAGGAAAACGAAATTCTTCTGTCTCCCACTTCAGACACAAAAATGATAACCACAAAAGACTCATCGTTTCCAAGTATTGATGACAACCTTCTATTGTCCTAGAGTTAGAATCCAAACTGTGATGCCACATGGCAAGTTGCTTCTCCAGAAACTTTGAGAAAAGTACGTAAAGAGATTATGCAAAACCAGAAAATGAGGAAGAAATGCAGATCTTTAAAATAAAGATGAAAATTATCTGCAACAAGCAACCGAAATGCCAAAAGTCGACACTCTTGCAATAGTAAAACTGAAGAAGACAATAAGAAAGAGAAAAGATTCAGTTCCAATACTGAAAATAACCATTAAAACAACTGAAATGAAAATGGACTTTGATGAATCTCTTGCCAATTCCATTAGGTTATCTTCACAAAGAAATTCAACCAGCTTGAGTAGCAATCCTTTGTGCTTTGAAGCATGTCATTCGCACAGTGCCATCCATTATTCTAATTTTGATATAGGTTCTTGTCACCTTGATGACACTAAGAAGACAACTTCTGATGACATTGGAGAATCACAAACTCATTTATTTTCATCAGGAGATTGCCAAAATGTTGACGAGGAAGTTGCTTGGAATGAAGACGAACTGTTGAATGTATCTCTTGTGGAAATTGTTTTAATCAAAAGTCACGTGGATAATTTAAAAGAAAATTCTTTTACAATTGAAAGTGGTAATGTAAAAGTTCAAAGTCCTGAAATTCAAAATAATCTCGAAGACTCTAGCCAATCCAGTTCCAAGAAAAAAGAACTCCTAAAATTCAAAAGGTAATCTTTTCTGAAAATGCATCTTCCATTTCTAAAGACATGGATTTATCAGACAGTGAAATGCTTTCACAGTCACAGGAAACAGATTTCAATTTAGGTACATCTAAATGTGCCAGGAATCCAACCATGACAAACCTCTCCAAGCCTCTTTCCATTTCTGATGTTATAAACCGTTCCTCACATCCATACATTAACACAGAATAGACATAACAGTGCAATATACTTTGTGCCTAAGTTAGAAACCATTTTATTACTGGTATTTATATTACCCCTCCCCTCCCAAGGTGTGTTGAGGGGAGGGGAGAGCAGTTTTGAAGGGACGGTTTGTCCACAGCGGAATTTAAACTCAAATATACCTGAACAGAAGCAATAACACTGCGAGGTTATTTGTTAGTCTGGTAGTTAATTAGACACCAGATGGGAATAAAATGAGCTCCCAAAGTGCCAAAGTGACAGAGACTGGATTAGCAAACAAGTGGGTATTGATGGAGGCAACCATCAACAACAAATGCAGGTACACCCTCAAAAAAGGTGATTAAAGTAGAACCAGTAAGGTTTACTGACGAAGTAGCAACATATACTTCTAATACAGGATAAAATTTTTTCAAAAATTTCATCAAGTGGCCAGCATAAGGAGGAGGAACTACGAACTCATAACATAGAGAACAAATAGAAATTCCTGCAGGACAGCTTGCTGAGTGCCACAAATTAAATCTGTGGCTGGTGCAAAATCCTAACCAGACCTAGGGAGATGTGGTGGTGGAATGATATAGACAAGGCCATTAGAGCAAAGAAACAAGCCTGGAAGAAAGGAGGTAGCAGGGAACTATATCAGGTAGCTAGAAGTCAAGTGTACTTAGCCAAGGGAGAAGCAGAAAGGAGAAAGTTTACCAATGTTCTGCAACATGAGGACCAGAGGCTTCAAGTGTTTCAGGTTGAAAGACAGAGTGTCGTGATATGGTCGGGGAGAAATGTATTCGCATGGATGATGGCTCACTTGCAGTTTGTGATTCTGCAGAGAAGGAGGCTTGGAAGTGCCACTATGAAAGGCTGCTAAAAGTAGGGAGTGCATGGGAGGAGAGCCTGTCTAATGTGGATCCAAATGGGCAGGGCTGGCTATTTGAATCAACTGTAGCTTAGGAGATGAAGCAGTTAAGGATATGAAGACAGGGAAAACCTCCGGTCCATCAGGTATTACTGTTGAGATGGTTAATATATCTGGTGGCGTGGGATATCACTTGTTCACCTGCAGAGTTAAGCAGACTGTCCACAAAGGAGTCATATCCAATGATACACACACACATAAATGATACCCACTCACATAAACATATGTCTAAGTAAATGTTTTCATTTTTGTATTTGGTTTAGAAGATTCTTGATGTGAACTGCATGTTCAAACGCAAACACATTAAATAAAATGGAATCCACAGGGACCAGTGGCAGTCTGCAGTGATTCTTTCATTTCCCATCAACTTTTCCGCCCCCAAAATGACTGTTTTCTCATTGCAATCTTTCTGTCGATTTTTCTACCCATGTAACCTAGCCATACCTGGTTGATTGTAGATAAGGCACAACCATGCAGGAATGGTAACTTCAAATCAAAAATGTGGTTAGGCCTTTGAGTCAAAAATTAAGAATTTTGGTTCAATGCAGCAATGTACATATATGTGTGTGTGGGAGTATGTATATGCATGCACACACATATATATTCATTTATTCATCATCTAACGTCCGCTTTCCATGCTGGCATGGGTTGGATGGTTTGACTGAAAACTGGTCAGCCAGGGAGCTGCACCAGGTTCCGATCTGAATTTGACAAGATTTCAACAGGTGGACGCCCTTCGTAACACCAACCATTCCAAGAGTGTAGTAGGTACTTTTTATGTGCCACTGACCTGACACCAGCTTTGGTCATGACTACAATCTCACTTGGCTTGACCAGTCTTACACAAGCATTGTGTATTGCCAAAAGTCTCGGTCACTTGTCACTGCCTCTGTGAGGCCCAACGCTTGAACGGTGCTTTATACATGCCACCGGCACACACACACACATATGCAGGCACATGCACACACACATTGCTTTAAAAACATTAAACAACAATGCAATTTATGACTAACCGCACTTGTATGAAGTTTAAGATGTTTAAGGGTTTTCTCACAAGAGCCAGAAATGAAATGAAAACTTGTATCTCAAAGAACTGGAACCCATAGCATTTCAGTTATAATATATCAAAGAATACTCAACACTTATCTATTTGAGTTCTGTAATTAATTCTTTGACTGGGAATCAACAAAGATTTCTAGAGCTGCTGTGCTAAAAGTGGAGCCTTGTATAAAAGCAGATAAGTATAACTGAAGATGGATAAAAACCAATTTGACTTCTTTTGGCCAAAAACAATTCTGTTAAGTATTATAGGAAGTGTAGGTTGGAGAAAAATGGAAAACTTTATAAGAAAATTGGCATAGCAAGTTCATTTTCTTGAAAGCAGGGAGCCTGGATGTTATAAAGCTAAAAGAGTTGGCTTCAGAACATGCAAAAATCTACTGGGTAACAAAGAAATTGTAAGATTTAAAGACAATCTTTGAAACAACTTAAAAAGAACCAGGTTTCATAAGGCGCCAAACAGCTTTCATCAAAGTAAATTGAACGCCTGATATATCTACACAAATCTGAAGTTGCAGGACTCTCCAATAAACCAAAAAATTCAAATAGCAGAGAGGTCAGCACTTACATAAGGTTTTTATCAGATAATATTCATAAGAAATCTAAGAATGTGGCTTATAGCTCCATTAATCTCGAAACCAAGGATCTAGCAATAAAGCCAAAGACAGATGATAGGTTAGAATGTCTGGTGTCCCAGTTCCTTTTATGTAATCATTAAGGGCCACAAGATAAATTTGAGAATAACTACGTGCAGATTGATCAATGTAGCAAAGCTAAAATTAGGGATCGTTAAAATTAGTGATCTTTGGCTGAAATAAAATATTAGAAAAAGATAAGAATTCATAAATCACAAGAGAATGTGATATTTCACTTTTTGGGAACAGTGAATCTCAAAGCATATAAAAGCTATACATAATAGCATGTAAATCATCATCAACATCATTTAACATCCAATTTCCATGCTGGCATGGGTTGGACGCTTTAACTGGAGCTGGCCAGCTGCATCGGACTCCAGTCATGTTTTGACATGGTTTCTAGGGTTGGATGTCAAAACCTTTTGGACAGAAAAGGTCAAAGGCTGTCCATGGGATTTGAACCCACATCTCCTGTAAACATGACAGATGTTCTACCGTTGAACCAAAGAAATCCTTTGAATGTCTATCCATTTCAGAAACTTTATTCTTACCAATGAGAATGGTGTTGACATTCTATAACTTAAGCAAGGAACAACTCCACTTCCTTCAATTTATGATGTCATTTCCTTGGCAACACCCAATGCTTTTATTTATATTCCTATACAGCAAGTTATTTAGAGCAAAGAACAAAAGAAGGTGAAAGTAATCCTTCATAGCATCGTAAAAACAGTGCTGTCTCCCTTGATTGCTCATCCAGGCAAGAATGTTAGTTAACTCGCAACATAGCGAGTGATTGTCTCTGATGCTAAAAACACTTGTAAAAATCAAATTCTATCTTTTAATTTCACCAATCATTGCTTTAAGGGAGGAGATTCACAACAGCAGGCTCCATTCTGCAGCCCACAATAATTTTACAATGGATTCTTTATGACAAACGAAAGCATTTCACCGTAACAACACCACCTACATTACCAGCCAAACTAAAGACTAGAGATGGAAATAAAACAAACATGTAAATGAAATGATACAAAACAAAAGTAGAAAAAAAAAATAAAACCAAAAATCCAACAAATTTCTCCCAAAAATTTAATTGAAATAATTTTTTACATCCGAAGGGAGATGAGAGGAGGGGACAGAGTAGGGGTTAGATGGAGAAGATACACCGCCAGAAATACATACACATATATATATAAATGCAAATACACATGTGTATACATACACACATCTACATATAAACACATAAGTGTGTGTATATATATATATATATATATATATATTAACATACACACACTCACATAGATCTATGTAAATACACAAGTATCTATGATTATATGTATACATATATATATTTATGAATCTGTATATAAGATTAACAATGAAAGCTCTGTTAACAGCAACAAAACACACACCCACACAATATACCCTAGCCACTAACGAACAATAGTCACCAATTGATGAACTTTGGAGACAACAGTTCAAATTCTTTAATTTGGTGAAGAGGAATTTAACACTGCCATGCACTCGTGCACCTTGATGTCCACATTTGGCAAAAATATGGCAACAGAATCACAGTGACCAACCACTTCATTTGATGACCAAATGTTCATGCTACTACACCAAACATTAGGGTCTAATAAGGGAATATAGAAAATAATTCTTGAGAAAGAATTATTTTGAACAGTTGTGTCTCGTCTCCAATGGTTAACACTTTAACATTCAGATTACTCTGGCAACTGTAATCCTTATTTATCCACACCATTTGGAATTAATCCTGGATTATCTTGTAACTTTAAGATTTTGATGTGAGTAAGGTTGGTGTGAAAGGTCAGCCTTGGCCAGAATGAACATAAAACAGGTAGGATATTTTGACCGAATATGGCCCTTTTAAATGCTAAAGGGTTAAAAGTGAAGCTGTTCGCTACAGACACAAACATATACATATGAATGTCATATATGTATATGTGTGTGTGTGTATGCAGGAATAAACTAATTGATGATAGTGATAACTTATGTAAGAAGACTATATTGACACCAGTGTATGACTAGTACAATATTTTATTGGCCCCAGAAGAATGAGAAACTAAGTCATTCCTGGAAGGATTTGCCCACACGAAGGACACACCAAAGTACAATGTGGCACATTGACCATCTAACATCAACTTTGCCATTCTGACTTCCTATTGAGAATAACCAAGATAAGAATATTGATTTCTAAGATCGGCACAAAATAACAAATGTAGCAGAAGGATTTATACAATTAAACTGATGGAAGTCCCTGATTCATGCTTCATTTTAGTGAAGTCTAGAGGAAGGAAAAATTAGGATGGCCATGGTAGGATTTAAAATCAGAAGGAAAAGAATTCTAAATACAGCAAGGAATTTTCTTGAATAGTCTAACAATTCTGCCATTCTACTGCATTAACAATATTTATATACATACATATATATATATATACACATATATATGAATTTATATAAATAAGGATAATTTAAAATATTTTAAATTAACAATCTTATCCTTATTTATATAAATTTAAATTTATTTTGTCACTGTATTTACTGCAGTGATGTTTTAACCATATCACACATGGAATTAAACGGCAGGCATTTTGAACAAGTCATGATGCATATGTGCATATATATGTATGTATACGTTCGTATATGTAAGTATTCGTATGTTGCATTCATATATATATATATGTATTTATGTTTCTTTCTGTGTGTATTCCACTGACGAGGCAAGGCATTCCTAAATGCAAAGTCAGAAATATGGGATCTGGAATTATCCAGTCATTTTTTTACTAGTTTCATCTTGTCTCTTTGTTTTCTCTCCGTGTTGCTATATGGACACTTAAGGTGGTTTTAGAGTCAGATCTTGGCTGCTATTTTCAGCACGGTGGTATCTCGTAGATACCCTAATTTATAATTATATGTATATATATATATATACACACACACATAATTATGTATACATATACACACACACATAAACATATACATACATATATATATACATATGCATATATATATATATAATATATATATATATATATATATATATATATATATACACACATATACATATATGACAAGCATACATACACACATACAAGCCTCCATTCTAGCATTACAACAATCTTAATAAACCTAACTTTCATTTTGCTAACATTGATCGTATGGCTCTCAGGTTTGGGTGTGTGTGTGTGTGTGTGAGTGTAGAGGGAGTTGGAGGAATGTTTCCAGCATTTGGAAAGAAAATTTTGGTTGAATGTTTGTCAGCAAACAGTAAGTCTTTGCACTTGTCCAGTGAACACAGGTATTGATTATTTAACAAATTGCACTTTCTCCTCAATGCCACAAAACCTTCATATATATGTATGTATATAAATATACATACATACATCTCAGCCCCACACGCACACGTCAAAGTCACTAGCCCTCATCTACATACTCTCTTATACACACGCACGCGCACTTTCATTTTTGGATCACCACTACTTTATTATCTCCCCTTCTTCCTAGCTCTCCTGTGTGACCCCTCTGTCCGGCATTCGCCTTGATAGATCGCTAGCAACTACACATTCTTTATTTTCTCTCCTTGTTTCTTTCTGTGGAAGAGCGTAGGCTCAAAATGTTAAAGACTTTTTCACTTCCTGAGCATTAAACCAATACATCTGTTTGTTGTCTACACTACCCATTATCGTCTTTTGTTTTTTTGTGATTTCTCCCTATACACACACACACGTCCACATGAAATACATAGTTTACATCCTTGGTTTCAAAGGATGGTATAAGCAACAACCATACTTCTTTATGTTCAAAGTTAAAGTGAACCACTCTCCACTACTCTGTTCTTTTTGGAAGCTTAGAGAAGAAATGTATGAATACCTTGGAACATTTGTGATAGACAATTAACCTAGATTACGTAATCACAGGCTCTGCCACCCAGAGAAATTGCATATCCTGAATCAGTCAACCGTATTCCTTGACCAGAAATTCAGAGCGATTTCTGTCACAAACGGACATTTAATCCTAAATCCTTTTCAACAGTCAAATCCAGAAAATAATGCCAGGAAAATCTCCTGAAGTTAACTCCCTTGACAACTGTAATCTAATCTCAAACAATTTGCAGACTTTATATTCTGTTGCACGTTTATATTCCAGTGATTCTTACCAGAAGTCTGCAACAATTTTGATCATGTGATCTGGCTGATCTAATGAGAACGAAGCTCACCAACAACCTATAACGAGCTGCCTTACAAGCCTAAAGTGGTGACTGCTTCACTTACAGCAGACATCTAAACAATTAGACATAGAACTTTGATGGTTATGAAAAGCCAAACAATGGCTGTGTAACTCAATGAAACAGTGATGCCAACCTCTGGCAGCTGCAGCAGACATGCCTTAAGAAACTGGAAGCCAAAAGCATCCTTCTTGGCATACTATCTGCCATATATTTGGGGTAAGTTGCCCCTTTAGGTTAGCTAAAGGCATTATGAATGTGTTCAATTCCAACAAACAGAAACAGGTGTATATGTGTCTATATACATGTTAAATAATAACCTTATGAAACTTGGTGTCAAGTCAATCTATTGTAGAGTTAGTTACCTCTTTTAGATTCAATTTGGGAAAGGCAAAATTTTTTAGAAAATGGTAAAGAACGAATACGTGTATGTGTGTGTGTGAGTTATTTAGTGAGTGACAAGTTCAAAAGAAGCTATGTCCAGCCACTAAGAATAAAATATTGAAAGAGGAGTCTCAGGGTGAATATAATTGTTTATTTCAACAAAATACGTATTTTGTTTTGCCTATGACTCATCAGGGGCAATAAGCAAAATAGAATATATATTTTGTTGGAACCAACAATTATGGATTATATATATATATATATATTAGAGGAAAAAGTACAACAAAAGCTAAGGCAGGAAGAGTATTTCAAGTCATTTAGAATATATAATTAGGGTAACGTGAATTTGAAGTCCTTACAGCTGTTTCTGGGATAACCCAAGTGATAGGCTAGCATGTCTGTACACTGGGTATTCTGTCAGAGATAAGGTGAGAATGTATGAAAGTTCTAGACAGAAATTCACAGTTTATAAGTAATAAAATAGAAGAATAAAGAGTTGAAGTAGATACAAGAATACAGATAGGAGAATAAACTTCACAGCACATCTCCACATCTTCTGCAAAACTTTATTCTCCTGTCTGTATTCTTGTATCTGCTTTTACTCTTTATTCTTCTATTTTATTCCTTATAAACTGTGAATTTCCCTGTCTAGAACTTTCTGATGATAGAATACCCAGTGCACAGACATGCTAGCCTATCACTTGGGATATCCCAGAAACAGCTGTAAGGACATCAAATTCACGTTACCCTAATAAAACATTCTAAATGACATGAGATACTCTTCCTGCCTTAGCTTTTGTTATCCTTTTTCCTCTAATATTATATATACCTGCTAATTCAGAAGCCTGATATGGCTCCCTAGTTCCAGCCTCAGCTGTGAACTTGGAACCTAACAGATGACCAATTTTAGCACTAAGCATACCTGTTTGTTTAGACCTCCAGGGAACTAAACCCCACATATTCTTTATATGTGTATATGTATATATATATATATATATATATATATATATATATATACTGGTCTCCCTATGTGTGAGTGTGTGTGTGTGTGTGTTTCTAACCAACAGGCCTTCATATATGCACAAATACATACATTCTCTCACTCTCTCTTCCTCTCTCTCTCGCAGACTCTGACACACAGACAGCATAGGAAGACTGCTAAAAGTAAAAAGAAAAGATTTTTCAGCATTATTTCGAGGTGATTGGTAAGCAGTATTGAGAAATGTTACATTTACAGAAGACGGCAGGTGTGGGAGTGGGGTGTGGGGTGGGGGCAATCATGTGGGACTCGGACACGCGTTATATGTACATTTGCATATTTGTGTGTGTATGCAATTGAGTGAATGTGTTTGCCTGTAAGTATAGTTTGTGGCAATGTTATCTGATAGAATCTCCCATATTCATAAGTTCCAGCAGACATCCCATGGCACCGAAATAACCCTGCAAGTAGAGAAAGAGAGATAAACTGAATACAGGTGTAAACACAAACACGCAAACACACACTGTCACACACATGTGCATAGGTTTATACAGGAACACACACAAAATCGGCACTTTGTTGGTTACTACGCTAAGTTTTCCAGTTAATCTGATCAACGGAACAACCAGCGAGTGAAATTAACATACAAGTGGCTGAGTATTCCACAGATGCATACTCTTAACATAGTTCTCAGGGAGATTCACAGAATGTGACAGGGCTGGCCCTTTCAATTACAAGTACAACGTGTTTTTGCCAGTTGAGTGGACTGGAGCAATGTGAAATAAAGTGCCTTGCTCAAGGGTGCAATGTGTTGCCAGGTATCGAATTCCCGACCTTGCAGCCGTGAACCAAACACCCAAACCACTAAGCCATGTGTGCCTTCACACACACACATACAACATTCTCACTTGCAAACATATGGACACACACAAATACATATTGCCTCTCATACACACACACACACACGCCCAAATACAGATGCGCACACACAAATAGATACACAAGCACAAATACACACACACACAAATACAGACACACACATGCGCAAATACAGACACACACACATACACATATATAGACAGACACATACAACTACAAACACATACACACAAATACAGACACACACACAAACACACCCGAATACAAGTTCTGTTACATTCCTCTCACACATACACATACTTACAGATACGTGTGCTTATTTACAGGCACGTATGAGAGAGAGAGAGAGAAAGAGAGAGAAGGGGAGGGTAGTGTGAGAAGGAGTAGAAGCAAATAATTACCTCATGCTCTAGAAATAACGCCTTGAGGGAACCTCCAGACCAATACTCCATAGCATATGCCAGCAGTTTCATAGATATTGTGTTTACTCGGAGGAAGTTACCCACAAATACAACACGTTCCATTTTCTGAAATGCAACAGAGCAGACACATTGATAATATATATATATACACATATACATACATACACATAAATACATACATATATGTACACACACACACATATATGCATGTGTGTGTGTGAACTTTTGTGATCTTTTACCTTTTACTTGTTTCAGTCATTGGGTTGTGGCCATGCTGGGGCACCACCTTAACCACAGTACTTGTTTTCGTAAGCCTGGTACTTATTCTATTGGTCTCTTTCGACAATCTGCTAAGTTATAGGGACAAACCATCACCAATTGTCAAGAGGTGGTGGTGAGGGACAAACACATACACACGACAGGCTTCTTTCAGTTTCCATTTGTGATATCCACACACAAAAGTTTGTTGGTGTGAGGCTATAGTAGAAGACACTTGCCCAAGGTGTCACACAGTGGGACTGAACCTGGAACCATGTGGTTGAGAAGCAAACTTCTTACCACACAGCCACGCTTGTGCCTATATCCATATATATAATGGGAGGGATGAGGCTCAATTACGAATGGAGTCAGAGGAGTGTCGCAGTGAGAGATGCCATGTCTTGGGCATTTTTACAAAGGTGATGGAATGCAGCCCATCAAAGTCTTTATACAGATTATTTTTTCCAATGAGAGAGAGAGAGAGAGAGGAGAATAGGTGGGTGAGTGGGGTGAGAATAATCAATGATTATTCAACTGGTATTTTACTTCATCATCATCATCATCGTTTAACGTCCGCTTTCCATGCTAGCATGGGTTGGACGATTTGACTGAGGACTGGTGAACCAGATGGCTGCACCATGTTCCAATCTTGATTTGGCAGAGTTTCTACAGCTGGATGCCCTTCCTAATGCCAACCACTCTGAGAGTGTAGTGGGTGCTTTTACGTGCCAATGGTGATGTGGTGGAGAAAGAGTGAAGCCGTAAAAGTGAAGAGACAGGCTTGGAAAGACTGGAAGGAAAAGCAGGGCAGTAGAGAAGGATAAGGGGGTTGCTTGAAGGGAAGCTAAACCAAAATGAGAAGTGGAATGTGAAAGGTTTGTTAATGTTCTACGATGTAAGGATCAAAGATGTGAGATCGTTCTGGATTGTAAAGCAGTGCACACGAGAAGGTTGTGACATTGTGCGTGAGAAGTGTAGAGGGATGGATAATGGGAGAGTTGTAACCATGCATATATATCTCAGGTCGTTTCTCATTGAGCAGATCTGTAACCAGACATTCCAGTCATGACCATCTTGTCTTTCTGTACACCTACAACTACTTTATTCAATGTATGCTTCCTTTTTCAAGACAGCTGGATGGTATCTAAAGGAGATTTGGCTGCTATTTCTAGCAAATCAAGTGACAACATAGGAGCTGTTACTGCAGCTTGTATGTTCTTGAGATAGCTATACAGAAAACCTCGTGATTCCAACATTTTAATAATTAAGAAAATAAAGTATAGTGGAACATATTTAAAAGGCTTACCTCTGTAACTGCACACATCCTTGCTATGGACCCAATGTTGTTGGTGATGGTCACTAAGGTTGCTTTGGCTAAGTCATGCCGTGAAGCAATGTCGCGCCGCTCCTTCAGGTTCATATGACCAAAACTTGAAGAAAGAGAAAGAAAACAGAGAAGTTGGTGGAGAGGGGGAGGTGACACAGGTTCACACACACACAACTAGATATATTTCTTTACTGCCCACAAGGGGCTACGCACAGAGGGGACAAACAAAGACTGGCAAACGGATTAAGTCGATTATATTGACCCCAGTGCTTAACTGGTACTTATTTAATCGACCCCGAAAGGATGAAAGGCAAAGTCGACCTGGGTGGAATTTGAACTCAGAACGTAACGGCAGACGAAATACAACTACGCATTTTGCCCGGCGTGCTAACGTTTCTGCCAGCTCGCCATCCATCCATTTGCACTGCTCTTTATTCCTGGGAGGGGTGTGGGGGTATCAGGTCCTCAGTCCCCTCCTCCTCTTTAGGGTCCTATCAGAAGCAATCATCATTAAACTGATTGATTCCTAAGCATAACCAATACAAACAATATTGGCTTCAAATTTTGGCACAAGGCCAGCAATTTCGGGGGAGGTGGAGGATGCAGTCAATTACATCGACCCCCAGTGCTCAACTGGTACTTCTGTTATTGACCCTGAAATGAGAAAAAAGCAGAGTCAACCTTGGCGGAATTTGAACTTAGAGTGTAAAGACGGATGAAATACTGCTGAGCATTTCTGCCCAGCATGCGACCGATTCTGCCGGCTGACTGCCTTTCTGAGACTATGGATATCATTCAACCATTTTGCTCTTTGTCTACCCTAGGGCTCTCCTGTTAACTGGCAGCCATCATAAACTAAATTCTTGATTTACAAACTATTGAAATATAGGTACCAGCAGGTCACATCTCTGACGGGCCAAAATGCAATATATCCACCCATCCAAAACATCACAACTATTTTATCACTCCTGTCAGCATCTTGAATTACTCCAACAACACCTCATCTCCAAACTGGCAGGACCATAGCTCACCTCTCCACCACACACACAACTCACCACTCCATCTTCACCACCAACGCCATCATGCCTCCCCCCCATTCATTCTACCTTCTACTCACCTGCTGGCCACTGCATCTCCAGACAGACAAAACTTGGTGTAATCACCACCATAAATGTCTTTTACCAGTCTGTCTACCTTGGTGCTGTCTCCTTGTGAGGCCATCTGTATTGCTTCTTCAAATGTTTCGCAGCCTGTTAGTAAACAGCAAAGACCCAGGAAGGTACCGCCACCTAAACTGTACGAGGGCACAGCAGACAAAAGAAGACAAGTTGTAAAAACAAAAAAAACATAATGGGACAACAAATGGTACATTAGTTTATATTGCTCAACACCTCAGTTTACCTTGAAAGATCAGACTCATTATCAAAAGCCTTCCAGTCATGACCATCCCATCTTTTTGCATATAAAGAACAACATTGTCCAGTATAGCCTTTTTAACCCTATAGAATTCAGATTATTCTGTTAAATATAATCCTTATATATTCACGTTGTTTTGAATTAATTGGGTATTATCTCTTAGTTTTGAGATGATGCGACTGTTTATTTTTAGAATGACATTGCAGGCTAAGTGTGAGAGACCTGATCTAGTCAGTTTGAACACAAAACAGGCAGAATATACCTAGGCTGGATATAGCCAGTTTGAATGCTAAAGGGTTAAGCTGGTAATGTGATATTTAAGGAAAATTTGGCTGCTATTTCTAACAGTACAAGGGTCAATTTGCTCGACTTGAAGTCAAGGCAGTGCCCCAGCATGGCCACAGTTTAATGATGGATACAAGTAAAAGAATAAGAGAAAAACCATTTAAGAATCTTCAGAAACAAAAAAAAAAAATGCCAAATGAAGGACAGTAAAACTGTTTGTTTGGAAAACTTAGTCTGATTAGAAAATGAAAGAAACCTTCCCTTGAGAGACACACAGACACTGGTCAGGGGCCGTGTTTAGTGATTAGGGTTCCCAACAAACACAGGTACATCTGTGAAGTTGTTTGACAATTAAATACCTCACTTAACACTGAGTGGGTTACTAGGTCACTGAGTTGCTGCATTCAAAAGGATCCCATCTTCAACTAGAACAGTACTTTCCAACCCCATTTTGAAGAGGGGCCTTAGACTCCTTCCATTCTGATTTTACTCTACTAGACCTCCAGCTGTGGAGGTCTGAGTAGAGTAAAATATTATATATTCTTTTAATTTTTTTACTTGTTTCAGTCATTTGACTGCGGCCATGCTGCAGCACCACCTTTAGTTGAACAAATTGACCCCAGGACTTATTCTTTGTAAGCTTTGTACTTATTCTAATGGTCTCTTTTGCTGAACTGCTAAATTACAGGAACGTAAACACATCAACATCAGTTGTCAAGCAATGATGGGACACACACAAACACACATTATAAATATATATATATATAATGTGTTTGTGTGTGATCACATGTCTTCCCTTCATTTGGACTTTCCTCTATTACTGAAGAAGAGCTTTACTCGAAACGTTAAATCCTCTTTTCTTTCCTGAGCGTCTGATAATACATTACTTATACCACATCCTTGTGTTGCTGTTTTTCCATGTTAAATATATATATATATATATATACACACACACACACATACATACATGTAAAAAGCACTATCCAAATGTGATCCATGCTAGGCCCACCTAACTGGCTCCTGTGCTGGTGGTATATAAAAAGCACCCACTACACTCTCGGAGTGGTTAGCGTTAAGAAGGGCATCCAGCTGTAGAAACACTCCCAGACCAGATTGGAACCTGGTGCAGCCACTGGCTTTCCAGACCTCAGTCAAACTGTCCAACCCATGCCAGCATGGAAAATGGACGTTTAACGATGATGATGATGATGACATATACATGACAGGCTTCTTTCAGTTTCCATCAACCAAATCCACTCACAAGGCTTGGTCAAGCTGAGGCTATAGTAGAAGACACATGCCCAAGGTGCCACACAGAAGGACTGATCCTGGAACCATGTGGTTGGTAAGCAAGCTTCTTACCACACAGCCACTCCTGTATTTCTATAATTAAATATTATGAGGAATTGTATTAAAAAAATTAAATTATTTTGTGTATTATAAAAAGTATAACCAGTTTATTGTACGTAAATTTTAACAACAAAATTTTATATGGACCCCGGTTGAGAACCATTGGTCTAGAATGTTCAAACGGTCCATCAAACGGACAGACAACAAACTCTCTTTGCTAGAAACTGTAGGAAAAGTTCAGGGTGTGTGTGGGGACTTCATAAATGTTGGTGGAATCAGGTGAGGCAAAGGGTGTAAACTTGGAAAGGGTCTCAAACATTTTGCTTCAGGAATTTTATTCCTCTTCACTGCAAAAATCCTACCATGACCACTACCAGTCTAAAGTAAATGTAAATGCAAAGAGAGAAAATACTCAGGGATATGCTCTGCATTAAAACCAAACAGTAAAATCAGCATTAACACAATATAGTGGAACAAGAAACATTAAGTAAATTAAATTAGATTTTTACTGGTGAAGGGTGAAATAATCATTTGCTTAACGAACAATTCTGGTTAAGAAAGGCAGAGGAAACAACTCCTGGATTTAATTCGTTAAAATTTATTGAATCACTTCTCCAAGAATGCTAAAAATGAGCTTAGTGTAGAAGAGGCAGAAATACAAAGAGAGAGAGGGGGAGAGGGGAGAGAGAGAGTGTATTAAAAACAATGTTGCAAATGAGGAGTTCAAATTCAGTGCAAAGCTGGAGAAGGTAAAAGGCCATTACGGTTCATCTTGCCAAGACCAGGTTTCCTTATTACGTCCCAGGTTTTGTGATTATATCCATCATGGACATTGAAATCACCAAGGAGGAGGATCTTACCTGCGTTTAGAACCAAAGTTATGACCGAGCTAAGAACTCAATAGAAAACTACTAGAAATTCACTGTTGCAATAAAGAAAGGGAGCAAAAACAGAAAGGACAGTTCCAAAATGGTTGCATGATAAAGGCACTGAAAAGTGCACGAGTCCCTAAAAAAAACCATGAGTTTGCTCTAGTAGGTTGCTTAACCCAACACAAACACACACACTGTCATCTCACCCAGGTTTCTGACAGTGCAACAATGTCAATATTATATTAAGCAAACCCTTTCACTCTTTTGCCAGTTCATTTTCCATGGTAACACTTGACACTTCCTAATCAACAAGTCTCCTGACATTCCAGGTTGCCACCTTTAATCTGTATTTCATGCCTGTTTCTTCTGCTGTTGTGAACAGGTCATCTGCAGCTTGCTAACCAGCTTGATGGTCAAATGAGCATTTGTTTAGGTCATCTTTTCCATGTCAGGTCACTCTCGAAAGCTACTGGTAACATGTAACCCAGTACAACCTATTGCATGGTCGGGTCATCAGTGTTAAACCAGCAAACTGAACAAGCCCTTGCTTAGGGGAGAGGATGATGTGACACGGTTTTCATCTGCTACTAATATATTTCTGTGATTTTTAACACTGTATACTCTATAAGGATGATTATCACGGTTAGGTCTCCAATGATGTATCTGCTTTAAGTATGATATACAGACTGCCATTTTAATCTAATACTGTTTCTGTTGCACATAATGAATTTTTATTCACCTTGCCAACTAATTGCAACATCAGTGACTTTTCAATTATTGTTTTACTGTATCAGTAACAGTAGATTTTGTTGCATAACATGCAGTTGTCAGAGAATCCTTGCTTCTGAGGAAACCCAAAGAGACAAAAATGGAGAACTTAGCAATGCCACTCCCATTGTCGGATGATTTTCATCTGCTTCTGATACATTTTTGTGTTTTTTAACACTGTATGGTTATAGAGATGCTATCTCAAGACAAATAATAATCATCATCATCGTTTAACGTCCGTTTTCCATGCTAGCATGGGTTGGACGGTTCAACTGGGGTCTGGGAAGCCAGGAGGTTGCACCAGGCTCCACTCTGATCTGGCAGTGTTTCTACAGCTGGATGCCCTTCCTAACGCCAACTACTCCTTGAGTGTAGTGGGTGCTTTTTACGTGTCGCCAGCAGAGGTGCCAGGGGAGGCTGGCAGTGGCCACAATCAGTTGGTGCTTTTTATGGGCCACCTGCATGGAAGCCAGTCAAGGCGGCGCTGGCATCGGTCACGTTTAGATGGTGCTTTTTACGTGAAACCGGCACAGGTATCACAACTACAATTTCCATTTGATTTTTATTTTGATGTTGGTGTTCTAAATTAAGCTTACAATGACGTGTCCACTTTAAGTATGATAAATTGCTATATGTACATATAATGTTAGTCAGATAAATGTGATTGAACAAAAGAGTTAAAATGGGCTGAGACAAAAAGAAAAAAAAGATATATGGATCATCAGATGCATTAACTTGGACAAGTAATGTGTATTGTTGACAAAGAAGTGTCAGGAGATCTGTGTGAACAGACACTTTGGAAGAGGAAGACCAAAGAAGTTATGGGCAGAAGTGTCGAAAGCCAAACTCAGGAGGTTTGCTAAATCTCCCAAAAGAAATGAGAAAGGAATGTAAGAAATGTTAAGAGGCTGTGTTGGAGAGGATTCATCTAACCCATGATAGCATGGAAAAGTGGGTGGGAAAAGGATGATGAAAAACTACACCCCCACACACATACATATATACATACGGGTATAATGTGTATACTTAAGATTTTATGATAAGAAACTATGCGTGACTCTAGAGCCATTTGTGTGGAATCTGGTCTGACCACTTAGATAAATGACAAGACACAAGACATTGATTTGATGTTTATAGTGACAAAAATATCAACACACACACACACAAATATTTGCCATAACTCTTTTAGCATTTTATTTAGGTTTTTTAAGAAAATCATTTTTACTTCATGACAAATTTCAATTAGTTAAATGAATGTCTGTTGGAGAGAGAGAGAGAGAGAGAGAGAGAGAGAGAGGGGGAGGAGAGAGGGGGGTGAGAGAGAGAGAGGAGGGGGAGGAGAGAGGGGGAGGGGGAGGAGAGAGGGGGGTGAGAGAGAGAGAGAGGGGATGTGCAAGTGTGTGTACATGTGTGTGTTGGCATAAAACTTGTATTAAGTAGCAGTTCTATGCCAAAACCGAGAATGGTCTAATCAGGGTTAGTTGAACCATTAAAGTGGTTCCATTAAAATATTGATTTAATTTAAATAAAACAACAGAAACGAAATCAAATATTCCGTCTTATTCTTTGAGAGCAACCTATCTGATAGTCTTCTGGTCTCAAGTAGGTTGGTATCATCATAAAACCAGAGAGGGGTGGGTGGCCTCAGGCGGACTTGGTATGCAGAAACCTTATATAGGTCTGTCAGCAGAAACCATTTACCCCGTTCTTGGGTGGTAGCCATATTTCGTTGACTAGTTCCACTTCCCTCTCTCAACTTAGGTCTTTATCTTGCAAGTTACTTGGCGACCCAGCTGGTGCTGGTGCCACATAAAAAGCAGCTGTACTGGCACCACATAAAAACATCCAGGTGAAAAAACATTGCCAAAACAGATGGCTGGAGCCAGCTCCTGTCAAACCATTGGTAGGGATATCATCATCATCATCATTGTTCGACCGTGATCGAGACAATGGAATTTACTATGTTATGCCAGACTTCACGGTCCATCATAGCATTACGGAGGTCCTGTTGCTGGATGCCTGTATCCCTGGAGATTACATCAGGGTAGGAGAGTGTGTGCCCTCTGGTATCGCGAGCAGATTGCTTCCAGAGGAGAATAGTAGAAATTACCTCGTTTTCAGCTCTACAACAATGTCCAACGAACTGGACTTTTCTACCATGCAAACCATGCATCTCCTGTTTGTCTTCATTTCTGATCTCTCTCTCTCTCACTCTCTTTCCCTGGCTGGGTAACCATGTACCTCCTCTACAACAAGACACCTGTTTATATCTCTCTGTCTCACTATAACCTTTCATCATCTGACACAATGCCCTCCAATACCTCCTCCCCTTTCAAAAGATTTTTTTTGCCTTGCAAGGTATTTGGTGACCCTGTCAGTGCAGGTGCCACTTAAAAAGCAACCAGTCCACATTGTAAAGTGGTTGGCATTTGGAAGGGCATCCAGTTGTAAAAACCTTGCCAAAACTGACTTCACCTATCTTTGTGCCACGTAAAAAGCACAAAGTCCACTCTGCTGAGTGGTTGGTGTTAGGAAGGGTATCCAGCTGTAAAAATCCTGCCAAAATAGTCACAGAAGTCTGGCACAGGCTTCTGCTTGGCCAGCTCCTGTCAAACCATTCCACCCATGCCAGCATGGAAGGCGGACGTTAAACGAGGATGATGAAACAATCATAACAAAGCAGGTTCTATGTAGTTGCTTGAACTTGTCAAAACAGTAACCAAATCCTTCTCCAGTCAGACCCTATTATCTAAAACAGTGGTTCTCAACCAGGGCCCGCATGGGCCTTTGGGGTCCATATGATATTTTGCTAAAATTCATCTGCAATAAATTAGTTATGCTTCTGAATTACATAAAATGTCTTAACAACCATTTTATACAATTTCTAATAATATTCAATTATAAGAATACCAGAGGAGGTTTTAGAACATCAAATGGCTATAGGGGTCCACTCAAGTAAAATAGAAATAGAGAGGGTCCATGGGTAAAAAAAAATGATTGAGAGTCACTGATCTAAAAAAAAGAATATTACATAAAGAAGAATAAAGAGGGTGTGGTTGGAATGCTTTCAATCATAGGTCTACTTACTGGATCAGGGATGACCCTGGGTTAAACAACAACCTTATCGCCCTACTCAAAAAGGAAGTAAAAAAAATGTAGAAATCTATCTCGAGTGAAAGAAGAGTACATACCTGGTCCCACTGACACGCTTGTAGTCATCAGGTGAACGAACAGCCAAAATGCTGACCCCAGATCCAATGTTTACGACCAAATATGGATATGGATCCCTAAAATCAAATGTGACCTTTTCACATTTCTCACAGTTGTCTGGATTTTTCCAGTAGTAGCATTCCGATTTGTTGTTGTTGCGGTCAATGTAATTAATACCCTTAATGAGGCAGTCGAGTTCGTCAAATTTGTGAAGTTTCAATTGAACATGCTGTGAGAAGAGAGAGAGACACGATGCGGTTACTGGATGTGTGTGTAGGCATATTCTTTTATTCTTTTACCTGTTTCAGTCATTTGACTGCGGCCATGCTGGAGCACCGCCTTTACTCGAGCAAATCGACCCCAGGACATATTCTTTGGAAGCCTAGTAGTTATTCAAGGCTTTGGTCGGCCCAAGGCTATAGTAGAAGACACTTGCCCAAGGTGTCACGCAGTAGAACTGAACCCGGAACCATGTAGTTGGTAAGCAAGCTTCTTACCACACAGCCACTCCTGCGCCTATGTATAATTTGTATATATGTCCAACCCATGCCAGCATGGACAACGGACATTAAAAGATGATGGCGTAAACATCCACACCCACATGAACCAACATCCTTCCCACATGCATGCAATCATAGTAACACATTGAAAGTTGTTGCAAATGATGATGATAATGAGGATGATGATGATGATGATGACACAAAAAAAAAGAGAATAAAAGACAAAACAAGACAACAAAGAACAAGAGAAGAATTTGAAACCTTACCTCTTTGAAATCTGACTCAAATTTAAAAGCGCCACCTCCAGTCGCACAAATTGCCTTTGCTAGTTTGGAGAAATTCTTAGAACGAGCCAGTTCAATGAACCGCATCATGTCATTGGTCGGGAATCGGATAAAATGGAGGCTGCCCCTTTTACCTCCAATGTGTTGGTCAGGCATCTCCAGGTGGACATCTCGAATGCCCGTCTGGCCATATGCAACATTGCCAGTCAAATATTTCCGTATTGTGCGCAGGGTCTCCAGCTGTTCCGTGTCACCTTGGTCCGACACATCTTTTGGCTCAAAGTAGACCAGCTTTGTTAGTGTCCCTCCAATATCCATGCCAAACCAAGGCATCGCTGTGAGACAGATGGAGAGAAGAGATAGACAGATGACAGGAAAAATAAAAAGGGACATATACATATAAAATTCTAACCAGCATGGAGAGGAAAAGATGGAGTGAAATCGAATATACTTCAGCACTGATGAAACAAGCCATCAGATGAACTTGGGAGATTTCAGGAAGCATGGAAGTTTCGAAGAATGTTGTGTCTCGACAGCTGACAACTGATGCGGGTAGTTTATTCCATGCTTCAGCAATTCTGAGAGTGAAAAATAGTTTCTGAAAGTCATGGGTGCTGTGTTGTTTTTTGAAAACATGTACACGAGTGTTTGTCATATGGAATTCAAAAAGGGGCCTAAGATTGTTGTTGGAAACATGGTGAATAATTTTGTTTATAATAAACTTTATTTTACATTTCTTGCCCACAATAGATTATGTCTGATCTTTAGCATACTGCTGTATGTCTTCTCAAATCCTGATCACAGGAAAAGTTGTTGATAAGAATTATCAACAACAACAAAACAGATGAATATGTACAGGTGTTGCAAAATAAGTTTTATAACCAATAAACATCAGTTTGGATGGCACTTTACTCAACCGAGTAAAATGTGTAAAATACGGCCTTGACTGTGATTACCAGCATGAACATCAGACTTCAAATAATAGTCAACCATTTAATGGTTTTAGTAAATTTATACAGAAAAAGGAAGAATTATACTGTCCAAGCATAAATAAAAGTCAACTTTATTATATTTAAATCCATTAAATATGTCAACTTCTGGTATGAATGTTTACACTTGGAATGTCTTTTTTCAACAAAAGAAATTCTAAAATATTCTGGAAACAGTTTACTCCTGTAATTTAAGCACCCTCTAAAGTTTATTATACTTTTTTGCGAAAAAAGTGCATAAATTACATGGGTTTTTACAGTCTTCAAATCATAGCCTAATTCAGCTTCTGTCTTCCCCTTCTCTTCTTTATTCCCTCTTAGAGTAATGGGAACTCTTTAGTTCTAAGAGTAACAAGGTGACCTCAGTAGTGCTGGTGCCACTGCACAGGGTAAAGTGGTCGGTGACAGAAAAGACATTCAAGCATAAAAGCCAAAACCAAGACATGGGAGTGAAACTGAGTAAAGATTGACTCAATATGTGACAGCCTCTCCAACCCAGAAAACTAAAGTAACGATGATGATATTAACATACACCAGACAGGAATAAATACTGGGGGTGATATCATGTGATCATGTGATTGACCAGATTATGGGACGTTGTTACACAAGACTGGTCACAATGTGCTTTGCATTGTTTTTTTTTTGGCTTTTGAATGAAGGCTAAGTGAGCAGGCCCACATTCCCCCTGATCAGAAGGGTAGGCCATTACAGGGTTACTCATGTTTGTTGGCTGAGTGTACTGGAGCAACATGAAATGGAGTGTTTTGCTCAAGAACACAATGTGCAGTCAGTCTGGGAATCAAAACAACAATCTCAGAATTGTGAGTACAACACACCTAACCCCTGAGCACAAACCTTCACACTGGAGTTAATATAATTGACTAAAACCATAAAAGTAGAACTCCAGATAGACAACAGTCTATTGGCTTTTATTGTTTAATTGATTAGTGAGGGAGGGCAGAGCAGCATCGCTGAAGGGCAGTGTCCTGGAAGGGCAATATCCTTGAAGAGTAGTGTCCCCGAACGGCAGCATCTCCAAACAGCAATGTCCCTGAAGAGCAGCGTCCTTGAAGGGCAGCATCTTCGAAGGGCAGCATTTTCAAAAAGCAGTGTCCCTAAAGGGTAGCATCCTTGAAGGGCAGTGTCCCTGAAGAGCAGCACCCTCAAAAAGCAGTGTCCCTGAAGAGCAATGTCCTCAAAGGGCAGTGTACCCAAAGGGCAATGTCCCTGAAGAGCAGTGTCCTCGAAGGGCAGCGTCCTTGAAAAGCAGTGTCCCCAAAGGGCTCCCTGAAGGGCAGTACCAATGAACTCAAGAAGGAAAGAATGGTGGAAGGCCTGGTCTAAATCCTTGCAGCAGAGTGAACTCTTGTTAAGCATGAACGAGTCAGAATAGAAACAGCTGGAACAAAACATTACAAACTTCTTGTCTGATGCCCTATCAATCTCACCAATCCATTTAAAAAAAAAAAATTTTTTATTGGTCCTGAAATTATGAAATGCAAAAATGAGCTCAAAAATGCAACATATGTTGGTTTCAAATTTTAGCACAAGGCCGCAATTTCGGGGAAGGGGTGGGGGTAGGTCACTTAAATCGACCCTAGAGTTCAACTGGTGCTTATTTTATCAACCCTGAAAGGATGAAAGGCTGTCGACCTTGATGGAATTTGAATTCAGAATGTAAAGACAGAAGAAGTGCCACTGAGCATTTTGCTCAGCATATAACAATTCCTGCCAGCTCATGGCCTGGAGCCAAAACAAAATATCACAAGCCATTTCGTCCTACCCACCAATGAGTTGGCCAATTCACTGCCAACAATACACAGAATAAAAGAAACAAAAATAAAAAAAAACGCAATAAAAAAGACAAAAATATAAAAAGAGAGAAACGGTACTTACGAGGTGTTCCATTGTGGCAACAATTTAATTCCTGGTTCATGGTATTTATTTCTTAAACACTGAGGTAGAATTGTCTTTTACAGATTGGAATTAGATCAAAATGTTTTCAACAAATCAATGTTATTGCTTGTGTGTGTGTGTGTGTATATGTGTGGATGCATGTGTGTGTGTGTGCATGGAGGTTTTCAGTGTGAATAGGTGTATACATGTGCTATATATGTGTTGAGTGTTGTTTATAAGAAATGAATCGTCTGTCTTTGTTTTAGAAACTTCCGTAGTTCCTTTGGAAGGTGGCTGCTTAGATTCTGTTTTAAGCAATCATTAGATCAACCATTTACTTATTCTAACTTTTGCAAATGATTATTAATATTATTAGAAACTGATTACAAATATGTTTAAAAAAAAAAAAGAAATCCCTAAAGTAAACAAAGACAAAGAAACTATATGCAGGAAATCCAGTAACAAGCAGGATAAGCAAACAGGGGACACACGCACAGCTTTAATTAAGCTGCTGTGTTTTAATTAATTAATTAGTTTAGCAGTCAGAGCAATGAGCTTTACTTTTGATTTTTCAGTGTGTTGTCTTGAAAAGATTTACTGATAGTTGTTCCCATTTATCAACGATTACAACAAAAAGATGATGACACTAATAATGATGATGATGATAATTGTTTTGGTTCTTTGATCTGTAAGTTTGGGTTGTCTTCAGGTGAGGTATGACTGTAAATGTATCCATCTAGAAAATAGATTGGGAAAAAAAAAAAGAAATTCGTTATCAGATTTTCTCAACAGTTGTTCTCGTTAAAAGCATGACAAGAATATCATGGAGTTTATTTGAAAGCATATCTTGCTAATTAGAATAATTAATTGTGTTAATCAGAACAAATCTTTAAAGAAAAGGGAGGAGAAAGAAGAGCAACTTTTAGTTTGTCTAAATAACCGTGATTGATTGTTGTAAGAAAATCTGTACGTGTATGTATATATTCATTTATGTACGTGTATGTATGTATATATGCATTTATGTATGTGTGTGTCTGTATTCACTTATGTGCAGTGTAATCAAAACAGGAGATTGGAAAATTTCTTGGTACTATTTATCCACCATTTTCCAATCTCCTGTTTTGATATTATAACTTTGCAGAAAATATTTCCTAGTATTTTCAACTCTTATGCATATTTCACACAAAAAGAATATCTACAAATAAATTTGGAAATACTGGAATTAGGATATTTGCTTCAAAAGGACACAGTTTGGATTTTAACCCTTCTATAGAATGTTGTGTGAGTGTGTGTGTGCATGCATGCATGCGTGTGGAGGCGCAATGGCCCAGCGGTTAGGGCAGTGGACTTGTGGTTGTAGGATCGTGGTTTCGATTCCCTGACTGGACGTTGTGAGTGTTTATTGAGTGAAAACACCTAAAAGCTCCATGAAACTCCAGCAGGGTGTAGTGACGAACCCTGCTGTACTCTTTCACCACAACTTTCTCTCACTCTTCCTTCCTGTTTCTGATGTACCTGTATTTCAAAGGTCCAGCCCTGTCACACTGAATCTCCCTAGAACTACGTTAAGGGTACATGTGTCTGTAGAGTGCTCAGCCACTTGCACATTAATTTCACAAGTAGGCTGTTCCATTGATCGCATCAACTGGAACCCTCGTTGTCATAACCGACGGAGCGCCATGATATATATATATATACCAAAAACAAATAGGGGGATAGTAAATAACATACAAGATAAACTCTTGACTTATTGAAAATTTTCCATTTCCAGAGAAGGCTGACTAATTGACTGTCAGCAATTGGAGCAGTCTCCAAATGAGAAAGATTGATAATCTCAAGAATAAAGGATTATCCAAAACTGATAAACCATTAAGGAGAAGACGATCTGATTGTCTGCAGACAAGAGAATAGCTGTGGACATGTGTTTCTGTCTTGATAGGTGTCATCAGCTTAGCAGTACGCCTAATTGTTTTCAGCAGACTAGACATAGACACATAAAAAAATACTAAAAACAAACACATTTATGGCCAAGGTGCATAACTGAAATTAAAATGGGCAAACAGAAATAGGTGAGTGGCCATTGGCATTTCACTTTTTCCTGCCCACTCACCCAGTCCAAACTTCTGTATCACCTGACTTATTCTCACCATCCCCAATATCCCTCAATGGCATGTCTCCACACATCTTCACCACCATCTCTCTCACTATTGCTCTCTTTGTCTTGCTCTCCCAACTGGAGTATCCATGTATCTACCCTACAGCAAGTCACCTATCCTGTCTCAATACTTACTCCCCCACACCCAGCTGAGGAGTTCTGTCCTGCAACTTGCTTGGTGATCGTGCTGGTGCCATGCAAAAGGTGCACAACACACTTTGGGAAATGGTCAGGCATCCAGTTGTAGAAACCATACTGAAATGTAGTTTCTGGCCATGCCACCTCCTGTCAAATCATTTGACCAAAACAAACATGGAAAAATGGATGTTAAATGATGATGATGAAGGGTCAACGTAAAATCCAGCTTTTTTCACAGAGATCCCATAGATTGAGGTTCTGAGCACACAGGTTTTATAGATTTCTGTTTTGTTTTGCAGCTGAGTATTTTGTTCTACTCAGTCTCTTTTTCCGGTTTTCCAAATGTTGTGGCTGTTGACCCTACTTCTGATTTCTTCATCTAAAGATACCAATGACATCACAGTAGAATGGCAAAAAAGGTGGGTGGGTGGTGACAAGAAAGACCCCAATAACCTCTGTGCAACCCAAACAAGCATGGAAAAATATGTTAAAACGATGAAGATAATGATGATGAAGGGAAAGGAACATGGAAGTGCTACGAAGGAAAGTTATTAAATGTTGAGAATCCGAGCGTGATTGTTGCCAGAGTGGTTAACTGGCTTCCGTGCCGGTGGCATGTAAGAGGCACCATTCGAGCGGGATCATTACCAACATCGCCTTACTGGCACCTGTGCTGTTGGCATGTGTAAAAAGATTTGAGCAAGATCGTTGCCAGTACCACCTGACTGGCCGTGCCGGTGGCACGTAAAAAGCACCCACTACACTCTCAGAGTGGTTGGTGTTAGGAAGGGCATCCAGCTGTAGAAACTCTGCCAGATCAAGACTGGAGCCTGGTGCAGCCATCTGGTTTGCCAGCCTTCAGTCAAACCGTCCAACCCATGCTAGCATGGAAAGCGGACGTTAAACGATGATGTATGAGAGAAAGGTCTTCTCAACATGTACCCATCAGTGAGAGGGATCAGCCATTCTATTATGCAACAACATAATAGATAAAGCAGTTAAGAATATGAAAGAAAAGCCCAAAAAAGCCTTTGGATCATCAGGAATTACTGCTGAGATGCTTAAAATATCAAGTGGTGGTGGACAGTCAACTGCATAGCCAATCAGTTTATGCAGGAAGATGTCCTAGCCAATGACCAGCACAGCAGTAGCATAGTCCACTGTTATAAGAGCAAAGGAGTGTCTCAGATAAAGATCATAACAGAGTATGGAAGTGATGGACCTTTAGGAGAATTATTTAGTTAAAATTAAACCATTGTATAAAGCATTTCTCCGTGATCTGGTGGTTATTGAGGAAGCTAGGAATAGGTGAATGACTTGTCCAAGCCACGAAGAGAGGTCTATCAATGAGTAAGGTGAGAGCGAGCAGGGGTTATCTCAGGGTTCAGTTTGTAGCCCTTGTAGTCCATCAGGCCACAAGAGAAAAGTTTAAGAGTGGATCATCATCATCATTTAATGTCCCTTGTCCATGCTGGCATGGGTTGGACAGTTTGACCAGGGCTGGCAACCATAAGTTTATGTATGCATCTGTATGTATGAGTATTCTTCACGTGTGTGCATGCATGTAAGTGTGTATGAGTGTGTATATATACTATTTGTGTACATGTGTGTAGAAAAGCATGGAAATATTTGACTGAACACAAAAATAATCCTCAATACAAAATTGTTTCACCTAAAATTTCGGTTCAAAACAAAACCAAATTTGTCATATTTTCTCTTGAACTTATCTCTTCTTTCTTCTCATCTGACCACCAATCCTATACATCACCAAAAACATTTCGTCCCATTGTATGTATGTGTGTGTGTGTGTGTGTGTGTACACACATTACAGGTCAAAAGTTCCTGAACCTAAAATTTTGGCTCTATGTTTTATATCTATAAATATATGTCTATATATATATATATATATATAATATATATATATATATTATATATATATATATATATCTGTGTGTGTGTATATGCGTCTGTGTTTGTCCCCCCCTCCACTTGACAATCTATGTTGATTTGCTTACATCCTGGTAACTTAACAGTTTGACAAAAGAGAAAGTGACCAACAAAACAAGTATCAGAGCTTTAAAACACTAAGCATTGGGCTCTACTTGTTTGATTAAAAGAGCTTTTGAGGCGGTGCCCCAGCATGGCCACAGTCTGATGACTGTGTAAGTATGTATCTATTTATCTATCTTTACACACACACACACACACATAAATACATACATGTGTGTGTGTGTGTGTGTGTGTGTATATATATATATATATATAGATATCTTAGAAAAACCCCACCTTTTATCAATTCAATAATGAAAAATTAAATTATACCATTTAGAAAAATTACATCTTATAGAAAGATTAAATATAAGATAAAACATACAACGATGATTAAGTAATGTGCAAAATAAATTATTATTACTATATATATATATATATACATAGACATGTGTACCATGTCTATGTATATGTGTGTATGTATCTATGTGTATATAACTATTTGTTTTACATCTATTTTCCTATGCTGGTACAGGTTAGATGGGTATTTTTTAGGCCCCTTTGTTGAAGTAGAACCCTGAATGTCAAGGCTAAGAAGCCTCTATTACCAAGGTTTTGCCAATTCCCCACCATGTGTCAGTCCTTCATTTATTGACCAACAAAGGGTAAAACATTAAGATGACCTTGGTTAGATTGGAACTCAGAACACAGAGAACTGGATTGAATATAGCAAATCATTTTAGCTGACAGTCTATAAGTTTATCAATTTTAAATTATACACAAACAAATACACAGATACATTTATACACACATCTACACACATGACTATATACATACATGCACACATCTATACACAGGGATATAGACATAGACAAATACAAACATATGCACATATATACACATTGGGCGGTGAAGGTGCATGGCTCAGTGGTTAGAGTGTCGAGCTTATGACTGTGAGGTTGTGAGTTTGAATCCCAGACCGGGCTGCATGTTGTGTTTTTGACCAAGACACTTTATTTCATGTTGCTCCAGTTCACTCAGCTGTAGAAATGAGTTGCGACGTTACAGGTTCCCCTTTGCCTTTCCCTTGGATAACATCAGTGGCGTGGAGAGGGGGGCTGGTATGCATGGGTGACTGCTGGTCTTCCATAAACAACCTTACCCAGACCTGTGCCTCGGAGGGTAACTTTCTAGGTGCAATCCCATGGTCATTCATGACCGAAGGGGGTCTCTGGGTGGTGGACATCATCTATGGCCTTATTTCACCTTTGAAATCATCATCATCATTGTTTAACGTCCGCTTTCCATGCTAGCATGGGTTGGACGATTTTGACTGAGGGCTGGCGAACCAGACGGCCGCACCAGGCTCCAATCTTGATTTGGTAGAGTTTCTACAGCTGGATGCCCTTCCTAACGCCAACCACTCCGAGAGTGTAGTGGGTGCTTTTTACGTGCCACCGGCACAGGGGCCAACACTATTGTACTGGTCTGATATTTAAAGGTGTTCAGTTGTTCAACTGCTTGTCTTTAGGAAGAAATACAAAAGGAACCTCTACTGAAACTTTCAAAATACCATTGGATAAACTCCTAACGACAATATAGGAATAACCAACTGACCATTCCAGCATATACTCAGGGAAGATCAGCAGCTACAAACTTAACCATAGATCAACTTCCAACCATAAAGCAACAACAAAACAGAGAAAGTAAATTAAGGTGGTGCTCCAGCATGGCTACATTCCTATAATTGAAACTGTTAAAAAAATAAAAAAAGATTGGGTGACTGTGGGGAATGAGCTCTGTAGCAAAGATGTAGGTCAGGTGGCTGGTTTGAAAAGCACTTTCTCTCACCAGTCTTGGAGGCCTTGGGAAAAAAAAAAAATCATTGCCCGGGGTGGGGGTGGGGTGGCTTCTTGTTCTGTCTGATTAATCTAGCAAATGTCAGAGCAACTTAGTGTTTAGTTAGCTCAGTTAATATTTAAAACACACACACAAAAAATAAAATAAAAATAAAATAGATATAAATGTGCCAAAAAAAAAAAAAGGCATAATAAAAATAAATTGCATGGTAGTTAACTTAGAGAAGTGCAAGAGATCCTGGTGACAGCTGCCATTTGCTGACCTCTTCAGCTATCCACTGCTTTTACCCTAAACCATGATTGAGGTCACAAGTCAAGTTTTATTGTCACTTTTCTGCTTTTTCAAGTGACACACATTGACTTTTATATAATCTGGTGCAGAAACGTTGCTGTCGGATCATCATCATCATCATCATCATCTAGAGACTACATTCTATGGTGGCAGGAGTTGAATGGTCCAACAAATCAGAAGGTTAGTTTCTATGGCTGGGTGCCATTCCTAAGGCCGACTGATTTAAAAGTGAGCACTGGGTGCCTTTTTCTTTCTTTTTCTTTTTTGGTAGCACTGGTTTATGGCACATGTCGTGAGGCAAGAGCATCGTAGAGAGACAGGAGCAGGGGTCTCGCTGACAAAAAGACACCTGGATACAAGGAGATGGTGGTGGTGGTGATGAGGTGTTTGGAAGACCCTCAAAGTACAAGAGAGGAACGGGGATGGGAACAGGTGAGAAGCAGGTAAGTTTGGGAGAGTGTAAGGTGAGCAACAAAGGGTTAGAGGGAGGGGGGCATGGTCAGTGGTGAATATCAGATTTGGTGGTGGTGGTGGGGGGAATGTGAAGGAAATAGGTGTAGGGTCAGGGAGGAGGACACGGTAAATGGGTAGAACAAAAAGTTGGGTGAAGAAGAGCATGTAATAAAAAGCATACAGGGGAGGAATAGGGGAGGAGGTGAAATGATGTAAAGTGGAGGGATGGGCAGTGACAAGGGGGAAGAAATCAAGAGGGTGTAGCAGTGAATGTATATAGGGTGACAAACAAGGGTGTGGAGCATTACATAAAAGTATTTCCATCATAAATATTTGAGTCTAAATAATATAGTTCTATATATGGCATAGTGGTTAAGAGCGCGGGCTACTAACCCCAAGATTCCGAGTTCGATTCTAGGCAGTGACCTGAATAATAATAATTTGTTCATTTATTGGCCACAAGGGCTAACAAAAATCAATTAAAACATAAAGGGACAAAACATAGGACGAAAGTTACAAAGGGTTTTGTCTGTTTGAAAAAGTCCGTGTACAAAAGCAGGATAACAATGAAATGTAAGAAACAATTAAAACTCCCAATAGGGGGAGGCGCTTCGAAAGGTTACTGGTGGAATAATAACAACATCGAAACATACCTTAGAAATGAGAACCCAGGTTCGAAATTTCCCCAAGACAGCTGATGAAGGTTGGAAGGTATATCAGCCGAAATGTTGTGTTAACAACAAACAAGATGAGGACAAATATCTGTAAAATGTAAATAATGTAGTCTAAATAATATTTTGATAGCTTCTATCACTGACTTGTCTCAGCCATTAGGTTGAAACAGCTGTTGGACTTATTGTAAAACTCTTATATTCCTGATATCGTTTCTTTTCTGTGTAAGTCGGACCTTTTTGTATGTAAACATACATTTTTTGCATTAAATATATTTAATATTCTTTGTATATCAACTTGCCTAACTTGCTTCTCATTGCATTTACTTCACACATAACATATATGTATATACACACACACACGACAGGCTTCTTTCTGTTTCCATCTACCAAATCCACTCACAAGGCTTTGGTTGACCCGAGGCTATAGTAGAAGACACTTGCCTAAGGTGCCACACAGTGGAACAGAACCCAGAACCATGTGGATGGGAAGCAAGCTTCTTACCACACAGCCATGCCTACAGTTTTTATAATTGCATACCAATTATAAAAATTGCGATTATTCAGAAAAAAAATGTTATGAAGCTTTAAAAATTGAAATGTTTTGTAATTTAAGCCTATCAAATGCAGCCATTCTTGACATTCCATTCAGCAAACAATGTTATTTGTTTATGTTCCCATAGAAACCAAGTGAAACCATTTTGGGGTTAGGGTTGGAGTTACAGTTAGGGTTTAGGTTACTGCTAAGGTTTAGGGTGAAGGGTTTGTAATATCTTATAAAATTTCCTTGTTTTCTTTCGTTAAACATTTCCATTTTGAAATATTTTGTAACATTTTTATTATTAATTTCTGAAATTAAGGCAGTGAGTGGGCAGGATTGTTGCTCTGCCGGATGATGAAATGCTGAGCAGCATTCCTTCTGGCTTTGCACTCTGAGTTCAAAAACTGCTGAGGCTGACTTTGTCTTTCATCCTTTTGTTGTCATTTAACATCCGTTTTTCATGCTGGCATGGGTTGAATGGTTTGACTAAAGAACTGGCAAGCTGGGAGGCTCCAATCTGATCTGGCAACTTTTCTACAGCTGGATGCCCTTCCTAACGCCAACCACTCTGAGAGTGTAGTGGGTGCTTTTTACGTTCCACCATTACAGGAGCCAGTCAGGCAGCACTGGCATCAGCCATGCTCGAATGGAGCTTTTTATGTGCCTCCGGCATGGGTGCCAATCAGGCAGTACTGGCAAGTACCAGATAAACACTGGGGGTCGAAGTAATCAACTACCCCCATCCCCAAAATTTTAGGTCCTTTCAGACGAAAGGGTTACTAATGCCTGAAAAACAACTAAGTTGTGATTGTTATAGCAGATGTGTAAAACTGTATCTGTTAAATCTGTGTAGAAGTTCCCAATAAGCTGAGGCTCTGTGCATAAACTGGAAAAGATCTGACAGGAATGGTTATTTTGGGAGGGTGGGGAAAGAAGTGATTTTTTAAATTTGCAAGGTTAGAAAAAATTATTTTTCAGAATCCTAATTTCAGCATTTTTCTCTATAGTTTGGAACTTTCTAGTCTGTTGAACGGCAACAGAGAGATGCTCATCATATTGTTTGCTGTTTTGTTATTCCTCAGGCATCCAAACATCCCACAAATGGACAGAAGGGATCAAAACTGCCAAGGCATTGAGATTGGGTAGATGTGGGGATTTGAAAAGGTAAGAAGAGAACGGTTGAGAAAAGTTTTGAAAGATTGAAATTTTGAAAAAAACCTTTTTTTTTTTCCATAATTGCAGTCTCTATTTTTAGATGTGGTATTAATAAAAAAAAAAAGACAGTTTTAAACAAAATGTTTGGGAGTGGAGGAGAAATGAAATTTTAAAAAAAGCTGTTTTTTTGGAAGCAAAATTATAATCTCTGATGTTGAAAACATATAAACCCGAAAAATAAAATGAGGAACAATAGGAAGGGTGGGGTGGTGGTGCATATTCAACACATCCACCAGTATTTTAGTATCATCATCATCCCCCCACCCCATCTAAGTACTCACGAGGCTCAATGTTGCTTAACTTCGGTGATCGGACGAGAACCGGTGCTTTCAAAATGATATCGCCAAGTTATTTTGTATATATATAAGTATTTTTTTATCATGTATAAGTATTTTAACATACATAAGTATTTTAGTATGTGTAAACATTTGTTATCAAGCATAAGCAATTTATCATTTATAAGTGTTTAAGAATGTCTAAGCACTTTATTATGATCCAATATAAATATTTTATCAGGTCTTTCGACCTCAACTATTAATGTTGTAACAGAAGTGTCATCGTGACATACCGTATACCAGTTTCCTCCATCTGTTGCAGTTGTGTACCAGAGATCGAATCTCTACTAAGAATTTTCCTGCTTATTCTTTGATGTTTGTCCATATTATGCCTGCTTTTCTTTACCCCTTCTACGGTTCCGAGAAGAATGGTCTCTGCAAAGTCACTGAATCTTGCAGTTATGGCCCTACTGTCTCAGCTTTAAGAAGAAGTCCTTCATGGCAACCATTGGGATGGTGTGTGGTTTTTACAAACCTATTTATTCATGACGTGGTCCCAATATGAAATACTTAAAATGTTGCAGAAACAAACCCATCCACAATGCCTTTTACTTTCTCTGAATCTCTCTTCTGAGGTCCCTGGCTCTCAAACAGACAGCAAGATGAAAAGTACCGGCAGTACACACAGCAGCCTGATTCTAGTGATGCTCTTATCTCTCCATATTGATTAGAGTTTAGGGGGTGCAATCATTGTCTGTGTAGTCCTTGTGAGGATTTCAGGCCTTCATCCTTTACCATTGATAACTGCTGCAACATCTCCAGTTACCGTCTTTGTACACAGAGATGGCTGCTGAGGTGCTACTACTGATATTTGAGCTGGGTTGAGCTGGCTTCATTCATCCTCAATGTTGCATCTCTCACAAACATCGACCAGGCCTGGCGATTTGAGGCTAATGACCGCGTGATCTCCAACCACTCCTTATTCCAGCGGTGAACGCCGTAGATATGGGGGCCTAGGTTGGGTTCCAGATCAGCCAGATTTTTCGTTGACCTACTGATATTTGGAATAAGTCTGGGTTTTTTCAGGTCATACTTGGTGAAATCTCATTTTGTTTTGGATAGAATGGCTTTAAAAAAGATGCAGGCAATCTTCATTTGGTGCAGGAATGTTGATTCACCAAGATTGGTGAATATAAGCAAGCTAAACTTGGGATTCATAAAAATAATAAATAAACATGGAACCTAAAATAAATTTCCATGCTCACAATATTTCATTCATTTCATTCTCCCCCAACTGCCACTCCCTTAAATTACACTAAATCAGTGGTTTTGAACCAGGGTCCATATATGACCCTTGAAGGTCCTTATAAGATTTTGTTGTTAAAATTTATCTGCAAGAGACTGCTTTTACTTCAAAAATACACAAAATATTTTAACAATTTTTTTTATACAATTCTTAAAAATATTTAACCCTTTCATTACTGTATTTGTTTTGAGATGCTCTGTGTTTCTTTTAATTAATTTTAAATATAACAAAGAATTTAGTAAAATAACTTAGTTATCATTCAGCTAGGGTTAGGAACATAAATTGTGAATAAGGTTTGGTGGAAGATTTTAATTCAAAACTTATGAAAATAAGACATTTGTACTACAGAGACAGAGGTGGTTTCAGCTAGGTTGGTAATGAAAGGGTTAATTCTAAAAACAAGATTTTTTAAAACACTGAATATATATTAGGGTCCACTGAGTAAAATAGAAATCGAAGGGGTCCATGGGCAAAAAGGGGTCGAGAACACTTGCTCTCAACAAACTATTTTTCAAATCAATAACCTTTTCCCATTGTCCCTTGCAGTGACTGATGTGAAGCAATTTTCTTGATATTTCTTTCAGGAGTTAAGACAGCCAGCTGCAGAATTGTTAGGTGCAGGCATGGATGTGGTAAAAATCTTGCTACCTTCCCAACCTTATGGTTCTGGGTTCAGTCCCACTGTGTGGCACCTTGGGCAAGTGTCTTCTACTAAAGCCTCGGGCCAACTAAAGCCTTGCAAGTGGATTTGGTGGGCGGAAACTGAAAGAACCCTGTCATGTATGTATGTATATATGTACGTACGTGTTTTTTTAATCTGTTTTTCCCCCTACCATCGCTTGACAACCGATGTTGTTATGTTTATGCCCCTGTAAATTAGCAGTTCGGCAAAAGAGACCGATAGAATAAGTACTAGGCTTACAAAGAATAAGGCGGTGCTCCAGCATGGCCGCAGTCAAATGACTGAAACCAATAAAAGTGTAAAAGAACACCGGGCAAAATGCTTAGCAGCACTTCATCCGTTTTTGTGTTCTGAATTCAAATTCTGCTGAGGTCAACTTTGATTTTCATCTTGTTGGGGTTGAAAAAGCAAGTACCAGTTGTGTACTAGGGTCAATGTAATTGACCTAACCTCTTCTCCGAAATGGCTGGCCTTGTGCCAAAATTTGAAACCAATATTTGTGTCAGGAGCTAAAAAAAAAAAGAATGTCAGGTGATTTAACAATCTTTCTATATGAAAAACTGTGTCTCCATGCAAAATAGGAATACAAGCTGAAACGTACATTCACTTCTTTATCATTATCATTTAACATACGTTTTTTATGTTGGCATGGGTCAGATGGCTTGACAGCAGCTGGTAAGGCCTGGAGGGTGGGGGTTGCAACAGGGTTCACTCTGTTCTGGCATACTTTCTATGGCTGGATGCCCTCCCTAACACCAACCACTTTACAGTGTATTGGATGCATTTTATGTAGCATAATCACTGTGCTTTTTATGTGGCACCAATACCAATGCTTTTCATGTGGAACCATCACCACTATCAATTCTGCTGTGGTAAGATAAATATTTTATCATGCTTTCATCATCATTTAATGTCCACTTTTCCATGCTTGTTTGGGCCAGAGGGAATCTATTGAGGCACATTCTCTACTGTTGGATACCCTTCTTGTCTCCAACCCTCACCTGCTTCAAAGCAAGGTAAACGTCGATGCTCATTTACGACCATCACATGACATCAAGATAAAGGTACACACACACATGTACAATGGGCTTCTTTCAGTTTCCATCTATAAAATCCATTCACAAAGCTTTGGCTGGCTCAGGGCTACAGTTGACATTTGCCCAAGGTGCTGAACAGTAGAACTGAACTTGAAATCATATGGTTGGGAAGCAAGCCTCTTCCTCACACAGCCACATCATATATAAGAATTTTATCACAGTTTTGATTCCTTATTAAACCTGACTGGTTTCAGAAAGGTGGCACATTCTGACCATGAGCAAGTAACTTCACTTTATGTTGCTCTACACCACTTGCCAGAAAATGTGTCCCAGTGCCAACAGCTGATATGGATTGCTGTCACTGTGCTCTTACTGTATGAACCACAGTAGAAACCTGTAGCAATTCAGGCAGATTTGTGTAGATAGAAGTACAGTCTACCTGGCTGTACTTAGGCACCACATGCTACTTACTGTCTGCTTTGGTGTAAACAAGTACCATGAGTTGGGGACAATCCACCAAACTGTAAGCAGGTGCTGGGTACAGTCTAGCTAGCTGTAAACAAGTACCCCATGTAAGGTACAGACTGCCTGGTCAACCTGTCTGTACTGCACCATTTATTCATCTCCAAAAAAGCAGCACCTCTATAAAACAAAACATATCATGGGGTCCACTTTATGGTAACCAAATTTCTGAAATGCTCATTTCTAACACAATTCGTGTTAATTTAACGCTAGGTAAGACACTTTTTAACAGTACATCTGTTATGCTGTGTTTGCAGGGTGGATTCAAAGCGAATGCTTTGGGAGACTGTGTCCAACCTTTTAAATTAAGGTGAGGGGATTTAAGGCTGCTTTCGAGACAACGGTGTTCAGGGAGCTAGGCAAATAACAATTAGGAAACACCCGCTACCTTTACGATAGGAGATGCTCAGGATCTTTTCGGTTTGAACGGCAGTTTTTTCTAGCGGTGTCATATGAAATTGTCACCCATAATTATGACCCTAGTATCGATCTATTGCATTTCAATCTGTTTTAGGGTTAGGTTTAGTTAGGGGTGGGGGGAAGGGTATTTTTTTTTCTTCACAAATGTAAAAAAACCCAATCTGTTTCTTAAACGAGGGACATATTCATACGGCACAGAATGCTTTTTACCTCAATAGACGCCAGTGATTGGTTGAAATTGCAGAAATTGAAGAAAAAACAACAGATATCTTACAAACTATAGAATTTTCTCAATAAAGCCAAGAGAAAAAGATGTTTTATAAACACATTCTACCAGTATACGAAGTTTAAAATATTTTAGTTACCTAGAAATTATGTTAAAAACTGCCGTTCAAACCGAAAAGATCCGATGCTCACAAAATAGGGGCAAGAGTGCGTTGTATTAGTTCCTTGTGCTTCTATCCCAATGTTTACAAAAACTAATCTTGTGGAATATTGCGAACTGAAATCTAAGGTTGCCGAAGAAATGACAGAAAAAAAATGGGGGGCGTCAAAATGATTTGGGGCATGTTAATTATTTCCATAAATGCTTCCATAGGAGCGGGAGTACATAGGTACCAGGGGGAACACGTAGGTCACAGAGGACAAGTACGCACCTTTCTCATTGAAAGCATGCTTTGCATACATTACACTTTACTGAATAGGCACCTGATATATATAATATATACACACGCACATAGTGGGCAGACAAAGTTTTGTACACCCTCCACTAAACACTATTCAGTAAACAAACGCTATATGAACACACAGACATACACTATACTATATATATAGACGCCCTATATAAATAAATAAATGTATGTATATACACACACATACACACAAGGCATACACTTACACCCCTCCCTAAGCAAGCATCAACAAATACACGAGAACTGCCCTTACATACAATCGTTTTAACCAACACCCACAAAATAACGGGTGTCTCTTCAGTTGACCCGCTAGAAATAGCAGCTAAATGCCTCTCAAATCAAGTGTCACAGTTTAAAAAAAAAAGAAAAGAAAAAAGGGGAGCCAAATAAACAATGTAACCTCAGGTACACTACGTCTGAATTTAACAAAAAAAGAACGTGATAGTCGTGGTTATAATGCGTCTGGTCATGGGACTGTCCTAGTAGGGATCACATGGGACTAAGCAAGTATAAACGAACGAGGCTAGAATGTCTGGGAGACGATGTCACAGATTTCTATAAAGAATGTGGCGGTGGTGGTGGTCAATAGGATTGTCCAAAAAATAGTAACGGTTTTCAAAGGTCATTTCCCGTTTCGTGAGAAAAAGAAAATGAATAATAAACTAAACCCTTTATAATGAACGAAAAGTAAAGCTGTCCCCAGTGATAGACACTCGATGGCAGGGGGAAATTAACTCGCATTGATGTTTACTAATTTTTAAATAGCCTCTCTTTATATATCTATTATATGTAGCATCAACAGACGTGTGTGTAACAGATGTGTATACAAGTTTAACAGACAAGTATATATAAAACACTATCGGGGTATATATATATATATATATATATATATATATATATATATATATATATATAACAGTAACAGTCGTGTTTATAACAAAATCAACTAAAATATGTAACATCCAACAGACTGTATATAGCATTCATTGTGTGTGTATGTGTGTATATATACTGTTAACAGAGAATACGTATATAACAGCGCAAAATATTGGCGCAAGGCCAGACATTTTAGGAGAAGAGAAGAAATGAATGAAATGTGTCAGTACTTGACCGGTTCTTTAATTTATTGATCCCAAAGTAATGAAAGACAAAGTCGACACCGACGGGATCTGAATTCGGAATATAAAGCGACGATTAACAGTAATAACAATAACTATTTCATACGTAAAACAGGGGGGAGGAGTTGGTTTATTACATCGATATTAGTACTTGATTGGTGCCTTTTTTTTTATCAACCCAAGAACGATGAAAGACAAAGTTAAAGATTTCTTACATAACATCTGTAATAGTAATAGTAATTTATGTGAGAGTAATTTTAAATAGTAACAGATGACTAGGTACACTCGGGGCAGACAGGTGCCGACAATTTGTAGCGAAGCTCAGTTTTGTTAATACAGATTGATACCAGTATATTACTGATAGCTTCTTCAATAATAAATAGGAATAACTAAAACAACAATAATAAAGGCAAACACATCTTACAAGATTAGAACATAATAATAATGATAATAATTAATAATACCTTTCAGCTTGTATTTAGCGAGGCAGGACAAAGTTGAATTTGGAGTGAGGAAAAAATAGAAGAGACCTGGAAAGAATTACAAAGAAACGAGAAGAATAAATGGTCGGTCGGTGTGTTTGTTGATGTAGACAGGTCCAGTAGTGGCAGTTGTTGATTAATCCTCTCATATCAGCTTTTATCAGTCTTGTGATCAAAAGACAACCGTGACCATCCCGTTTTATATTGTTGGTCATAACGATGATGATGATGATGATGATGTACAGATAATCATCATGTCGATGATGATGGTGGTGATGATGATAATGCAGTTATAGCAGAGTTATTATTATTCTTATTATTATTATTGTTGCTCTAGTTGTTGTTAAGCTCCAGATACATGATTAAACAAACCCTTCTCAAACACCCCACATACAACAACAACCATTATCACTACAGCTATCACCCATGTTCTCCTCGCCGTCGCAGGTTCAAAGTTCACATGTCGAGTCATTCTTTTTTCGTTTGTAGTGGTGGTGGTGGTGGGAGTGAGGTGGGGGTCCATGGTTGATGTTGTGGCTTTGTCTGTTTTCCCCCCTCTTTTCTTTCCGGTGATAACAGCGGGGGTGGGGGGAAGGAGAGGGAAGGTGCTGTTGCCCTTCACATTCTCCTCTTTATTTCCACAGTTCTTCTTATGGTTTCACTGCGTGGGTTGTGATGGCGGTGGTAGCGGCGGCGGCGGCGGTGGTGGTGATGACATTGTCGCGGTCTTGGTTAAGTTCTAAATGGACTTGAACAACAATGACAACAACAACAACAGCAGCAGAACAAGAAAATGTGAAGAAATAAACAAGGGGGGAGGGAAGAAAAAAATTAAACAAGGACAGAGAGATTAATGAAACAAGAATAATAACAACAATAACAGCGATATTAACAAGGTAAATGAAGAGGTAGATTATAATGACGATGATGATGATGATGGGGATGCTGCTGCTGCTGTTGATGATGTTATTGAAGCGAAACGATGTTAAAGAATACCACAAACACGACGACGTATTGCAACAAAGCACTGGTAGATGGGCGGTGATGGCTCAAAAACGTCCCCGCTCTAATAAGCACCCTACCTTGTTCAGCGTGCACAAAGCCAAACTAAAATGTAATGAAATGCGTAAAAATAAGACAAGCTAGTGTGTTAAGAAGGATAGGTGAGGTCTGATGGTTTTAGAAGGGCCATTTCTTTGGAAGAATAAAAGAAACGTGTTGGAAGGCTATTTATGACCAGGAAGAAAACACTTTCCATTTCTTCCAAGCATCATCTTATTCCGAAAACGCTAACGGAAATTCATATTTCACGGAAAACGAACTTTCGATTTTTTAACATTTATTTCTAGTCGAAAACAAATATGCTAGTGTCCACTTCACTGTTAAGTGTTCATGCAGCCAGAGTTACTGCGTAATTTTCCTACCTGCTGGCAACTTATTGCCATTTTCTAAGCTGTTTTCACGGCTATCCCGCGTTCGAAATTTACTTTATTTTCTTTAAAATATCAACCCACTCGACGCTTGTTTGTTTATAACACATGTTTTCATATATGTGGGGTCGATTTGCTCGACTAAAGGTGGTGCTCCAGCATGGCTACAGCCAAATGACTGAAACAAGTAATAGATAGATAGATAGATAGATAGATAGATAGATAGATAGATAGATAGATAGATAGATATACATCGTCTAAGAATCTTAAGTCAGGAAAAAATGCAATGCACTCACATATGTCAGTAGAGTGGGTATATTAATCGAAGTTTACAGTATGATATATCCATTACGGCTGATTTTGCCAATTGGTTTTGCATTAGGGGTTCAACATAGTGTTAAATAACAATCCGATTATGTAACTCTGCGTAGGGTTACATAACTGTACCGTTACCTAACACTCCGTTGAACCCCTAATGCGAATTCGTAAGATCAGCCGCAACAGATATACAATACTGTAAACTTCGATTACTATATATATATATATATATATATATATATAGCGTGTATGAGTGTACGAATGAGTGAGTGTACGTGCTAAAGAGTGTGCGTGAGTGAATGAGTGCTTGTTTTCCAGTAGACAGATAAATGGACTGGCTGTCATAGCCAAGATGTTTGCGACCAGCGGTCAAAGATAACAAAAGTAATAAATGAAGATAATAAAATTAAAATTAGGGAATGGGTCTGTATTTGTATGTGTATATATGTGTGTATGTGTAGGTATGCATAGGTACACATATGTATATATATATATATATATATATATATATTATATATATATATATATATATGTATGTATATGTATGTGTGTGTATATATGTGTGTATGTGTATGTATATATATATGTGTATATAGGGACTAGTGTGCTGTGTGTGCATGTGTGTGTGTGGATATGTGTGTGTATGCGTGTATGTGAGTATGTGTGTGTAGGTGTATATATATTTTTCTGTGTGTATATGTATGTGTGGTCGTGTGTGTATATATACATGTGTGTATACGTGTATGCATGTGAGTGTGTGTATGTATACATATATGTGTATGTGTAGATATGTATATGTATGTGTAAGTGTATATATATGTATATATGTGTGTGTGTATGTATGTGTGTATGTATATGTATATATGTTTGTATGTGTGTGTATATATGTATACATATGTGCATAGGTATAAGTGAGAATCTCCTTATTTACCTAAAACTCTATTCCCTTTTTTATATATATATTTTTATATATTTTTAAAAAATTTTTTAAATATTTTTTTATATATTTTTTTTTATTTATTCTTCTATCTAATTTAACACTGACTCCTTGACCACTCCCCCAAGTATGATATTTTGCGCTATGCCTACCCCCAAAAAGTCCCACACCAACACCCCTTTAAACCTGCCTAAATGTATAAATGCCAATACAATTCTTGTTAACTAGCTTCCTGAAGATTTCTCTTGAATGAAACAGTTCTAGTCCTGTAGAAGCTCCTTCTATATAATAAATTAATTTTACTCTGCAATGTATTGAGTACCTTATTTACTGTGGTTAACCCCGAATCAACCCGGGACCTACATATATATATATATATATATACAAAATGAGAAAATGGAGAAATATATCTAAATCAATCATCACAACCCCTATCTCATTTTATATATATATATATATACATATATATATATAGTAATCGAAGTTTTTATATATATATATATATATATATATATATACATACATATATATATAGTAATCGAAGTTTTTATATATATATATATATATATATATTATATATATATATATATTATATATATATATATATATATATGTATATATATATATATAATATATATATATATATATATATACATATATATACAGACGGAGAATGAACATACTACCACCATGTTCTTAATGATGAAATTAACCTCTTTGTCTATATATCTACCCTCTTTGTAATGTTGGCAAATGAAATAAGTATAAGAATGTGCATTGTCCGTTTAATTGAAAAATTCTATATGTGGCTGAAGATTGCTCGACATTTTAAAACTGCTGTAATACTTAGTGTTTAATAAAATGAAGTAGCATGAAACAATTGTACTACGCTACCTTGGATATCCTTGTTGCTTATTTTGATTATAATCACCCCATTTGATTTATATGGATAATAACATACAAAATTCTGGTGCCTTTAACTTAAGTACCATATTCATCTGAATCTATCTATATATATATGTATATATATGGAGAGAGAGGAAGAGAGAAAGTTTGTATAAGATACACAGATCTCGATAGATAAGCATATACTTGTATTACTTTAATCAATAGAAGTTACAAAGTGACCTATGGGCCAAGAGTTTTGTGCAAGGCACGATAAGTTTGATAAATGCTATACTCGAATCTTTCGGTTATTGAATCACTGTGGTGTTTGCCGATGTAATTACTAATAATTATAATTCCTTCAAAGTTTGGCAGAAAGCCAGCAATTGTTTGGGGAGGGGGGTCTGTAGATTACGTCGATTATGCTTCATATTTTATCGAACCTGAAAGATGACAGGTAAAGTCGGCCTCGGTGGAATTCGAACTAAGAACGTAATGGAATTTTTTGGGTATTAGTCACCATTACACGTATTTCATTTGCTAATAGGAATCACAAAGATTTACATTTTAGATAGACATGAAAGCAATTTTCTATTAGAAATTCGTCAGACAGAGAGATTAAATCATACGGCAATTTCTTACATGTCTATCCAACATGTAAATCTTTGTAACTCCTATTAGCAAATATAACATGTGTAATGGTGAATAAATGATAACAAAAAATTTCTATATTCCTGTTTTGTTATATAAATACAATAACTCCGCAAATAACATTTCCATAATTTGAAAATTTTATTATACATTGGGTCATCCTATAAATAATGCTGTTTTTTCAATTGCATGAGCTAAAAGACGGACGGGGATGAGATAAACTGCCTGCATCAACCTGCTATAAAAGCAGTCTGTAATTTTACCTTGTCTTATTCTTAGTGCATATTTTGAAGAGTGCAGTTCAATTTTAACAGTTATTTTTTCAAAGTTATAATGGAAGTGACAAAAGAGCATATTCGGTACATTTTGCTTTATGAGTTCAATAAAGGCAACAACGCAATGGAAAGTGCGAGGAATATTAATGCAGTATATGAGGATTGGACAATAAGCGTAAGCCAGAGTCAATGGTGCCTCCAGAAATTCTGAGCCAGAATCTACAGCCTAGAAGATGAGCCTCGTCTGCGAAGATCTGTAGAGCTCGACAAGGATGTCCTGCAAACCCTGGTGGAAAAAAATTCCCTTTTTAACTGTTGAGGAACTAGCAGAGAAGCTTCGATTTGATCATTCAACCATTCATCAGCACCAGCACTAGAAAAAGAAAAACGACCATCTTTGGTTTCAAGACGAAAGGTGTTCTTCCATCAGAATAATGCTCGGCCACATACAATGAGCATGACATTCCAAAGACTGGAATTATTTTGCTCGCATATCCTTCTTGGTAACTGTTAACTTCTACCTGGGCATAGCCTCAACAGAATTTCTAACCGTAAATTTCAATAGATCTATTCGACTTTAACGACAACTATTTCTCTTGCTTTTCTTCTTTTATTTGTTTCTATCATTTGACTGTGGCCACACTAGAACACCATTCATTTAACTTCAGATCACAGATTACTCAACTGATAACAAAAAAATAATAAAGATGATATCTAGGTACATTGGCCATAAGATTTCTTCAAAATAAGTTATCTAACTGACAAATCAATGTACATTTTCACATACATGTGTAAACCGTCCTAAATTAATATCTAGAAAATTCCGTCCTTGAATTTCTTTGACCTATTTTCTCAATTCCTATGCTACAGATTTTCTGTTGTCTTATAAATATGATTCTCCCTTGGTAAATAGGAAAACACATTTGTTTACAGCTAATTCTTGTTGTTATATTTATATATAACGACCTTTTAAATTTCATACCTATGTATGTATGTATGTATGTATGTATGTATGTATGTATGTATGTATGTATGTATGTATGTGCATGTGTGTATGCATGTATCTGTGCGCATGCACGTGCACACTTTTTATAATACTTTTATTTTTATTTTTATGCGTATCATTGAAGTCGAGCTACTCAGTGGGGGAAAATTTCTCTTCCAGCATCCTTCTGTCATGACTCATCCATCATCATCAGTTTCTTTTTCTTTTCTTATCCTACACTACAATTTGCTACTGCTCTTGAGCCTCAATTTGCTCCCCATCTTCGCATAAGGATGGAATGGCCCTACTGGGTGGGGTTGAGACTTTCGGTTTTATAAACCGAAGATGAATTAGATCTTCTTCGCCAATTCCGGTGATTCGATTGGTGATGCTGATGGAAAAATAGACCGCGAGATACAGCATCAGTTCGTGAGATACAGCAGCAGACCGTGAGAGACACCAGCAGACCGTGGGACACACCAGCAGACCGTGAGATACAGCAGCAGTCCATGATACACACCATCAGACCGTGAGACACACCAGTAGAACGTGAGATGCAGCAGCAGTTCGTGAGATACAGTAGTAGTCCGTGAGATAAACCAGCAGACCGTGATATACACCAACAGACCGTGAGATACAGCAGCAGTCCGTGAGATAAACCAGCAGACCGTGATATACACCAACAGACCGTGAGATACAGCAGCAGTCCGTGAGACACACCAGTAGATACACCTTAAAAATATCTGAGCACAACAACAATCCTTCGCTTCTCTGTTGGTGGCGACGCATAAAATCGTATATGCCGTGTCAATACTAATTTGTATGCATATGTCCATGTACATAACCGTGAAAGGAAGAAAAAGAGTGAGAGAGAGAGACAGAGACAGAGACAGAGAGAGAGAAAGAGGGTGAGAAAGAGAAATCGAGTATTTATTAAATGATTATATGAATGTGTATATGAGTGACAAAATGGATGTCGATATACGCGTGTTTTTTCTGTATGCAGCTATGTGTGTGAATGTGAATGTATAATTCCCACTTCATCCAATGACTTCAGTTATCCACATCAAATAATATATAAACAGCTGGCTAAGAAGATTTACAGGCTATTGAGTTATTACCCTTCTCACATTTACTTCTATCCACTGCATATTGGAGTGAATTCTGATGAAATCGGGACAAATAAACCGAACCTGAGTCACCGCAAAATCCCCATTAATCGTCACCGCACTGGACCAAATGCTCAGCGGCATTTCTTCCTGTTCTTTACGTTCTGGATTCAAATTCCGCCGAGGCCGACTTTGCCTTTCATCCTTTTTGGGGGTCGATAAAATAAAATACTAGCTGAGCACTAGGGTTCGATGTAAAAGATTTATGCCCTCCACTAAAACTGCTGGACTTGTGCCAAAATATTAAGCTGTTATCAAAAATCTCCGGACCTTAAGTCAAATTCTGGAATATAACTAGGTTCATCCTACCTTTCTCTCTAAGTGTAAAGAAAAAATAGGGAAAAGATTTCACCAGTTGATAGATTATTTTTAAAAGAAATAAATTGTAAGTGACAAATAGCATCCACAACTTTAAACACATGATAGCAACCAGACCATCTACGTCCATGTTTGAGACGAGTATAGGAAGAAAGAATCATGCCTACTGAACCGCGCCAGAAATGATTCGCGAAGCAAAAGTCAGCTCCACTGGCATCAACGGGAAGATTGAAAGCAAGAAATATATGGAAACGCTTGAAGGAAGCTTTATGCAACACTGTGCGAAGCACACTGTTTCAAAGATAGAGAGAAGAGCTTACCAACGGTTGTATCAGTAACTCAAGGAGAACAACAACATCAAATGGAAGATTACAGAACGAACCAATCCTCATGTAATACTACACGAAAAGGCTCAAACGTGTAGTTCAATACTAGCTTAAACCGAGCCATTATTTTTCAAGATCCAGTTTAAATTTGGAATTCACACCTCTGAGACACTTGGTGTGGGTACTTGAGTACAGCAACGAAGGTAGTTGGGTACTCCTTTCTTAAATGTCTTTAAAAACTAAACTGCCACTCCGTAGACGATGAGTGTTCCAGTTGATTCGCTCAACGGAAGCGCTTGCTCGTGAAGTTGACGTACAGTGTTCCCAGTCAATTTAATCACCGTCACAGGTGGACAGTCGAAATAAATAAATAGGCAAAATCCTTTCACCTTTATAATATTCTCTAACCAATCCTCCGAGGTCGACTTTGCCTTTCATCCTTTCGGGGTCGACGAACTGAGTACCAGTTGCGTACTGGGGTCGATCTAATCGACTGGCCCGCTCCCCCAAAATTTCGGGCCTTGTGCCTAGAGTAGAAAAGGATATTCATCGCGTACAGTGTCCCTACTCAATTTAATCACCGTCGCAGGTGATAATATAATATTCTCTAACCAAGTAATTATACACAATTACAACATATCTATATATATAAAACTGTAGTTGTGTGTCTGTCCCCTTCGATTTAGATTCCTAACTACTCCCACATTTTGCGGTGCAGTTTAACCAAATTCGGGTATCTTATAGTCGTGATTCATATCGAGCCCGTCTGAGTATTAGCGCGCGTCTACGATGAGTCTACGATTTTTAAAATAATTTAACATCATTTTTTATTCCATTTTAATGCATAATTTTTCGTGTGTCGATGGCGGCGGAGTTGGCGTCCATGGTCACACCTGCACCTGTTTGCTTCTCCCCCTTCTTCTCTCCCTCGTGAAGCTGTGGGGAAGGGAGTGTAAGGAAATCAACGTCGTAAAGCGTTGTCAAGGAGACCAGCGTTCTTTTAGAACAACGACTTCATGGCTTGAAGACACCAAAACAGAAATGGCTAAGAAAGCCCGAATTGGCATCTATAAGGGAAGTAACTCTCTAAAAATGCTTATATAGTTATTTCCCTTACAAACCCGAGCAACGCCGGGCGATACTGCTAGTCTTTATATATAAAAGTGAAGTTGTGTGTCTGTCTCCTACGATTTAGATTCCTAACTACTCCCACATTTTGCGGTGCAGTTTAACCAAAACCGGGTATCTTATAGTCGTGATTCATATCGAGCCCTTCTGGGTATTAGCGCGCGTCTACGATGAGTCTACGATTAAAAAAAAAATTTACCATCATTTTTACCCATTTTTAATGCAATTTTTGCTATTATATAAGGGAAGTAACTCTCTAAAAATGCTTATATAGTTGAGCAACGCCGGGCGATACTGCTAGTAAATAATAAATTTTAAAAATGTGAAAAAACCACTAAAAATTATTCTCTAATGCCAATATACGACCATATAGATTAAAAACGTATGGAAGACCCTACATCCAAAAAAAACTATGTACATACAACGAAAAATTCGTGTGTGTGTGCATGTGTGTTCAAGCATTCACGTATACGTGCGACGTAATATGAACCATAATGCGCAAATAAATTTGAGAACAATTTTTCCACTGCGTGCAGTATCATACAACTACACCACTACAACAACTATGAAGGAAAATTCCAGCCTCTCCCTGCAGTAACCAAACCGTCACGTGATGCATGTGTGACCTTTGTTACTGTTCAGGTATATGCTCTCGTGTGTGCGTGAAAAAGACCGTCTGCCCACATGTGCATAACTGTGAATGTAGCTTCGTAACAAGTCATCTCCGGTGCAAGGGAAACAACTCTGCAATCAAACATCTTGAATTAACTTCCTTCTATCTGCAAATACCTGTGATTTTTATTTCAAACTTTAAAATATAAATCACTTCAAAATTTGAAGTATGTGCTACACTCTTTATCGAACCAGAATACAACGAAAATACAGAAATATTCAAGCAAGCAATGGCAATTAATCCAAGGAGTTGCAATTTCAGATTTATGCTAATACTAGCAGTATCGCCCGGCGTTGCTCGGGTTTATTTCGACCCTTTAGAATTGGCATTTTTGAAAAGTAAAACTTTTGCATTATGTAACTTGTTATTCTCTTTAAGTGAACATTTTTCTGGTTGAAATACACCCATAAATGGCGACACAGCAGTCAGAAAATCGTAAAAAATAAGGATTTTCGTAGAAAAAAAGCACCTTTTTGATGTAAATAATTTTTGGTGTTATCATGGTCCGATTTTAATTTTTTCTTCTACGGAAGGAAGAGCAAGCCTTCTTCTATCATACTCTCAATTTTGGTCAATTTGCGCCGCAGGGTCTCGGAGGAGATAGTGTTAGCTGAAGGCTACCAAACCTGCCCCCCACACAGACAACTTCAGCTTTATATATAGAGAGATGAGGAAATTGTCTGTCATCGTTCACATCGTAGCCTTTGTGTTGTACCTACACACACGCGCGCGCGCATATACGATGGGCTTCTTCGAGTTTCCATCTACCATATTCATTCACAAGGCTGAGGCTATCGTAGAGGACACATGCCCAAGGTTCCACGCAGTGGGACTGAACCCGAGATCATGTGGATGGGGTGCAAACCTCCCACTGTACAGTCACGCATGTGCCAATATATATTGGCTATACGTCTATTCTACTTATTCCTTCGTTTCACGAAACTTTCTCGCTAACGCTCTTTGACCAATGTCCATAAAATGATACTCACTGTCGCCCGCTGTCTACAATCTTAGAATTTTCAGATTTTTTCTGCTGCTGTCACAGTTTTCAAGGTTTTGAATTTTATTCCAGTCGAGAGCCGTAGATACATTGGTGCCCGTTCCCATAGTAACAAACCCAGACATTGTCTGCTTAAAATCGCTACAGCCACTTCGTGTAATTTCTTCACTTATTTTCTTTGACGAGTTTTTAAATTTTCGCTACAAAAATGTATTAATTGTTTACCCGAACCGAACTATTATTACAGTATAACGTACAATTTGTTTCTTTTTTGGCATTTTTCGCAAAAAATATCTCTCTGTGAATTTTTCCTTCTCAAATTGTTCGAACGTTTTACATTATTTTATCAGACAGAAACACTTATGGGTCTTTTCTGTTGCTGTCACAGTTCTTGACATTTTAAATTAAGTGAAACTTTTCAAATTTGGTATATTCACGTAATTTTCCTCGGTGATTTTGATTTCGTTATTGACTTGTTCCAGGAAAAAAAAATTAGAAAAATATTCACGGAAATTTGTCATTAATGATTTTTCCTTTCCATATCACCTGTTCTAACGTTTCACATGACTTTATTCTTTTAAACTTATTAAAACTTAGAAATTTCTTACAACTTTCGTCGTCATATTACGTTTTCATTTTGTTAAATAAAAGTTTGTCGACGATAATGTCGTTATAGACAGCTATCCCGTAGAAAATGCCCGCTTCCGAATCTTGTTTCATGATTAGGTAAAGATGATCAAACTTAAAACCTCTGTTACATTTTGCTAAAAATTTTCTGTAACAAGTGAAGGATCTTTTCCTTTTGAACTGCACTTTGTAACATAATTTCTAGGTAACTAAAAAGTTTTAAACTTCGCATACTGGTAGAATGTGTTTATAAAGCATCTTTTTCTCTTGGCTTTATTGAGAAAATTCTATAGTTTGTAAGATATTTCGTCTGAAATTTCTTGCATTTCGGCAATTTCAACCAATCACTGACGTCTATTGAGGTAAAAAAACATTTTGTGCCGTATGAATATGTCCCTCGTTAAAGAAACAGATTGGGTTTATTTACATTTGTGAAGAAAAAAGATACCCTTCCCCCACCCCCAACTAAATCTAAAATATCTGTTTCTATCTGTAATTACTACTACACAATGATGAGAACACAAACACAAACTATACAAGGAAAATCTACGGCATCTATCTTTACTTTGCATGCTTTAAGATGTTATCACCTGCCCGTCGAGGCAAGGTATTTCCTTTACAACTTTAATCACTCTTCTTTCATCCTTACATAATCGACTTCAACGAAGAACCAATCCTTACAAACTGATTGCGACTCCGACATTCCATACTATTATTCACAAAAATAAATCTTCCACCGTTACAAATATGATCCGGGTTCTTACTAAAAAACCGTAGTCTTAGCTATATATATAAGTGTAAGAATTAGCACTTCCTTCTCAAAGCTTGGATTCGAAATCAGACCCAAGAATCATTGGTCGTAAAATACCAATGCACAAAAAGGCGCGAAATCAGAATCTCTTTGTTCTGACAAAAAATGATGGATCGTCTCCCTTCGACCTCTGACCCGAGCAGGTCAGGCGAAGTTTAACAGGACGACCAGCGACCTACTGTACGCAATAACACTCTTGCGGTATATCTATTTTTCTGGCTATTTGAGATGTTATAAATAGAACGGAGAAATAGGTATCTGGAGAGAAGCCGAACCAACGTTTAAGAGAACGACACGCATTTATGAGGACGACGAAAGAATAATCAGAAAGGTGACTCTGTCATGCATGATTTACACACACACACACACACACACCATCAAACATATTCTGCTTTAATGTGTGTCCTGTATTATGCATTCCTTTAATATGTATTATTTGCAACCACTATTTAATATGCATTTTGTACAAGCGATGTGTAACATTGCTTACAAATTGATGTAGTGATAATAAATCTTTAATTTATTACAAAGCACTTATGTATTTATTAATACATCCACGCATCCACTACATTTGGTGACCCCGTAAAACGAATCGCGCCTTCCCTGGAACCAGCTTCATCAACCGCGTCGAAGAATTACAGTTTGCACATCACCAGCAACGAAGCAACTGAAAATTCCGACAAAAACAATGAATCTCCCGGAACAAAACCCAGCGGCCAACATCGACATGGCATTCCAAGCGGCGATCTCGTTAAAAATTCCACCATTCTGGACCCACGACCCGACATTGTGGTTTCACCATATAGAGGCACAGTTTGCCTCTCACAGAATATCGAGCGATGCGGCTCGACTTTCTCACGTTATCAGTTCTCTGTCACCAGAAATAACGAACGTGATACGCGACCTTATCATGGCACCACCCGGTTCTGTTTCATATGAAGTTTTTAAAACCACGTTAATAAACAGAACCTCAGAATCCCAACAAAAAAGACTTCACCAGCTTCTGATATCGGAAGAATTGGGTGACAAAACGCCGTCCCAGCTTCTTCGGAGAATGAAACAGCTTCTCGGAGATGAGACGCTCCCAGAAAAAATCTTCAAGCAACTTTTTCTCCAGCGTCTGCCCTCCAATACCCAGGTTGTTCTCGCGTCCACCAGAGAAAACACATCCCTTGAAGAACTGGCGGAGCTAGCTGACAAAATAGCCGAAGTACCGCACAGATATCCAACGGTATCGACGGTGACGCCAGCCGCTCCCAGTACCAATCCTTTCCGTGCACAAACCAGTTCTTCAGAGATTTCGGATTTGCGTGCATTAATGACGCAGCAAGCTGCGCAAATACAAATTCTCACAGCCCAAATACAAGCCCTAAAGTTTAGTCCCCAGCGTCGAAGCACCAGCCGATCTCGACGAGATGGCAGACGGTCTCGAAGCCCCAGTGCTACCCGAAACTCACATGACACGTGTTGGTACCACCGAACATTCGGAACACGGGCACAAAAATGTACGGTACCGTGCTCGTTTTCCTCACCCAGTTCGGGAAACGGCACAGCCAGGAATTGAACGCGACGGAAATTCCTGGTTCGCACCCACACAGTCGCCTGTTTTTCGTTTGCGATCGTGTAACAGGCACGCGTTTCCTGGTTGACACAGGTGCGGAAGTCAGCATCATCCCAGTCTCCAACACTTCTGGAAAAAGAAAAGAGACATCAGTCTGTCTTCAGGCAGTCAACCATTCACCCATTCCAACCTACGGTGAACAGTCCCTAACATTAAACATAGGACTACGCCGCACATTTCAGTGGGTATTCGTCGTCGCTAAACTGCCGACCCCTATCTTAGGAGCCGATTTCCTGCATCATTTCGGTCTCCTGGTAGACATAAAGAACAGACGACTTGTCGACACCACCACCAAGCTTACTGTGCGCGGTATAGCCGCTCGAATGGACACAGTCAGCCCAACTGTAATGCTTACGACAACGACTCGTCACAGTTCCATCCTGAATGATTATCCAGATGTCGCCCGGCCAGTTTTTCATAACCAGCCGATAAAGCACGACGTTACCCACCACATCAAAACCAGCGGTCCACCTGTTGCTGCAAGGCCCAGAAGGTTACCACCTGATCGTCTCCAGGCCGTCAAGCGGGAATTCCAGCACATGCTCGACCTCGGAATCATCCGCGTTTCCAGCAGCAACTGGTCCTCGCCGATACACTGCGTCCCAAAAAAATCATCGACCGATTGGCGGGTTTGCGGCGATTATCGATCACTGAATAAAAGCACTATCAGTGATGCCTATCCGGTGCCTTTTCTTCAGGACTTTTCGAGCTCGCTGCATGGAGCTCGCATCTTTTCAAAAATCGACCTGGTGCGAGCATACAACCAAATCCCAGTCGAACCTGCAGACATCTCAAAGACAGCAGTGACTACACCTTTCGGAATGTTTGAATTCCTGCGTATGCCTTTCGGTTTACGAAACGCGGCACAGACATTCCAAAGGTTTATCGACATGGTGACTAGAGGTTTGCCTTTCGTCTATGCCTACATAGACGACATACTCGTGGCCAGTAACTCGGACGAAGAGCATAATCAACACCTTCACCTGCTATTCGGACGACTACGTCAATTTGGAATTGTTATCAACCCTACCAAATGTTTGTTCGGAGTTGCTTCCCTTCATTTTCTCGGCCATATAGTCGATAAAAATGGAATTCGTCCCCTTCCCGAGAAAGTCAAGGCCATCGTGGATTTTCCACCACCCACATCTCTCCGCAAATTAAGGGAATATCTCGGTCTAGCGAATTTCTATCGACGGTTCGTGCCCCACCTCGCTGAAATAGCGCAACCGCTCACGGATTTGCTACGTCAGCGAACCTGCAAAAACGCAGATATAGCTCTGACCGAAGATCAACTCGTTTCTTTCGCTGCCCTGAAAAAAGCGTTATCTAGCGCTACCATGTTGGTTTATCCAAAACCAGACGCCCCACGATGTTTACTCGTTGATGCATCCGATTCCGGAATCGGAGGTGTGCTACAACAGCTTGTTGACGGTATATGGCAACCGTTGTCTTTCTTTTCTAAGCGGTTAAAACCCGCGGAAACCAAATACAGCACATTCAGTCGGGAATTATTGGCGGCATACCTGGCCGTTAAGCATTTCCGTCATATGCTAGAAGGTACCAATTTTGCCATATATACCGACCACAAGCCATTAGTATACGCATTTAACACCAAACCGGATCGCCATTCGCCGAGAGAAATTCGTCACCTCGACTTCATATCGCAGTACACGACGGATATACGCCACATCAAAGGGACGACCAACGTGGCAGCCGATGCACTTTCACGTGCGCAGATCAATGCTATCCACACCACGTCTACAATTGATCTGGCACGTATAGCAGCTGACCAGGAGAATGACGAAGAACTTCTAAAGCTCCGGAATTCGTCATCTCTGAAATTTCAGCATGTTCCACTACCATCATCCACAGCCCATATATGGTGTGATATTTCCACTGGTTACCAACGCCCTTATGTACCACAGAAATATCGTCGAGAAGTTTTCTCCGCTCTACATTCTCTGTCACATCCTGGTATTCGCTCCACTCAAAAGCTAATATCGACCCGTTTTGTGTGGACCAGTATCAACAAGGATATCAGAGAATGGACCAAGTGCTGTGTTGCGTGCCAAAAAGCGAAAATCCACCGGCACATAAAATCACCAATCGGTTCATTTTCGCAGCCCGATGCACGATTTCAGCACGTTCACATTGATATCGTTGGACCCCTGCCACCTTCGCAGAACTATTCATATTTGCTAACTTGCGTAGATAGGTTCTCGCGATGGCCCGAAGCCTGGCCCCTATCTGATATATCAGCAGAAACGGTCGCTAAAACGCTGATATCACAATGGGTTTCGCGTTTTGGCACACCCGCAACAATTACCACCGACAGAGGACGTCAGTTCGATTCCCACCTTTTCACCGAGCTGACTCGTCTCCTCGGGTGTAAACACACCCGCACTACAGCTTACCACCCTGCAGCAAATGGCATGGTGGAACGCTTTCACCGCCAACTCAAGGCATCTATAAAAGCAGCTCCAGACAGTTCTCACTGGTTGGAACATCTCCCTCTCATCCTCCTTGGAATTCGATCCACGATTAAGGAAGAACTGGGATATACTCCGGCCGAACTCGTTTATGGCACAACACTCACCTTACCTGGGCAGATGATCGAACCTGTTTCACAAAACTTCCCTGACCCACAACAATATGTGCACCGATTACGAACATCCATGTCGCAAGTATCACCCTCAGGCCCCAGACAACAGAACGTCGTTTCACGTGTCCCAAAAGATATCAACACATGGACTCATGTCTTCGTGAGGAATGATGGGATACCCTCTCAACTTCGACCACCATATTCCGGGCCCTACAAGGTCATCAAAAGAGAACCCAAGTATTTCGTCCTCGATATTGGAGGTAAACGAAATACGGTCTCGATTGATCGTTTAAAAAAAGCTTTCATCGAGGAGGACTTACATTCAGTCCCCTCTTTTCCTCAAACAGACTCGGCAACTCCAGCGAACACCACAGATGCTGCACAACCCCGACACACCAAATCAGGAAGAACAGTTCGATGGCCAGCAAGGTTTGTGCAAGTTTTTCGGGTAAGTTCTGAACTCCTAACGTATCCATCTTCCTAATGAACACATAACTGCATCACCCACCCAGAGAAATCAAAGAACATTTGTGTACGTAAAGAAAAAAAAAATGAAAACAAAAACTGTCTGTATGAACTTTTACGGAACATTTCAAAATCGAACTTTGCCGATGAACATTTCTTTCATTTTTGCATGTACATATTTTTTGTTTTCTCTTCAAAATGTTTGCTTTCTCATAAATATATTTTTTTGCTAACTGTATATCCACACACATTTACAAATCTTGTTCTCATGCGTGCTATCACTCGATTTTTTTTTTCGCCACTGAAAGATACCTTGTCTCTATTAGACCTCTAGTAGGTCGAGTAATCAATAGACGCACATCTCTTTCAACGCGCCAACATAATTCTGCCTGGGCACATATACATATTGCCCACCATATAGCACATACAAATTGTAAACCTTTCATCCATATTTTTATCGTTCAATGTGTAAAAAAAATTTTTTTCTACATGCACACAATCAAAAAAAAAAAAAATAATAAAAATAATAATAATAATACATTTCCAATATCGTTCGATCTCTGTGGCTTTCTCACTAGAAGGGGGGTAGTGTAAGAATTAGCACTTCCTTCTCAAAGCTTGGATTCGAAATCAGACCCAAGAATCATTGGTCGTAAAATACCAATGCACAAAAAGGCGCGAAATCAGAATCTCTTTGTTCTGACAAAAAATGATGGATCGTCTCCCTTCGACCTCTGACCCGAGCAGGTCAGGCGAAGTTTAACAGGACGACCAGCGACCTACTGTACGCAATAACACTCTTGCGGTATATCTATTTTTCTGGCTATTTGAGATGTTATAAATAGAACGGAGAAATAGGTATCTGGAGAGAAGCCGAACCAACGTTTAAGAGAACGACACGCATTTATGAGGACGACGAAAGAATAATCAGAAAGGTGACTCTGTCATGCATGATTTACACACACACACACACACACACCATCAAACATATTCTGCTTTAATGTGTGTCCTGTATTATGCATTCCTTTAATATGTATTATTTGCAACCACTATTTAATATGCATTTTGTACAAGCGATGTGTAACATTGCTTACAAATTGATGTAGTGATAATAAATCTTTAATTTATTACAAAGCACTTATGTATTTATTAATACATCCACGCATCCACTACATAAGAAAGAATAGAATGGAGTGGGCATGGTTGGAACTCCTTTGATCATAGACCTGCTGGATGATCACTGCTGGCTTGGGGTTAAAAAAGAAGCAAAAACATTAAGACAGCTACTTTGAGTTCGAACCTGCGACCCTTGAATGCTGTATTACACTTCAAAACTCATCAATATTCTTTTAAAATACGCATTATTTTATGGCCAGGGAGTTAGCTTTGCAACTGCGTGGTTTCTGGTTCAATACCAATGCATGGCGTCCTGAGACAGTGTTTTCCACAATAACCTTGGATCGACCAAAGTCTTGAAAGAGGAAGAAAACTTGTCGGTGGAAACATTACTGTTTTTGGTAGGATTGTTGTTGAACACCAGCAGTTGGCCTATGGGTGCCTTTAAGGGAGCCCAGTCTGTTGTCAGGTTCCTGGTTTGAGGATATCGTGACCTCCATCACCACCACTGTCTCAGCGGTCTTTGGCACAAGATAAAGGATACCAGCCTTCTAAAAAAAAGCATGGGATATTAGAGCCATAAACCGTAGCGGTATGTTGGATCACTGCTAAATGTAAAGGGAGAAGTCAGCTTGGTGCCAGTCCAAAAGTCTTCAGGTTATACTTCGTAGAATATTGCCGAAGATTACATGTTCCAAGAGGTAGTGATTGGAGTAAAATAGTTCACCCCAAAATCGAACTTACATTTAGTAAAGTGAAATGTTAAAAATTAATATCGATATATTCGGTTTATAATATGTGATCGATAAATTCACGGCTGAACAAGAATTCAGACCTAAAATATGATTTTATTCCACAGCTTTATCTGATAAAACGGTACAGAGACGTTCGAGTAGACGTGGAAAAGCTTTATCAGGAAGCGGGCTGCATGAGACATGGCTCGTCATCAGATAATAATAATAATAATAATAATAATAATAATGAAATTATTGTATAAAGTGCTCAGGTGCACCACAACTTGTCAGAAAGTGCATATAAAGTATATGCAGTAATGTACAAATGTCTGGAAAGCGAATAATGTATGAGTCAGATACATGCTTGTATGTGTATGGAGGGGAGAAAATCAGGTGTAGTGTTGGCGAATCTCAGAAAGCATGGAAGTTTTGAAGGATGCAGTGCTCCGACAACTAACAACTGATGCCGGCAGTCTGTTCCATGCTTCAGCAACTCTTAGCGTGAAAAAATGTTTCCGAAAGTCATGGGAGCTGTGCTGTTTTCTGACTTTGTAACTATGTCCACGGCTGTTAGACGGGTGGAGTTTGAAAAGGTGCTCAGAGTTATTGTTTGTAAGATGGTTAATAATTTTATGGGTGTCTATCAAGTCAGCTGCCAGGCGTCGTTCCCATGCCCAGGGAAGTAAGACGTTCAGAATATGGCAAATGCCTGATGGAGGGTATTCTTTTGGTTGCGCGTCGCTGAACGGCTTCCAGACGATTAATATCCTGGGCAAGATAGGGGTTCCAGACCGGTGATGCAAATTCCAGGTGAAGTCTTACCATAGCTATATAAAGCCGCAGATAGATAGCCGGAGAGCGGCTCACAAAGGACTTGGTGAGTGATGCGAAGACACCCTCAGCCTTCTTGGCAATTTTAGCGATGTGTTTTGTCCAACGCAAATCGCTGTCGACAATAACACCCAGGTCACGTTCACACGAAGACTTTTTGAGATTAGTGTTGTGGAGGGAGTAAGTGGACGCTGGGTTTCTCCTCCCAAAATGCACCGCGCTACTGAAAACAGTGAAGGTAATTTTTCGTTAGGCCCGCAATTTGCTCATGAATGGGTTGGAGGAACTTAGAAGATATATTAGTCTTCCAGCTTTAGAGACTTCGCAGTGAACGACGCTGCCATCACCAGCCTCGTTACTCATTCATTATAGTCACTGTAGAGTTACCTCCCTTATTAGATTTCTAATTTTGTCAAGGAATCTTGTAGCAAGTTCTCACCCACCTCAGTTGTAGTTTCTTCATTGACCGGTGTCCTTTTTTTTTGTTGTCTGGAAGATATATTGCGGACGCATTAGAGTAGCCGGTAATTGTTCAGTTTAGTATTATTAAAAAAGTAAATAAAAATTAAGGCGGATGTAACTAGTAAGGGGACATAAATACTGGATATTAATTTAGTTTGGAATTGATCAGAACGGCACGTGGAAGATCAGTGGGACCGCAATTCACTGTTCCTGAAATTGAAATCCTCAACCGTGAATCAATCTTGGATTATCACCCAATTAGTCGAATCACGAGACAAGATTCGGATCTTTTCGGTTTGAACGGCAGTTTTTTCTAGTGGTGTCATATGAAATTGTCACCCATAATTATGACTCTAGTATCGATCTATTGCATTTCAATCTGTTTTAGGGTTAGGGTTAGGGGTGGGGGGAAGGGTATCTTTTTTTCTCCAGAAATGTAAATAAACCTAATCTGTTTCTTAAACGAGGGACATATTCATACGGCACAGAATGTTTTTTTTTACCTCAATAGACGTCAGTGATTGGTTGAAATTGCAGAAATTGAAGAAAAAACAACAAATATCTTACAAACAATAGAATTTTCTCAATAAAGCCAAGAGAAAAAGTTGTTTTATAAACACATTCTACCAGTATACGAAGTTTAAAATTCTTTAGTTATCTAGAAATTATGTTAAAAACTGCTGTTCAAACCGAAAAGATCCCAAGATTCTTCAGTGGTTGGCACGTCGTCAGCTAATTATGATTTTATACACGTGCTAAAATTGTAATTCGCTATATTACTATAGACTTATTTGTCTTTTTTACTAATTATCTCTCCCTTAATTTTTATTTACTTTTTTAATATCCCCAAACTGAACACTTACCCTGTTGTTGTGGAGCACTGTTGGCGAGTTCGAGCTATACTTATACTTTTGGCGTCACAGTGGGACATTTTCCTCAGCAAATCGCCTTTGCTACCCAGAGGGGTGTTATTAAAAAGAAACCAGTTTCTATTCACAAGTGGTGCCCGTTGGCCCCGACCACAGTGACACACCATTTCTAACTTATTTCGCTATTAATTCCAGAGCTGCCGCCAATAACGCGGAGGCTCTTCATTAATGGGCAGATTTCATTCCTGCGTTGTCTCTGATCAGACCATTGCCTTCCATGGTCCCTGTCCGCCTCTTTTCTTTATCAAATTAGGATGAAGGTACTGTATTTGAGGAATGATTACTGTAAGGAAGAATGGCTGATGTAGTGAATATCTGTGGTTGTTCTTTGTGGCAACACTTTTATCTTTGCAGTGGAGACGAGACTATTTTTTTCTTTTACTTAAAAGGTTTTTTTAAACCAGATTTTTACAAATTATATACATATATATTTGGCGTTTGTTAAGGAAAAATTATTAAGTGGGTTTTTCTGCCCCTGGTTATATCAAGCAGACATTCCCAGTATGCCCATCTGATATAATCTACATTATTAAATGTGTCCTATTTTCTAAATACAGTGAGGTGCTAATGGAAGGAAATTTAGCTATTGTCTTGTAGAGCTAACAATTACACATAAAAAAAATAACCTTCATCATTATCTCATGATATAGGTGTCATTGTTTGAAATTAATATTCCAGTATGCTGGATGGATGTGTAATGTCAGTGTGCATGCTCGACAGAGCGTTAGTACCCTGAGAGAAATGTTGGACCTAAGGAGCATCAGCTGTGGTGTGCAAGAGAGACGATTGCGCTGGTATGGTCATGTGGCGAGAATGGATGAAGATAGGTGTGTGTGAAAAAGTGCCAATCCCTAGCAGTGGAGGGAACCCGTGGAAGAGGTAGACCCAGGAAAACTTGGGACGAGGTGGTGAAGCACGATCTTCGAACTTTAGGTCTCACTGAGGAAATGACCTGCGACCGAAACCTTTGAAAATATGCTGTGTGTGAAAAGACCAGGCAGGACAAGTGAGTCCAGCCCACTTATGCATGCCTTTCCTCCCTTGGACACACAAAGACCTGTTGAGGCAAGCGAAGTCAATATCGAACCTCATCCGACGACAGGCACCTATGCCAACCCCCCTGTTGTCGCAAGTGAAATCGAAATCGGAATCGAAATTGAACCAATCCTATGACTGGCACCCGGCAGATGCCAGGATCCCTGGACTGGAGATACGTAAAAAGCACTATCCGAATCATGGCTGATGCCAGCGCCGCTTCGACTGGCTTCCGTGTCAGTGACACGTAAAAAGCACCATCCGAATCGTGGCCGAAGCCAGTGCCGCCTTGACTGGCTTCTGTGCAGGTGGCATGTAAAATGCACCAATCCGACCGTGGCCGATGCCAGCCTCGCCTGGCTCCAGTGCAGGTGGCACGTAAAAAGCACCCACTACACTCACGGAATGGTTGGCGTTATGAAGGGCATCCAGCTGTAGAAACATTGCCAGATAAGACCGGAGCCTGGTGCAGCCTCCTGGCTTCCCAGATCCCCGGTCGAACCGTCCAACCCATGCTAGCATGGTGAACGGACGTTAAATGATGATGATTTATAGAATTTAATTAACACTAACTTCAAACACAGTATAATATGTCCGAATCCCAACCTCTCTGATAAATATTGACGGCTTACTTGCATTTGATGAGGCTGAAAGGAGAGAGACTTGGAGACACCACTATGAAAGGTTGCTGAATGAAGAGAATGAATGGGTCAAAGAGTGTCTGCTGAATTGCGACCCAACAGAGGGACTGGCTATCCAAATTGACAGTACCTTGGTAGATAAAGCAATTGAGGGTATGAAGACAAGGAAAGCCCCTGACCCATCAGGAATTGCCACAGAGATGCTTAAAATATCTGGTGGTGTCAGCTATATTCTAGTCACCCATATAGTCAACCAGGTGATATATGAAGGAGTCATACCCAATGACTGGTGTAGCTGCACCATAGTCAACTGCTACAAAGGTAAAGGTAACACTTAAGATACAAATAATTACAGAGGTATCAAGTTATTGGATCAGGTAATGAAAGTCATGGAGAGGGTCATAGCCCAACTAATTAGGGAGAGAGTCAGTCTAGATGAGATGCAGTTTGGGTTTGTACCAAGGAAAAGTACTACTGATGCTATATTTCTGGTAAGACAGCTGCAGGAGAAATACCTAGCCAAAGATAAACCTCTGTACCTAGCTTTTGTTGACATAGAGAAAGCCTTTGACAGGGTCCCCTGATCCCTTATTTGATTGGTCAATGAGGAAACTAGGGATAGATGAATATTTAGTGAGAGCTGTACAAGTCATGTACAGGGATGCTGTCAGTAAGGTGAGGGTTGGCAACAAGTATCAGTCCTCAGCCCCCTCTTATTCATTATAGTCCTTTAGGCAATAACAAAGAAATTCAAGATAGGATGCTCCTGGGAGCTTCTCTGTGCTGATGACCTTGCTCTAATTGCTGAGTCACTATCAGAACTAAAGGTTTATATATTATAAACAGATAGACAGATTGATAGATAGGTTTATGTGTAAATGTGTGCATGTGTATGTGAGGATATCTAGGAATATTGAGTTGTACATATGGAGGAGGATAGCCGTGTAAAAAAATGCCGACCTCTGTGGAAGGAACCTGTGGAAGAGGTAGATCCAGGAAGATATGGGACAAGGTGGTGAAGCATGATCTTTGAATTTTGGCTTTCATGGAGGCAATGGCAAGTGATCGTGACCTTTGGCAATTTGCTGTGCTTGAGAAGACTCAAGAAGCCAATTTAAATCATAGTCTTGGCTGGTGCAGGTGACTTGTAACAGGCACTTGTGCCGTTGACATAAAGGGCACCTGTGCCAGTGACATGTAAAGGGCATCCACTACACTCTTGGAGAGGTTGGCATTAGGAAGGGCATGCTGCTGTAGAAACCAGGCCAAATCAGACTGGAACCTGGTGCAGCTCTCTAGCTTACCAGTTCCAGTCAAACCACCTAACCTGTGTCGGCATGGGAAAGTGGATGCTAGATGATGATGACAATGATGATGATGATGATGATATATGAGAACCAAAAGAAAGAAAACGCAATAAAAGTAAACATAAATGTCCTGAAGCCGAAAGACAGAGAAGACATGGTCCAGTTGAGGTGGGCATGGCCTTGAACACTGGCAGTGGTAAACGAGAAAGAAGGTGTGACTGGGACATGTTTGTGACTAATAAGTTATGAATTTGATTTTCATTGAGGACTGAAAAATAAACAGGAAAGCAAACATACATTGCACTGGTCAACAAGTATTTTTCATCAAGCATTTGTCAAGGTGGACTTTGTGCAGTTTTTAATTACAATTATACAATTAGTTTTTTGATATCATGTACAGTTTTAAATTTTGGTTTTAGCTCATGGATTATATAGAAATTCCAATTAATGACATATATGCATGTATTTCCTTTACATCATGAAAACATGCCTTTAAAATAAACTACATTATTCATTCCTGCATAGTTCAGATGTAATATTTCATCATCTTAAATCAAGTTTTGTCTGATGAAATAGGTATTCCAACATCTCAGTCAGAATCGGTCTGATGAAATATTTCATCGTCTCAAATTCAATATAAGTATAACCGTTTGTATCTATTTCCTTGTTTTACAGTGTTAGCAATGTTAAGACAGTGTAGAAATTGTCCTGGTGTGTTTTGCGATTACGTCTGTGGACAATTTATTGTGAAAGCTCAAAAACGTACAATAACACCAGAGATCAAGAAGATTTATCAGCTATACTTTGACTGTCCTCTTGGAGATCAGGACAAGTTATGGGCCCCACATTTTATCTGCTCAGCTTCTTCAAATGGCTTACATGACTCACAATAGAAGTTTGTGAATTCCAGTTCCACCATATGATGGTATCGAAACTTCAGATGATGATGCTGACAGTCACAATAGTGCTGCTGAGGAAAATTATGTGGCTGATGATGATGGCTTTGAACCTCAGAAATTTTCCCAAGCTGAAATGAATAACTCTGTCAGAGACCTATCTTTCTCAAAAGACAAAGCAGAGCTGTTGGAATCAAGACTGAACGAGAAATATCTGTTAGAACACATTGTTTGTATAACTTATTTTTGGCAGAAAAATGTGGTTCTACAAACATGTTTTTCTGTTGAAGACACGCTTTGCTTTTGCAGTAACATAGATGGATTTTTTAATATTTACCACAATTTCATGATTCTGCAGAGTGGTGTTTGTTTATTGTCTCTTCAAAACGAAGTTTAAAAGCTGTACTTCTCCATAATGGTAATTTGAAGCCCTGCATTCATCTTCATGAATCATATGAGAATTTGGAACTTTTACTTCACAACATTGCCTATGGAATATATGTGAAGATTTAAAAGTCATTGGAATGTTAATGGGAATGCAGTCAGAATTCACAAAATGATGTTTTTTCTTGTGTCTATGGGATGGTTGGGCAACTGACAGACATTATTCGGAATCAAACTGGCAGACAAAAACATCATACCAGCCAGGACTGTCTAGCGTCAAGAACACACCTCTTTTAGATCCATGTAATGTCTTATTGCCTCATCATCATCATCATCATCATCATTTAGCGTCCGTTTTCCATGCTAGCATGGGTTGGACGGTTCAACTGGGGTCTGTGAAGCTGGAAGGCTTCATCAGGCCCAGTCAGATCTGGCAGTGTTTCTACGGCTGGATGCCCTTCCTAACGCAAACCACTCCGTGAGTGTAGTGGGTGCTTTTTACGTGCCACCCGCACAGGTGCCAGACAAAGCTGGCAAACGGCCACGAACGGATGGTGCTTTTACGTGTCACCGGCACGGGGGCCAGGCGAGGGTGGCAACGGACACGAACGGATGGTGCTTTTACGTGCCACCGACACGGAGGCTAGACGGGGCGGCGCCAGCAATGACCACGATCGGATGGTTCGCTTAACCACAGCTATAAAGTTTGTAAAGACACTCGGGACAAGAAATGCCTGAGGGTTTGAGTACATTGTAGAAAAGTTTCCAAAAATCACACAGGCGAAGTTGAAAGAGGGTATCTTTGTCAGATCCCAAATTAGAGAAGTACTCAAAGATGTCAACTTCAAGATAACATTGGATGAATTGGAACTGCCTGCCTGGAATGCTTTCAATTGGATCTGTGAGAATTTCTTGGGCAAGAAGGCAATGGACTGCAAGGGTGGCATCAAGAATCTTCTGAAATGTTACTCAGCAATGGGTTGTAGGCATGTTACTGAAAGTTCTTGGACTCCCATGTGGATTTCTTCTCAGATAACCTTGGAGCAGTGTCTGACAAACATGGTGAAAGATTTCACCTGGACGTTGGTGCTATGGAGAAATGGTACCAAGGCTTCTGGAATGACAGTATGCTGGCTGACTATTCAAATTCTGCCGAGGTCGACTTTGCCTTTCATCCTTCCGGGATCAATAAATTAAGTACCAGTTGCATACTGAGGTCGATCAAATCGACTGGCTCCCCACTCCCCAAATATTTTGAGCCTTGTGCTTAGAGTAGAGAAGTATGCTGGCTGACTATTGCAGGACACTTTATCTTGATCAACCAGATCAGGAACAGCACAGAAAAACCAATTCACAATGTTTCTAACACTGTTGTTCTAACTTTATTTTGTCTGACCCATTTTATTTGTGTTTTCACTCTTTGTACAATCATTGTGATGATTTGTAACTCAATAAACTAATTTAATTTCTAAAATAATATGTCATTATTTATTACGTTAATGATTTCATATATATAAATATGTAAATATTTTACATGTATCAACTGGAAAAATGATACATGCTGCATTCAAATGGAGTGAAATTTTGAAATCAGTATGAGAAATTAGTCCAGAAATGTTGGTTTGCATTCATAATGAGTCTAATACATTTAATTTTGTTGACCAGTGTTATTAGTGTCATAGCTTATGAATGTAATACTTTACTGACTGGCTCCCGTGTCAGTGGCATGTAAAAAGCAGCATCTGAACGGGGTCGATGCCAGTGCCCTGTAACTGGCTCCCATGCCAGTGGCATGTAAAATGCACCCACTACACTCTCAGAGTGGTTGGCATTAGGAAGGGCATCAAGCTGTAGAAACCTTGCCAGGTCAGATTGGAGCCTGGTGCAGCCTCCTGGCTTGCCCGTCCACAGTCAAACCGTCCAACCCATGCCAGCATGGAAAGCGGATGTTAAACGATGATGATGATGATGATGATAGGTTTGGTTGTATAAACAGGATAACTAGAGCTCAAAACCTGAGTAGAAATATCTACTTTTGAATTTTTAAACTCGTTAAGAGTCATACACGAAACGTTTGGCTCTTGAGTCACTTTCTAACATCTGCCAATGAAAAATACCAGCAAACATGTAAAACTTGCTCTCTTACGTGAATTGGAGGACCACATTCCATTTGTGCCAAAAATGGATCGACACAAGCGAAGCATTGCCCTTCAAATCACCTACAAAGGCATAAACTGTGACCAACATCTGACTCGGATTGTCACGACTTGTCCAACCCATACAAACACGAAGAGCAGACATAAAAATGATGATGATGATGATGATGTTGATTATGTTCAGGTGTTTGTAAGTTTATCCACCTGTATCAACACACCCATTTTCTCATTAATTGATTTTCTATTTAGTTTGAGACAAAAACAACGGCGACAACAACAATAACATCGTCAACGAGAACAAAGGCATCTTTCAACAATCACCTACTACCGCAACCGAGTGTTCGCTGGCTCTATTGTTTAGCTTGGCTGTTCTAGAAACGTCCAAGAAGAAAGACAGAACTGTGAAATAAAGGGAGCGTTAATATGTGTTTGTATGTTTGAGTGTGTGTGTATAAATGTGTGAATGCGTATCTCTTTGAATGCGTTTCTCCATGTGTTTATTTACGTATATTTGTACATAAACACACATGCACGCATGTATATATTGAGTTATCCCTTGCGCTTTTCTCTCTCTTTTTCTGTCTGTTTGTCTGTCACACACACACACACACACACACACACACAACACACACACACACACATACATGTATATCTATCTATCTATCTATCTATCTATCTATCTATCTATCTATCTATCTATCTATCTATCTATCTATCTATCTAATCTATCTATCTATCTATCTATCTATCTATCCATCTATAGCTTCTTTTATGTTTCAGTCATGTGACTGTGGCTGTGCTGAGACACTGTCTTAAAAGGCTTTTAGTCAACCTCAGGACTTATTCTTTGTAAGCTTAATACTTATTCTATTGGTGTTTTTTGCTGAACTGCTAAGTTACAGTGGCATAAACACACCAACATCGGTTGTCAAGCGATGGCTTTGGGACAAACACAGACACAAAGACATACACACATAAATGTATATATATATATATATATATATATATTTGCTTTCTTTGTTTAACGTCCGTTTTCCATGCTGGCATGGGTTGGACGGTTTGACCGAGGAGTGCCAAGCCAGGAGCCCGCAACAGGCTCCAATCTGATCTGGCAATGTTTCTGCAGCTGGATGCCCTTCCTAATGCCAGCCACTCTGAGAGTGTAGTGGGTGCTTTTTACGTGCCACTGGCACAGGGGTCAGAGGGGGCTGGCATCGACCATGATTGGATGGTGCTTTTTATGTGTCACCAGCACGGGAGCTAGTCAGGCAGCACTGGCATCAGCGACATTCAGATGGTGCTTTTTATATGCCACTGGCATAAGGGCCAGTCGGTGGGGGGGTATCGACCACGTTCAGATGGTGCTTTTTACGTGCCACCGGTACGGGGAGCCAACCAGGTGGCCCTGGCAGTGACCCATGCATGAATGGTGCTTATTGCATACCACCAGCACTGGGAATGGCCACAGCTACAATTTCCATTTGATTGTGATTTGATTTTGATTTTACTTCACTCAATAGGTCACCTCCAGCATGGCATGTCACCCAACAATTCAAAGGTACTTTTTAAATGGGCTGATTATGCGACACTATGATCTCACTTTCTTTGCTGGGTCTTCTCAATCGCAGCATATCTCCAAAGGTCTCAGTCTCTTGTCATTGCATCTGTGAGGCCCACATTCGAAGGTCATGCTTCATCACCTCATCCCATGTCTTCCTGGGTCTCCCTCTACTCCAGATTCCTTCTACTGTTTGGGAGTGGCACTTCTTCACGCAGCTTTCCTATCCATATGCAGCACATGACCATACCAGTGCAGTCGTCTCTCTTGCACACCACATCTGATGCTTCTTATATCCAACATTTCTCTCAGTGTGCACACTAACATTACACATCCAGCGGATCATACTGGCATCATTTCTATCGAGCTTACACATACGTCTTCAGCAGTCATGGCCCATGTTTCACTGCCATGTAGCATGGCAGTTCACACACATGCATCATACCATCTACCTTTCACTCTGAGTGAGAGGCCCTTTGTCACCAGTAGAGGTAGGAGCTTTCTGAACTTTGCCCAGGCTTTTCTTATTCTAGTGGCAATGCTCTCTGAGCATCCACCCCCACTACAGACTTGGTCACCTAGGTAGTGGAAGCTATCAACTACTTCTAGTTTCTCCACCTGGCATGTGATGGAATTTGTTTTCTGAGCATCTATGGTGTTTATTGCCCCTGTGCATCTGCCGCACACAAAAGCTATCTTCCTGGTTAACCTTCTTTTGATGTTGCTGCACCTCTTATACATCCATAGCTTATACTAAGTACATCTTATGGAGTTTCTACCTACACCTTTCTACAAATCAAGTAGGGCCATCTACCTGAAGGGGTTTGTGATGTGTTTGCCTTCCTAGTTACTGGGACTTTGGTTTTTGCAACATTGACTTTGAGGCCTTTCGATTCTAAATCTTGCTTCCACACCTGAAATTTCTTCTCTAGTTCTGGTAGTGATTCCACAATAAGAGCAAGGTCATCGGTATAGAGGAGCTTCCAAGGGCAGCCTGTCTTGAATTCCTCTGTTATTGCCTGGAGGACCATGATGGACAGGCTTTTTTCAATTTCTTTTTACCAAATCCACTTACAAGCCTTTGGTCAGCCTGAGGCTTTAGTAGAAGATACTTTCCAAGGTACCATGCAGTGGGACTGAACCTGGGACCATGTGGTTGGGAAGCAAGCTTCTTACTACACGGCCACGTCTGTTCATATATCTCATCATCATTTAATGTTTGTTTTCCATAGAGTCATGGTTGGATGGTTTGACAAGAGCCAACAAGCTCTACCAGGCTTCAATCGTCTGTTTTGGTATGGTGGTTTTTCTACGGTTGGATGTCCTTCCTAATGCCATCCACTTTACAGAATGTGGACTGGGTGCTTTTTGCCCGACACCAGTACAGGTGCACTTTATGTGGCACCAGCAGGGTCACCAAGTAGGTTGTAAGACCAAGACCTGTCGGCTGAGAGAGGGAACTGAGGGATGTGGCTGTGAGCCAGGTGAGTTAGAGGGACTGAGACAGTTGTCTTATAGAAGGGATACTTGACTACCCCAGGGGGACAGAGAAGGGAGACGAAGAGAAGAGAGAGTTAGAGAAGGACAGAGAAACAGTCAGAGTGAGAGAGAGAGAAATATATGGTGTTGGAGATGTATAGGAGCTGATCTATAGGGAACAGTAGGGGTTACTGTAAGTAAGACAAAGGGGCTCTTTACTTGACGGATTTGGTCAAACAAACCAGCCAGGGTTCTTTTTTGCTAAAGTCTGGTTCTTTTTCTAATGGTTTCTTCTTAGTCTCTTATTGGTCTTTACATCACCATCACCACCACCACCACCACCACCATCATCATCATCATCATCATCATAGATGCAATCAATGGAATACATTGAATATTCCAAAATTATGTTTGGCATACAACACTCAGCTCACACACATTAGGTAGACCTCTTTTCTGTACCTCTCCCACTGTAGCTCTTGGCTGATACCTCACCAATCCGACCACCACCACCACCACCAATATCACCACCAACACAACCATTAGCACCACCAACACCACAAGTGCCACTAGCAGCACAAGCAGCATAAGCCGCATGAGCACCACCAGCAGCATCAGCACCACCACCACCACCACTATCACCACCAGCACTACAAGCACCACAGGCACCACTAGCACCACCACCACCACCACCACTAGCGCTACCAACACCACAAGCACCACTAGCATCTCCAACACCACTCGCACCACCAACACCACCGCCAACACCACAAGCACCACCAACACCAACACAACCAGTAGCGCCACCACCACCGCTACCACCACCAGCACCAACACCACCAGCACCACAAACAGCAGCAGCACCCCCACCACCAGCACCACCAGCACCACCACTGCTGCCACTTGCATTCCCCCCAAACCTTCCTCATCCTACCTCCTAACGCAGAGCGACAAGCTGACACCATTTAATGGTAAACGATCTTGACACTGAATAGGAATGACAATGTTGACTCCTGCGCCCTCACCTCCACCCACACACACATTTGTTGGGTGTTGTGAAATAGAAAGGACTCAAGGAGATCTGAGACGCTATGGTGATCCACAAATGAAACACTATCACCTGACTTTACCTGGTTACATGACTATCTCAGGTTTAAATGAGCAACAACAGCAGTGGAGGCGCAATGGCCCAGTGGTTAGGGCAGTGGACTCGCGGTTGGAGGATCGCGGTTTCGATTCCCAGACCGGTCGTTGTGTGTGTTTATTGAGCGAAAACACCTAAAGCTCCATGAGGCTCCGGCGGGGGGGTGGGGGGTGGCGACCCCTGTTGTACTCTTTCGCCCCAACTTTCTCTCACTCTTTCTTCCTGTTTCTTGTCCCCGATTTCCTAAGCAACCGCTGAGCCTGGATGCGCATTCATCCATCTGTCGACGCTCTCGGTGTCGGGGGTTGAACTGCTTTCTCTTCTGCGGGTCTTACGAATAGCAAAGGACCACGTTTCGGACTTCTCCCACCTTGCAAGCTCTGGGACGAAGACCGTTCGCTCAACAGCAACAGCAACAGCAGCAACAATGATAATGATTTCAAATTTTGACACAAGGCCAGCAGTGTCAGGAGAGGAGGTATGTCATTCGTATTGACCCCAGTGCTCAACTGGTACTTATTTGGTCAACCCCGAAAGGGAGAAAGGTCAGATCAACCTTGAAGGAGTTTAAACTCAGAACAAAATGTTGCTGAGCATTTCACCCATCATGCCAACAATTCCACCGGTTACCAACAAAAACAATAACAACAATAATAATCCTTTCTTTATTGGCTGCAAGGGCTGAAAACAAAACAACTAGGGACAATACAAAACTGGGGACACTTGGGGTTTAACACAAAATCAAGGAAACAATAAAATTTCTCCAAAAGCAGGGAGTACCTCACAGAGACAACTGAGGAACACCACACATTCTGGTTATCTCGACCGCCATTTGCATCTCAGCAGGTGCAAATGGCAGTTGGGTGGTGGAGGTGAAAGACAAGTAGTAGTAGTAGTAGTAGTGATGGTGTGCTGGTGGTGGTGGCGGCGGTGATGGTGATGGTGGCGGCGGCGGCGGTGGTGGTGGTGGTCAGGGTGGTGGTCAGAGTGGTGGGGTAACAGCCAAGAGCTACAGTGGGAGAGGTACAGAAAAGAGGTCTACCTAACGTATGTGAGCTGTGTGTTGTATGCCAAACATAATTCTGGAAGATTCAATGTATTCCATTGATTGCATCTATGATGATGATGATGAAGATGATGAAAATGATGATGCTGACAGTGGTGGTGATGTAAAGACCAATAAGAGACTAAGGCGAGACCGATAGAAGAAGAATCAGACTTTAGCAGAAGAGAACCTTGGTTGATTTGAACCTTGTTTGACCTTCTCAACTCCTCTGGTCTACAAATAAAAGTTCAGAGAAGGCCCATTGACACGGGTCATTCTCGCCACATACACCCAACTTTCAATAAATTTACTGGGGAGAAGAACTCCCTTCTCTACACTTACTTTCCTTTTCAAGTGGAACTTGAGAAAGTTGAGGGATCAGTTGAAGAGGAAAGTATCTGTCTTCAGTCCTTCCAATCTCGCCCACCACACTACTTCCTTCGCCATAGTCCCCAGACAGAGGAAAACTGTCTTTAATTTCCTGGCCACAGTAAAGTGGCAGGCAATCTTCATGATGGACTCGGCTGATAACTGGATCCGTCCTACATGCGATAACAGTCGTTTGACAAAACTCCACAAGTCAGTCATGCATGGAAACAACAACAATAATAATCTGTTCATCAGTGCCTAAAAAGCCCCTCCCTGCTTCCTCTGTAATTATAATCATCATCATCATAATCATCGTTCAACGTCTGTTTTCCATGCTGGCATGGGTTGGACAGCTTGACTGGGGACTGGCAAGCCAGGAGGCCACATCAGGCTCCAATTTGATCTGGCAAGGTTTCTACAGCTGGATGTCTTTCCTAATGCCAACCACTCTGAGAGTGTAGTGGGTGCTTTTTACATGCCACTGGTACGGGAGCCAGTCAGGTGGCACTGGCGTCGACCACATTCAGATATGGCTTGTTATGTGCTACCAGCACAGGATCCAGTCAGGGTAGGAGTGCTGGCAACAACCATGTTCAGATGGTGCTTTTTATGTGTTACCAGTGCATGGAGCAAGTCAGGTGGCACTGGCAACGACCATGTCACACAGTAAAATGTTACAAGCAGTAAAAGTTTGCAAAATACCACTTGCTTTACACAGGCCCTTGGAGGATAAGTTTGGTAAGGAGAACAAGGCTGTTTTGGGGGCCGTGGGTGAGGTAGTCTTAAAAATGAAAGGGCTATGAGCCATTTTCTCATTTGTTTTTTGGAAAGGTCTGGCAGATGTACACACACACACACACACACACTAGTAAGCACATAAATGTAAAACAAGATGGTAAAAAATTGTACTCAAATACCAAAGGTAGAGTCATATGCATTTATTAAAGCTGAAAAATTCTTCACAAACTGTTACTCAGTTGCATGTTACCATTTGTTGGACAGTTTTAATAAAAGTATACACAGGCAGAGGCATGGCTGTGTGAAAAGAAGCTTGCTTCCCAGCCCCAGGGTTCTGGGTTTTGTCCCACTGCATGACACCTTTGGCAAGTGTCTTCTACTATAACTTCGATACGGCCAAAGCCTTTTGAGTGGATTTGGCAGACAGAAACTGAAAGAAGCCCATCATATATATATATATATATATATATATATGTGTGTGGTGTGTGTGTGTGTGTCTGTATTTGTCCCGCCCAACATCGCCTGACAACTGATGCTGGTGTGCTTATGTCCCCCATAACTTAGCGGTTTGACAGGAGAGACCGATAGAATAAGTACTGGGCTTACAAAGAATAGGTCCTGGTGTCGATTTGCTTGACTAATGGCGGTGCCCCAGCATGGCCACAGTTAGAAACAAGTAAAAGAATAAAAAAAATAAAGGAATACTCATGTTTTGAGTTCTATATTTCCTGTTTGCATCACCAAACCTCTCTCTCTCTCTCTCTCTCTCTCTCTCTCTCTCTACACACACACACAATGTTGACCGGCTGGACTTTTCCCTATCCATCAAGTTGTTCTTGCTGTCCAGTAATAATGTAAATAAAAAAAAAACAATATTTAGCCAGGAACAAAACTGGGTCACACACTAAATATGTGTTTGATATTTGTCTTTGGCTCTTTGGCACATGTCATATAGAATGCTAATTAATTTGGTCATAAAAATTTATGTTAATGTATGGCCATAGAAAATGTAATTATTAATTAATTATACAATTAACATTTTATTAACATTAATTATATGTAACATTGAAATTTCCATATAGATTAATAGGCACTGATGTATGGTAAATAAATATCTGTAAACTGAATAAAATTGGTCATCTGTTAGTTCTTTGTAGAACTGGATAATCATGTCATCAATATACATGTCTGACAGAACAGTTATTTCATGTATGTATATCATCATCATCGTTTAATGTCCGTTTTCCATGCTAGCAAGGGTTGGATGCTTCGACCGGGGTCTGGGAAACGAGGAGGCTGCACCAGGCTCCAGTCTGATCTGGCAGTGTTTCTACAGCTGGATGGCCTTCCTAATGCCAACCACTCCAAGATTGTAATGGGTGCTTTTTAAATGCCAGGGAAGGCTGGCAGCGGCCATGATCAGTTGGTGCTTTTTACGTGCCACCAGTCAAGGTGGCACTGGCATCGGCCACGTTTGGATGGTGCTTTTTACGTGCCACCGGCACAGGTATCACAACTACAATTTCCATTTGATATTTATTTTGATGTTGATGTTCTTGACTCAATAGGTCTCCTAGGTCCTCTGCAGGACATGTGCCACTGGCACAGAAACCATTGGCCACGTTCGAAAATTTCCCAGCATGCTATTCTTCAGCAAATTGGTTTCTAAGCAAAACACATTCACTACATATGTTTCAAACTGATGATGTTTACATTATAAGAGCTGCTTTTAATTCAGAATTTAATTTTCTTTCACTAGGTGCAGGAGTGGCTGTTCCTTCTTGAGCCATGCCTGGCTCATAAGGGCCAGTTTCCCGGTCTCCTTGGCGTATAGGTTCCCCACCTGGATGGGACGCCAGTCTGTCACAGGTGAGCTGCAAGTTGCAGGAGGAAAGAGTGAGAGAAAGTTGTAGCAAAAGAGTCAGCAGAAGTTTGCCATTACCTTCTGTCGGAGCCGCATGGAGCTTAGGTGTTTCACTCATAAACACACACATCGTCCAGTCTGAGATTCGAACCCACGATCCCTCGACCGTGAGTCCACTGCTCTAACCACTAGGCCATGTGCAGGAATGGTAAGTAGCTTGCTTACCAACCACATGGTTCTGGGTTCATTCCCACTGGGTGGCAACTTGGGCAAGTGTCTTCTACTATAGCCTCGGGCCGACCAAAGCCTTGTGAGTGGATTTGATAGACAGAAACTGAAAGGAGTCCATTGTATGTATGTATATATATATATGTATGTGTGTGTATATATTTGCGTGTCTGTGTTTGTCGCCCCAACATCGCTTCACAACTGATGCTGGTGTGTTTACGTCCCCGTAACTTAGTGGTTCGGCAAAAAGAGACCGATAGAATAAGTACTAGGCTTACACAGAATAAGTCCTGGGGTCGATTTGCTCGACTAAAGGTGGTGCTCCAGCATGGCCGCAGTCAAATGACTGAAACAAGTAAAAGAGTAAAAGAGTAAAGAGAGTTGTGCCATGCCACAGCACATCAGCAAATAGACTTCATTGTTTTTGCATGTATAAGTCATGGATCAATGGTTCACTTCGTTTCAAGATGATCCAGATTCATGGTATTGAAAAGTAACAATAATGGCAAAACGTTGATATCTACCATTCTCAGTGATTCCGAGGCAAGTTGTCTCACCTGATCTATGGCATTCAGGTGTTCCTTAACACTTGTCGTTTGGGGAGCTTTACCCAGATGCTACCTCGCTGTAAATTTGGTGTTTAAACAGAACACACTATGATGATGATGATGATGATGATGATGATGATGATGTATGTGTAACTGATGATGTTCCATCTTTGAACTTCTCTGCATTAAGGTCTGAATTGTAAGATCTTCTTGACCCTGATGATGGAGGCTGGTCTCATCCAGTGTTAATTGCATCCATGCAACAACATCTATCAACATTATTATTAATCTCCGAGCCCCTGGAAACAGCTGTTGGACTTATAACACCTTTCTTCAACCCCTTTAATTTTTCTCTGTTGTTTGTACTCTGTGAAAATTAGATCTATTAATATAAATATTTACATATTTATACTTAAATATTCATCATTCAAAAATCTCCACTTTCTCTTCTTTTGCATGTATACATATACAGGGGGATTCAAAAGTCCTCACACATAGGAAAAATTCATTTTTTATAAGAAACAGTTCAATAAAAAAACTGATTCTTATAAAAAAATAAATTGTTCTTAAGTATGGCGACTTTTGAATCACTCTGTATATATACATATTTTGTATTTCATACCCAAACTAGTAAATTTAATATCTTTGATATATTCAATTCATTTATCTGCATAATTACCTGCATCTCTCTCTCTCTCTCTCTGCCTGGTCGTCTGTCTGTCTGTCTCTCTATATAGATGTATACACACACACACAAATCATTACCAAAATTGTTTTACATCATGCTGCCATAGATTAGAGAATCATCCAAATCTGAAACCAGTTGTTATTTAGAACTTCTTCCATCTCACTCGTATATACCACTTTTGGTATGGCTTCTAGGTTGCGATGCCCTTATTAACTCCAGCCACTTTACAGAGGGAACTGAATGCTGCATTTTCCCATGGCACCAAGATCAGAGAGGTTGTCCTTTTCTTTTCTATCCTATGTTGTCTCCATTTGTTTGCCAACCACTTTACAAAGTGTATTCGATATACTTTATTGTGGCACCAGCACTAGAGGGGTTACTCTGTTTCTTTGTAAGATAAGAAGTTCCTTTCTACCCTATGTTGTCACTGTTTTAGTAATGGATGGGGTGAATAGATGGGTGAGTGATGGAAATGGAAGTGAAAAGAAAGAGAGAATGATTAGGAGTGCAACAGGGGGAGGGTGTGATAGAAGTGGGAGGGGGGCAGAGAAATAGAAGAGTGACAGTAATAACTTCCTTGTTATTAGTTAAAAGATTGAATGGGGAACTGCCTAAGTTTCAGGGTGAGATTGTGATGACGAGTGGGGAGGATAAAGGTGAGCAAATGATGCTTGGCAAAAGAGATAGAGAGGAAATTGGTAAGAGAGGGTGGTAGAAGGCAAAGAATCATATGGGTGAGGGGTGGGTGGGGGAAGTGCTGGCTTAGAGCAAAGAAGGGGAAATGGTAGTGGGTGCTGAATAGAAACAGATTTCTCATTAAGCAGAAGATGTGAAGGGAGAAAGAAAGGTAAAGAGGGGAATAGAGGAATAAGAGGCAAGGAGATGATGGATGAGAGAGGAAGGATTGAGTTGGAACTCAAATGTCCGTGCCTTTTTATAGCTGGTAATTGGTAGAGTAAAGAGGCGGACGGAATGGGAACAGCAGATGAAGACTTAACAGATTAACAAGTTGGGTAGGATTGTTTCTGTCACTGGCTCTTATTGATTAGTAAAGGTGCAAAGGTGAAGTTCAATGACCTCTGTTAGGGGGTGGGGCGTGGGTAGATGGAATTGGAGGACAGATTCTGATTGGGTAAATAAGTCTATTTAGGTAGTGATAAGGAAAATGGCATAATGATATGAATACACAGAATAATACATATATATATATATGGGAGGTAATGGTGTCAAAAAGACCCAAAGATGTCAGATAATGCTGAATAAGTGCTATGGACAGACCACAGTTAAGCTCCAGGTTTGGTGATTATGCAAATGAGGAGTCCATTGTAGGTCATATATTAGCATGGATATATATAAAAAATTAACAGAATGAGATAAAAATCGAAGGCTGTGAAAGATTTCAGAACATTTATAAAGAGAATGTCTTACAGCTGTTTCTGAGGTATTTTATATATCCCTTCATTGGAGACGGTGCGAGAGTATGGTTAAGCAATAGTTATTCTAGAGAAGATATGAAACAGAGAGTGAAGTGAAGGAATGAAAACAGACATGAGATATGCTGGGATATTGTATCTGCAGTTCCATTATTTAAGCAGAATGGTATACATATAAGTATCCTTGTGTGTAAGTTCCAATAGTATTTAAAATTGGTCATTCCAAGCATAGAGTTTGTAAACCTGTTATTGAATCAAGGGTTTATTGGAAGTGACTTAAAAGTTTGGAATGTGTTTGTAATGTCAAATCAAAAACAGGACACTCTGTATTTCATATCTTCTCTATAATAACTATTGCTTAACCATTTTCTTACACTGTCTCCGATGAAGGGATATATAAAATATCCCGGAAACAGCTGTAAGACCTCTTTATAAATGTTCTGAAATCTTTCACATCCTTGAATTTTTATCTCATTCTGTTAATTTATATATATATATATAATATATATATATATATATATATATATATATATATATATATATATATACATACATACATACATATATATATGAAATAGAGATGTGTGTGTATTCACTTTTAATGCGAAAACGGATTTACCAATTACTTCCATACTTCTGATGTATGAATAATTTGACCATGGACATATAATAGGGTCTTCATTTGATTTTGTTTATTAAAAATTTTTTAAAATAAAAAATATTGCTTTTTATATTACATTCACGTCTTTGAAAGATTTTAAAATATTTACTTCCGATTTCCTACCGTCAGTGACATAACATATCTCTTTATGCATATCTCTGTTTCCATCTCTATCTCTCTGTAACATATCTCTCTATCTATATCTCTTGTTTTCACTTCCATGTTATTGTTTTCGCTTTGTGTCTAAGTTTTGAATCACTATTTACAAACAAACGACAAATCACTGACAGAAAGAAGTTCGCAATTACTGATGTAAGTAATTTCATAATTTACTGACAGAAGTATCTTCATTAATTTCACTTCAATCTGTACGGTTTTCTGTTTTTCTGTTGTCGACGGTTTCTTTCTGTTTCCTTTGATACTGGCTCTTTGGCTCACTGAGTGACAAATTTCGATTCACTGGAGTCTACTTCAATTCATCTTCACTTTCAAGAAAATGGATATTTTTAAATGAAATTCTCTACAAATATACCTTTGAATATTATTATATTACATTCACTTCTTTCAAAAAGGTTTTTCAATGTCTACTTCCGGTATGGACATAAAACCAGCAAAGTCTGTCCCCGTATAATTTATAATGTTTTCTTTTAAAGTTTTAATTTGCTATTTGTAAACAACTATGATAAATTACTGGAAGAATTATTTACTAAGTTCAGAAATTTAGATATTTGGTACAAAATAGTTTTTAATGTGATTCTATTTCCACAAATTTTTTCATTCCATGTCCCTCTCATTCATTGTTTGCAAAGTTCTCTCTCTCTCTCTTCTCTCTCTCTCTCTCACACACACACACACACACACCCATGCACCCACACTCCAAGTTTGATTTCTTTATTACACGGATATCATGTTAAAATTTTGCAATTCAACATGGGGCATCCAAAAAATATGGGCATTATTTTGCTGGAACTCACACACTTCATTAATTTACGTAATGATTTTTCATTTATTTTCTTTTTCATGCCATGTTCAGCTCTATGTATTTCCAGTGAATCACACACACACACACATTTTTTTGTACGTACATTTGTATATACATTTATGTAAGGTGTGTGTGTCTATGTGAGTGAGTGAATGGGTGTATTGTCATGTATTCGTAGATCGCCCATAAGGCTTATTTCAGTAGGACGAGCAGCTCATTCTGCTATTAAATTACCACTAAACCTGGTCACAAGTGACAGACTAATTTGTGACATAAGCAAAGATTCAGGTTCAGCAGAAGTGTTGTGCCAATGCCACCTTATCATTTGGGATGAATGCACCATATTACATAGAGATGCAATGGAAGCTCTTGATAAGATCTTAAAGGACTTAAGAAGCAACAATAAATCTATGGGAGAAGTTACATTAGTTTTATCTGGAGACGTCAGACAGACATTACCAGTCATTCTGAGACGAGCAAGATTTGATGAAATAAAAGCATGCATTAAGTGTTTTCACCTATGGAATAAGGTAATGAAATTCTCCTTCAATACTAATGTGCAAGCTTCAGTAACCGATGTGCGAAACAGTTTTCAACCTGGCTCTTCCAATTACGAAATGGGAAAGTACCATTTGATGGGAATGGTGATATCAGTTTGCCTCATATTGCTATTATGGTGAATTCTCCAGCTGAACTGAAGTATAAGGTATTGCCAGACTTAGGTAATAATTATAATTCACTTAAATGGTTGTGTAAAAGGGAAATTCATACTCATGACACACTAGCAAGAATTAACTATGAATTAACGAATAAGATTCCAATAGTCATTAAGAAGTACAAATCAATTGCTTCAGTCTTTGATGAAAGTCAAGTTGTCCATTAATTCTCTGGAACCATCTGGAATTCCTCCACATAAATATTTTCTGAAGGTAGGAGTCCCAATAATTCTTCTAAGAAATTTAGATCCTCCTAAATTATGAGATGGGACAGGGTTGATAGTGAAGACATTATCACCTAATGTGACAGAAGCTACCATCATCACTGGATGTGCCTCTGGGGAAGAGGCTTTCATTTCAAGAATTACAATCAAACCAACAAACATGCCCTTTCAGTTCAAACAAACACAATTCCTAGTGCGACTCCTCTTTGCAATGTCTAGTCATAAAGGTCAAAGTCAGTCTTTGAAATCTACTTGCTTTCTTTTCTCATGGTCACCTTTATGTTGGTTGCTCCAGGGTAGGTAATTTGCAAGACTTATTTGTCTGGCCTTTGAACGAGAAAAAAAAAAAAAGAATGTTGTTTATCCAGAAGCTCTTACATAATATCCTTCAACATAAACGCAGGAGTGGCTGTGTGGTAAGTAGCTTGCTTACGAACCACATGGTTCCGGGTTCATTCCCACTGCGTGGCACCTTAGGCAAGTGTCTTCTACTACAGCCTCGGGCTGACCAAAGCCTTGTGAGTGGATTTTGTAGATGGAAACTGAATGAAGCCCATCGTATATATGCATATATATATATATGTGTGTGTGTGTGTGTTTATGTGTTTGTGTTTGTCCCCCCAACATCGCTTGACAACCGGTGGGGGTGTGTTTATGTCCCCTGTAACTTAGCAGTTCGGTAAAAGAGACCGATAGAATAAGTACTAGGCTTACAAAGAATAAGTCCTGCGGTCGATTTGCTCGACTAAAGCCGGTGCTCCAACATGGCCACAGTCAAATGACTGAAACAAGTAAAAGAGTATATGTGGTAGAATTTATCTCCTTTCATAAAAGTGGTAAATTTTGTATTTTCGTTTATTATTATTGTTATTATTATTATTATTATTATTATTATTATTATTATTATTATTATTATTATTATTAGTTTGCATTATGAATTCAGAATTGATTTCCCAATTGAAGAATAAATTGAATTTACAATAACAAATTTCTATACAACATATTTTGCTTTTCCAGTTGATCTGATCAATGGAACAGCCTGCTCCAGAAATTAACATCCAAGTGGTTGAGTACTCTGCAGTCACACATACTCTTAACATAAGTTCTTGGGGAAATTCAGCATAACACAGAATGCGTCAAAGTTAGCCCCTTTTGAATTACAGGTACAACTCACTTTTTGTCAGCTCAAAGACACAGTGTGCCACCAGGTAATGTTCACCTCGGTAACAGAAATTATTGACAACTGCGAGAGAGCCTCTTGGGTATTTGAAAGGGTCTAATTCTCGTGTGTCCTTAGTGCTGTAGTGTTCCTGTACATCTACCACATACAAAGACCACTTTTTCTGTTAATCTGTCTGTCATTCCACTGAACCTCTTATGTGTCCATTACTTGCCCTGGGTGCAGCCAATGGAATTACTTCCAACTCCTTTCCTGCATATTGAGCAGAGCCATCTACCTGATGGAAAGAGAGTCTTATCTGCTTTCTTGTTAACAAGTAGGTTAACTTTAAGACCTTTTGATTTTGGGTTTTGCTTCCATACCTGGAATTTCTTCTCCAATTCTGTTACAGATTCTGCTATAAGAGTGAGGTCATCAGCATGAAGCAGTTCCCATTGCCAATTTTAAATTCCTCTGTTATGGCCTAGAGGGTTATTATGAATAAGAGTAGAGTGAGAACTGAACCCTGGTGAACCCCTATTTGTACACCAAATTCATCACTGTATTCATGGCCAACTCTCACCCTACTAACAACATCACTGTACATAGCTTATACAACTCTGACAATCCACTCATCTACTCCTAACTTCCTTAGAGACCACCAGATAACAGAATGAGGGACTCTGTCAAAAGCTTTCTCTATACTGGCAAAATCCAAATAAAATGGTTTACTTTTGGCCAAATAGTTCTCTTGCAGCTGTTTCACCAGGAAGATGGCGTCTATAGTATTCTTCTCAGGTACAAAACCAAACTGCATCTCATCTCGTTTAATTCTACTCCAAATCAATTGAGCTAAAGCTCTCTCTAATCTTCATGATCACATCCAGCAGTTTGATACCTCTGTAGTTGTTTCTATCTAAGGTGTCACCTTTATAATACTGCTACATCAGTCATTGAGCATGATGCCTTCCTGAATAATCTGATTAATTATATAAATGTTTTGACCATATCCTACTCTGCTAGGTATTCTAAGCATCTCAACAGTGGTTCCTGACAGTCCAGGGCTTCTTTCCTTGTCTCCATATCTTTAATTGCCTTATCTATTATACTTCTGTCAACTCTGATGGTTCAACGTTTGATAGATTTTTCTCCTCCCATGCATTCTCCACATTTAGTAACTTTTCATAATGGCACTTCCATGCATCTTTTTTCTCTGAATCCCCAAGTGCAAGCATACCATTTTCCATTCACACACATTTTCTGACCTACCACATCTCTATTCTTCTTGATACACTGCTTTGCAATCCTGAACACCTCACGTCTCTAACACTCTCACTGTAGAACACTGACAAACCTCTTACCTTCCGTTATTCCTTTTACTAAGTAAACCTACCACCTAGATTCCCTTCTGGCTACCTGAGATCATTCTCTGCTTCCACCATTTTTCTAGTCTTTCCAGGCCTGCTTCTTTGCATTTATAGCACTATCTACCCCCTTGTTCCACCACCATGTCACCCATGGTCCGGCTGGGACTTTGCACCAGCCACAGATTTGGTCTGTACCCCTCAGTAAGTTGTCCTGCAGGAACATCTAAGCTATATGTCCCCAGTTACTCCTCATTCTCTTGTCAGGAGTTTCTGTTAGAATATCTCTTAATTTCTGTTGGTTTCCTGGGCCTTTGATCTTCCATAATCTTCTTTTCCAGAATGGTTTATTTCTCTGAGTCTTTCTAATTCTGAAGTCACTAACTAGCAACTTGTGTTAGGTTGTACATTCTTCACCTGGGAAAGACTTTGCATTTGTAAGCATTTGTCTCTATTGTTGCCTGGTGAGGATGTAATCAATCTGGTTTATGTGATCTGGTGGTTGGGTTCTTGAAGTTCGTATTACAGAACATGAGGTCACATGAGTGTGTGTGTATGGTGGTTGTGGTGGTAAAAAAACAAATCTTAAAAAGGACAACAACACAAGAAGAAAAAAGCTTGACAATTATGGTGTTAGTTTAGTGCTTCAATTGAGAAAGTAACTTAATGTTTTGGGTGTTAGTCCTTCATCAGGAGAAAAGCAAGAATGAGAAAAATCATTGGTTGGTAGGGACAAAGAGAAATAGTGTATAAAAAGTGTAGGAAGAATACAGGAGGGAGGCAAGGGGTTAGAAACCAGATGGGAATGTTGTTTCGTGAGAAAGTTAACAAGGAAGGAAGTGCATCTGTGCATCAATGCATGTGTGCATCTGTGTCAGAAAGGGTCAGAAAGGGAAGCATTGAATGTGTGTATTAGTGTGAAGAGAGAGAGAGAGAGGAGAGAGAGAGAGAGAGAGAGAGAGAGAGAAGAGAGATCGTTATTTTATACCTGCTTTCTATGCTGATGTGTCATAGATGGATTTTTAGGGCTTGGGGCAGCCCTTCTTTCAGTTTATCACTTAGCTAGATGTACAGCCATTTCTTTCACGTAATGTTCTCAGCAAACGCAAGAAATGCATTGGTTTTCACAGACTCATTGATTTACAACAAAATCTGTTGATCTGCGATGGAACCTTTGCTCTCTGTCTTACCTGTACATATAACTGTTGCAATGAGTCACAGGTGTATGCTTGAGTAGCATTACTCCAGCAAATAACTGGAGACTTGGGTGTAGAGGATAAAACATCATATATGCTATATACATAACAATCACCTGTATAGGCGTGTGTGTGTGTGTGTGTGTGTGTGTGTGTGTGTGTGTGTACGTGAGTGTATGTATGCCACCTAATTCAGCTTGTTCTAATTTGAGCAACTTGTCAAAAAAAGAAATCACCACTCCTATTTCACAGCTGAATGATTTTTAGTAGAGAAAGTCAGGCTTCTGTAAAATGTTCAGGCAAGTGTGTGTGTATGCATGTATATATATATATATATAATATATATATATATATATATATATATATATATATATATATATATACATATATATATATACATATCTTACATCTATTTTCTTTCCTCCACCTCACTCTCTATTTGTATCACATCGAAACTAACTATGACTTAATTTTTCCTCTCACACCGTCTCCGATGAAGGGATATTATTAATTAATATCCTAGAAACAGCTGTAAGACCTTCTATCTATAAATGCTCTATAAATGCTCTAATATACAGCCCTGGTTTTTTATCTTATTACACAAAATTTCTTATATATATATATATATATATATATATATACATTCACCTTGTTGGACTGCTGAAATCTACAAGTTTTTTTCATTCGCTCTCTGTTTATTTTCTCTTATTTCTTTCTGTTGAAGAGCATAGGCTCGAAATATAAAATGCTTTTTCATTTTTCTTGAACGTCAAACTAATGCACTTGCTTGTTCTTCATACACCAGTTTTCGTCTTTGTTTTTCTATAAATTTCAACTATATTTATATATATATATATATATATATATATATATATATATATATGAAAGTGCAAGAGTAGCTGTGTGGTAAGTAGCTTGTTTACCAACCACATGGGTCTAGGTTCAGTCCCACTGCATGGCACCTTGGGCAAGTGTCTTCTACTATAGCCTCGGGCCAACCAAAAAGCCTTGTGAGTGGATTTGGTAGATGGAAACTGAAAGAAGCCCATCGTATATATATTGGGTTGGCAACTAAGTTCCTGCCATTTTTTATGATTTTGGAATTTATTGCGTTTTTAAATTTTGGAATCTATTTTTTCCGCGAATTCTATTTTTGAATCATTTTGGAATCTATTTTGTTTTTTTCTAGTTAATTTTAGTTAATTTTTATTTATTTTCAGATGATTAAAACTGAATGTGAAGTTAAGAAAAATGAACATTTTCGACACCTCCTTCTTTTTGCTTTTAATCAAGATTCTAAGGTCGCAAAAGCTGCTCACAACATTTGTGCTGTGTATGGAGAGGGTGCCATAGCAGAAAGAATCACTCGTGATTGGCATGCCAAGTTCAAAAATGGAAATTTTGACCTCAAAGATGCACCTCGTTCTCCCTGTCCAGTTGAGTTTGATGAAGAGTGATTAAACCAACTTTTGCACGAAAATTCTTGTCAAACGACAAGGGAACTGGCAGAGAAAATGGAATGTTCTCACACTGCTATAGAGAAGCATCTTCACTTGATGGGAAAGGTTCAAAAGTATGGAGAATGGGTTCCGCATGCTTTAAGTGACAACAACAAAAATCAACCAGCCACAATCTCTGCTGGTTTGCTTGCTTGTCACCACTCAACTCATGGACACAAGCAACGATTTTTTTACTGGCACCAAAAAATGGTGCCTGTACATCAATATGAAACAGCATAAGGAATGGCTTAGTCCCGGTAAACAAGCGGCACCACGCATGAAACAAAATCTTCATCCATGTAAAATGATGTTGTGCGTATGGTGGGACTGGGAAGGGATTATTCATTACAAATTGCTTGAACGGAACCAAGTAGTCAATGCGGAACTCTATGTTCAACAGATGGAACGACTCAACATGGCTATTCAAGAGAAAAGACCTAATTGGTAGCATGGAGTTTTTCTGCTGCACGACAACGCCTGCCCTCATATCGCCAATATGACCAAGAAAGCCATTGAAACACATGGCTGGGAAGTGCTGCCACACTCGCCATACTCTCCTGATTTGGCACCAATGGATTTCTACCTCTTTTGATCTCTTTCAAATGCTATGTGCGGAGTTTCGTTCCATACTGATACAGAACTGAGAGCTTGACTTGATCAATTTTTTGAGTCAAAGTCGGGTGATTTCTACCAACGAGTTGTTGAAAATCTTGTTGAACATTGGGAAGAAGTTGTAAACAACAAGGGGGAATACACTGTTGATTAATTAGTTGTTATTTTTTATTAAACCTTTTAAAAAATTTTAATTTAAAAAAACAGTGGGAACTTAGTTGCCAATCCAATATATATATATATATATGCTTGGTGCAGCCATCTGGCTCGCCAGTCCTCCATCAAACCGTCCAACCCATGCCAGCTTGGAAAGCGAACGCCAAACAATGATGATGATGATGATGATATATGTATGTATATGTTTGTGTGTCTGTTTTTGTTCCCCCAACATCACTTGACAACCGATGCTGGCGTGTTTATGTCCCCGTCACTTAGCTGTTTGGCAAGAGAGACCAATAGAATAAGTACTAGGTTTACAAAGAATAAATCCTGGGATTCATTTGCTTGGCTAAAGGTGGTGGTCCAGCATGGCTGCAGTCAAATGACTGAAACAAATAAAAGAATAAAGAAAAAAGAAAATAAATATAATATATATATATATATATATATATCATCATCATCATCATCATTTAGCGTCCGTTCTCCATGCTAGCATGGGTTGGACGGTTCAACTGGGGTCTGTGAAGCTGGAAGGCTTCATCAGGCCCAGTCAGATCTGGCAGTGTTTCTACGGCTGGATGCCCTTCCTAACGCCAACCACTCCGTGAGTGTAGTGGGTGCTTTTTACGTGCCACCCGCACAGGTGCCAGACAGAGCTGGCAAACGGCCACAAACGGATGGTGCTTTTACGTGTCACCGGCACGGGGGCCAGGCGAGGCTGGCAACGGACACGAACGGATGGTGCTTTTATGTGCCACCAACACGGGGGCCAGACAGAGCTGGCAAACGGCCACGAAACGGATGGTGCTTTTACGTGTCACCGGCACGGGGGCCAGGCGAGGCTGGCAACGGACACGAACGGATGGTGCTTTTACATGCCACCGACACAGGGGCCAGACAGGGCTGGCAAACGGCCACGAACGGATGGTGCTTTTACGTGTCACCGGCACGGGGGCCAGGCGAGGCTGGCAACGGACACGAACGGATGGTGCTTTTACATGTCACCGACATGGGGGCCAGACAGGGCTGGCAAACGGCCACGAACGGATGGTGCTTTTACATGTCACCGACATGGGGGCCAGACAGGGCTGGCAAACGGCCACGAACGGATGGTGCTTTTACGTGTCACCGGCATGGGGGCCAGGCCAGGCTGGCAACGAACACAAACGGCTGGTGCTTTTACGTGCCACCAACACGGGGGCCAGACAGGGTTGGCAAACGGCTACGAATGGATGGTGCTTTTACGTGTCACCTGCACGGGGGCCCTGATGTTGATCGACCTCAATTTGGTTTGATTTTGATTTTGACTGTTCTCACTGGTCTTGCCGGGTTTTCTCACGCACAGCATACTTCCAAAGGTCTCGGTCACTGGTCATTTCCTTGGTGAGACCTAAAGTTCGAAGGTCGTGCTTCACCGCCTCGACCCAGGTTTTCCTGGGTCTACCTCTTCTACAGGTCCCTTCAACTGCCAGGGTGTGGCACTTTCGCACATAGCTATCTTCAGCCATTCTCATCACATGACCATACCAGCGCATACATCTCTCTTGCACACAACAACTGATGCTTCTTAGGTTCAACTTTTCTCTCAAGGTACTTACACTCTGTCGATTATGAACACTGACGTTACACATCCATCGGAGCATACTAGCTTCATTTCTTGCAAGCTTACGCAAATCCTCAGCAGTCACAGCCCAAGTTTCACTACCATGTAGCATGGTTGTACGTACACATGCATCATACAGTCTGCCTTTTACTTTGAGCGAGAGGCCTTTTGTCACCAGCAGGGGTAAGAGCTCTCTAAACTTTGCCCAGGCTATTCTTACTCTAGCAGTTATACTTTCAGCGCACCCACCCCCGCTACTGATTTGGTCACCTAGGTAACGGAAACTATCAACTACTTCTAGCTTTTCTCCCTGGAAAGTGACGGAAGTTGGTCTCAGAGCATTTTCAGTGTTAATTGTTCCTGAGCATCTGCCACATACAAAAACCATCTTCCTAGTTAGCCTTCCTTTGACATTGCTGCACCTCTTATGTGTCCATAGCTTACACTTGGTGCATCTTATAGAGTTTCTACCTACACCTTTTCTACAGATCGAGCAGGGCCATCTACCTGAAGGCGTTTGTGATTGGTCTACCTTCCTACTTATTAGGACTTTGGTTTTGGCTAGGTTGATTCTAAGGCCCTTCGATTCTAAACCTTGTTTCCATACCTGAAACTTCTCCTCTAGTTCTGATAGAGACTCAGCAATTAGAGCAAGGTCATCAGCATAGAGGAGCTCCCAGGGGCATCCTGTCTTGAATTCCTCCGTTATTGCCTGGAGGACTATGATAAATAGGAGGGGACTGAGGACTGAACCTTGGTGGACCCCAACCTCTACCCTGAATTCTTCACTGTACTCGGTGCCAACCCTCACCTTACTAGCAGCGTCTCTGTACATGGCTTGTACAGCTTTCACTAACCATTCATCTATCCCTAGTTTCCTCATTGACCACCAGATGAGGGATCGGGGGACCCTGTCGAAGGCTTTCTCCATATCAACAAAAGCCAGGTATAGGGGCTTGTCTTTGGCTAGGTATTTCTCTTGCAGCTGTCTTACCATGAAAATAGCATCAGTAGTACTTTTCCCTGGCATGAACCCAAACTGCATCTGATCTAGGCTAACTCTCTCTCTAATTAGTTGGGCTATAACCCTCTCCGTAACTTTCATTACCTGATCCAGCAGCTTGATACCCCTGTAGTTATTTGTATCTAGGGCGTCACCTTTACCTTTGTAGCAGCTCACTATTATGCTACTACACCAGTCATTGGGAATGACTCCTTCGTGTATCACCTGGTTAACTATACGGGTGACTAGGCTATAGCCGACACTACCAGATATTTTGAGCATCTCTGCAGTAATTCCTGATGGGCCTGGGGCTTTCCCTGTTTTCATGCTTTTAATTGCCTTATCTACTAAGGAACTGTCAACTCGGATTGCTGGTCCCTCTGTTGGGTCAACATTCGGCAGACTCTCTTTATCCCATTCATTTTCCTCATTCAGCAACCTTTCATAGTGGCTTCTCCAAACCTCTCTCTTTGCATCCTCATTTAGCGCAAGTGAGCCGTCATCCGTGCGAACACATTTTTCTCCTACCACGTCACGATTCTCTCTCACACACTGTCTTGCTATACGAAATACCTCAAGTCTTTCATCCTCACGGCGCAGGACATTGGCAAATTTTTTCCTATCTGCTTCCCCTCTGGCTAAATAAACCTGCCTCCTAGCTTCCCTTCTTGCAGTCTGATACACTTCCCTGCTACCACCGTTCTTCCAGTCCTTCCAAGCCTGTTCTTTTGTCTAATAGCCCTGTCAACAGTATTGTTCCACCACCACGTTATTTTGGGTCTTGTGGGGACTTTGCACCAGTCACAGATCTGGTCAGTGGCTTTCAGCAGGTTGTCCCTTAGAAACGCCCAGTTATCTTCTACCCCATGTGTAGCTATGCCCCCTTCTATTTCGTCGAAGGCTTCAAGTAACATGTCTCTAAATCTCTGTCCGTTAGCAGGGTCTTTAAGCTTCCAGACCCTTCTTCTCCATGTTGGTCGTCTTCTAGTCGTCCTCTTAGTCCTGATCCTAAAGTCACTGACTACCATTCTATGTTGTGGGGTACATTCTTCGCCTGGGAAGGTTTTGGCATTCATAAGCAGCCATCTTTCCCTTTTTCTGGCAAGGATGTAGTCGATTTGGCTAGTATGCTGGTCCGAACGATAGGTGACCAAGTGGCTTGTTGGTTTCCTGAAGTTAGTGTTGCAAACCATAAGACTATTCACATCACAGAACTCCAGCAGCCTGGTTCCCTCCTCATTGCGAGAACCATAACCATAGCCTCCATGCACGCCATAGAAGCCCTCAGCATATCGTCCAACATGCCCATTGAAGTCACCAGCCACAAAGAGAAGGTCCCTGTTGTTTGTCGATGAGGTGGTCTGCAGTAGGGTGTCATAGAAACGGTCTTTCTGTCCATCGGGTAACCCTGGCTGAGGGGCATAGGCCGATATAATAGTTTCTAAAGTATGATGGAGCACTAATCTAATCTTCAATATTCTGTCACATACTCTGACTACCTCGATGACTTTATCTACCCATTTTTCGGCAATAAGCATACCCACTCCCCCGACTCCTTCAGTATTCCCGGCCCAGAAAATTTTATACCTCTGTCCTTTACCCGTGAGGAACCTAGCAGAACCTCCTCTCCACCTCACCTCTTGAATACAGCATATATCTACACACCTCCGTTCAAGCAATTCGACGATTTGATATTAATTTAATAATACCATCAATTTAACACCAAGTGATTTAGCACATAAAAACCAAGGGAAAAATACAAATTTATCCATAAATATTAGAGAGTGACCACTATGTGGTTCACTCTAGTGCTAAAAATTTCCAGTAAGTCTTATCGCTCTTTTGGCGGGTAAATTTGAATCATAACTACGAATACAATCGATTAACCCGCACGTGTATTTGACGCTTGCTACGACTTAATAAATTGTATTTAAGACAAACCTCTGCTGAAGATTTATGGATGTTGTGTAAGTAAAATTGCATATTACATTAATAATGAAACAATTGTTCAGGGTTAATTATTTTTTCGTTGTGTTTCACTTACCTTACGTTAAATGTAGTGGTATTTCTTCTTGGAAACAACTTTTAGTGGCTATACCATTAACGGAGCTATTTTTAGCACTAGAGTGAACCACATAGTGGTCACTCTCTAATATTTATGTATATATATATATGAAGGCTAAAACAATGCGAACGCATTGTGACCAGCGATGTGTAACTACATCTGATAGACTGGTCGGTCACGTGACGGTCACGTGATATATATATATATATATATATATATATATATAAATAAGGATAAGATCATTAATTTAAAATAAAATAACGAACTTATCAAGTGGTCAGCATGGAAAAAGTAACCTTCAAAGGTAATAATTATTAAAATTATAAATTAGGGTATCTACGAGATACCACCATGCTGAAAATAGCAGCCATGAACCAACACTAAAATCACAAGTTTTCATATAGCAACATGGAGAAAAGACAAAGAGACAAGATGAAACTAGTAAAAAGTTACTGGGTAATTCTAGATCCCGGATTTTTTACTTTGCATTTAGAAATGCTTTGCCTTGTCAGTAGAATACACTCAGAATAAATATAAATACATATATATATAAATACAACATACGAATACTTACATATACGAACATATATGACAAGGCAAAGCATTTCTAAATGCATAGTCAGAAATCCGGGATCTAGAATTATCCAGTCATTTTTACTAGTTTCATCTTGTCTCTTTGTCTTTTCTCCATGTTGCTATATGGACACTTAAGGTGGTTTTAGAGTCGGTTCATGGCTGCTATTTTCAGCATGGTGGTATCTCGTAGATACCCTAATTTATAATTTAAATATATATATATATATATATATATATATATATATCATCATCATCATCATCATTTAACGTCCATTTTCCATGCTAGCACGGGTTGGACAGTTCGACCGGGGTCTGGGTAGCCAGGAGGCTGCACCAGCTCCAGTCTTGATCTGGCAGTGTTTCTACAGATGGATGCCCTTCTTAACACCAACCACTCCGTGAGTGTAGTGGGTGCTTTTTACGTGCCACTGGCACAGGTAATAATATATATATATAATACATATATGGATACACACACACACACACACCACACACCACACACACACACACATATATATATATATATATATATATATATATATATATATATCATACATATATGTATACATATTATACATATATATATATAATATATAATAATGATAGTAGGGAATATAATTCTAAAACTTACAGGGAAAAATTAATGAAAATTAACTATATATTATAGTTATATGGCAAGACAACAAAAGGATGAAAGAGACCTCGATATTATGTAAATTGAGGAATTTATCTGTAAATATAATATATGACAATTATTCGGTAGCCATTATAAAACTCTGAGTTTCTGATGTTAGGTCGGAAACCCGCTGGCATCATGAGTTGACAAAAATCCTTCGACAAGATAAGTTTATATTTTTATTTTAAGAAATATTGTTAAATACTTTTCAATTATTTATAGTTAAGACATGTATTTTTTAATATATTTATTTGATAATTAGTATAAGTTAAGTACATTTATTTTATTATTATTATTTATTATCTTAGACCTGATGAGTGACTATATATTCAAATAGAATTAATTTTAGTTCGATTGAATTTTGAATCGAATTGATTTTATTATTATCTATTTGAAAATATAGCCATGAAACATGTGTAGTCTTTTTACTACTGTTTGTTATTTATTGTACTTTATTGATTTAAAATAAGGTTTTTTTTTACACAATATGTTTTCTATATGGTGTGAACAGCATCTTTCATTATTGAATTGTTTAATAGTGGATTTTCTCTAAATTATATATATATATATATAATATATATATATCTGAAAATATAATATGTGACAATTATTTGGTAACCATGATAAAAGTTTCGGATGTCAGGGCCTGTCTTTGTGGATGTATATGTGTGTGAATTCTTATTCTGTTTCTCTTTTGCTTTTCCTCGCCCACATAACAGCACCAAAACACTTTCACATTCTATTTCTTTTTTTTTATTGGTATTTGTTTGAGAAATTCTTTAGGTATGATTCATAAAGAGGCACACTTAACAAAGGTTTTTAAACTTATTGTAAACTTAACAAAACACACAAATATCTAAAGGTAGAACAGGCTTCTGCAAGTTTCATATTTTATATATATATATATATATATATATATATATATATATATAATCTCTCTGGATGTTTTGCGTTCTTGTCCAGTTTTTTTGTATTCTTTTTATATACATATGACAGCGTACGTACACTTTGGTCTCTTATTTAAATATTTACACACACACACACATATATATATATATATATATATATATACACATATATATATATATATATACATACATACATACATATATATATATATATGTATTATATGTATGTATATGTATGTATGTATGTATTTTATATATGGATATAATGCATACATATATATATATTATATATTGAGTGTAGGAAGAAATGGAGCTCAACGAAGATTTAACAAAATTCCTTTATATTATTTTCAACATATGTTTCGAAGGCTGCAAAGTCCCTAATTCGGATTGAATAAGGAGTCCATTTTGCAGCCTTCTCTTCAGGAAAATCAAGGAACTTAATTCTCCAACAAAATGCACAACAAGCTTTTCGACAAACGCTCACGAGGAGCCCATGAAATAAATGACACAAACTGTCTATCTATATGCGTTGACGCCAGACTGGGTGAAAGCAGAAGAGATTGCCCGTTGAGATAGTTCAAGGTCAGAATCCAGTTGGAAGAAGGAGGGTACAGGAAAATCAAAGAGTGTGAATGTATTCTGTATGACTGGTGTTTATATTTGAATTATTTTAAGAATGAGTGTTAGAGTGTTTGAGTGTGAGAAATTGCTTTAATGTATGTGTGTGTGCGTCTATGTATGTGTGACAGTGTGTTTCAAAGGCAGAAAGAGAGAGAGATATAGCAGGTATTAATGGTCAAGAAACTGAAAAAACTGTATCTGTGTGTTCGTATGTGACCACTTGATAGAGAGAGGGGGTGTCCACAATGGCCATGGCAGGATACAGTGTTGCTGTCAGGGATGGCAGCAGTTTTTGACAACTAGCAGTTCTTATACTAACAGGGAAAGGATATCCCCTTATTCAATCCGAATTAGGGACTTTGCAGCCTTCGAAACATATGTAGAAAATAATATAAAGGAGTTTTGTTAAATCTTCGTTGAGCTCCATTTCTTCCTACACTCAATATATAAAACTTCAAATTTCCGCACTAAGGCACGGTTTTTATGCCCCATGGTCGTAACTTCAACCGTGCTTTTTCTGTTGTGATTTTTGCTACCCAGGTATCGGTTATCATTTGAATTATCCGTAATAAGATAATTCATTTATCTACTTCAATAATTATATATATATTATATATACATATATATATACATATATTATATATATATATATAGTTAGTGAGGGCGCGTGGCTTAGTGGTTAGGGCATTCGGCTCATGATCGTAAGGTTGTGAGTTCGATTCCCGGCGACGCGTTGTGTCCTTGAGCAAGACACTTTATTTCACGTTGCTCCAGTCCACTCAGCTGGCAAAAATGAGTTGTGCTTGTATTTCAAAGGGTCAGCCTTGTCACTCTCTGTGTCACGCTGATTATCCCCGAGAACTACGTTAAGGGTACACGTGTCTGTGGAATGCTCAGCCATTTGCACGTTAATTTCACGAGCAAGCTGTTCTGTTGATCGTATCAGCTGGGACCCTCGTCGTCGTAACCGGCGGAGTCTTTAAATATATAGTTAGCAATTGCAAGACAACAAAAGAATGAAAGAGACCTTCACATTATGTAAATAGAGGAATTTATCTGTAAATATAATATGTGACAATTATTCGGTAGCCATGATAAAACTCCAAGTTTCAGATGTTGGGGTGGAAACCCACACCGGTATCCCTTCAGTTATGATTTTCATAGCATTTTTTTCTATGGCCCAATAACTGAAGAGATGCTGGCATGGGTTTCCACCCTGATGTCCGAAACTTTGATCATGGCTACCAAATAATTGTCACCAATTTATATTTACAGATATATATATATATATATATATATATATATATATATATATGGATGATACATACATACATACATACATACAGACAGACAGGCAGACATATGTATATACATATGCCTGTGTGTGTATCCAAGAGCCTGTGTGTCTTTGTGGATGTATATGTGTGTGAATTCTTATTCTGTTTCTCTTTTGATTCCCCCCCCCCCACATAACAGCACCAAAACACTTTCACATTCTGTTTCTTTTTTTTTATTGGTATTTGTTTGAGAAATTCTTTAGATATGATTCATAAAGAGACACACTTAACAAAGGTTTTTAAACTATTGTAAACTTAACAAAACACACAAATATTTATAGGTAGGACAGGCTTCTGCAAGTTTCATATTTTATATATGTAGTAAATTGATTTGGGCGCACGTTATAGGAAGGTTTATGGGCTCAGATGGCTTCTGGGTGAGAAGATTTAGACCTCCATTGGTCAGTTCAGGTGATGTGTTTAGCCAGTTAGGGACAGCAGTTCTTTCATTATATACTCCATGAGGTAGGCAGCAGGGATCACATCATCATCATCATCATCATCGTTTAACGCCTGCTTTCCATGCTAGCATGGGTTGGACGATTTTGACTGAGGGCTGGTGAACCAGCTGGCTGCACCAGGCTCCAATCTTGATCTGGCAGAGTTTCTACAGCTGGATGCCCTTCCTAACACCAACCACTCCGAGAGTGTAGTGGGAGCTTTTTAAGTGCCACCGGCACGGGGCCAGTCAGGCGGTATATATATATATATATATGTATGTATATGTATGTATGCATATAATCTGCATATCATACTTAATGGGAATACATCCTGGAAACTCTAATTAACTGCAGTCTCGTCCAGAAATGATATAACTTTTGGCTGTTCTGTATTGAATAACAAAAATACATGAGTAGCAAATGAACATCAACCAGCATCCATCTTGTTATGATCTACAAGTGGAGGCACAGTCCACCTTTCATATTGTCATCCTAATCACCAGCGTCAGATCCCAGGCAAGCTGGACCTCAGGCAAGCTGGACCCCAGGCAAGCTGGACCTCAGGCAAGTTGGACCCCAGGCAATCTGGACCTCAGGCAAGCTGGACCTCAGGCAACCTGGACCTCAGGCAAGCTGGACCTCAGGCAAGCTGAACTTTGGTGTGTACAAGCTGACAGTCATGGAAATTGCCTTGTTTTTGTCATGCCCTCCTAGCACATGGTGCCCCGGGTGACTGCCCGAGGTGCCAGTACCTTGAGCCAGCCTTGCTAATCATTCTGTCTTGCTTATTTCTTCCTTTTTCCTTCGGTTCATCTTAAACAGTCACCTCGTTGTCTCCTACTCACACCACTGACCATTCTTAACTCTCTTTACAACATTCTTTGATTTCTTCTTTGATTTCTTCCTCTTCTTTTTCTATCTGATGCCAGGAAAGACAACAACCACAACAACAACAGCAACAACAACAGAAACCACCTTATTAAATATTTTTATTTATATTTTACAATTTTCAGTAAATAACTACAATTGTCTATAAAAATATTGAGTAGTAGCAGTAGTAGTAGTAGTAGTAATAAGAATAGTTGTTGCAATGATAGCAGTTATTTATTTCTTTATATTATTATCAATAATGATGATGATGATGATGACAACGACAACAGCAACAACAATAATAATGCAGTGAGGCCAGTGGTTGGGGAGCGGTTAGTGGAGTTAGTTGATTAGATCGGTCTTGACTGGGACTTTTATTTCATTGACCCTAAAAGGATGAAAGGCAAAGTTGACCTAGGTCTGATTGCAACTCACAATGTTAAGGGCCACAAGAAATGCAATAATAATAATAATAATAATAATAATAATAATAATAATAATAATCCTTTCTACTGGAAGCACAAGGCCTCAAATTTGGGGGAAGGGATTAAGTCGATTACATCGACCCCAGTGTGTAACTGGTACTTATTTAATCGAACACAAAAGAATGAAAGGCAAAGTTGACCCCAGCAGAATTTGAACTCAGAACGTAGCAGCAGACGAAATACCACTAAGCATTTCGTCCAGCGTGTTGACAATTCTGCCAGCCCGCTGCCTTAAATAATAATAATAATAATAATAATAATAATAATAATAATAGTAATAGTAATAATAATTTCTAATATATGCATAAGGCTACAGATATTTGTGTATGTGTAAAGAACACGGATGGTTTAATCATAACCAGTGTATGACTGGTACTTATTTTATCAACCTTAGAAGACCAAATAGTAAACGTGTACCTCAGTAGAATCTGAACTAAAAATGTAAAGGGACAAAACTAGATACCAGGTATTCTGCCCGGTGTTCTTCTGTATATGCCATTGACTGCTTTCAACAACAACAACAACAACAACAACAATCATAATAATAATAATAATAATACTCCTAAAATTTGTTGGGGTAGGGTTAGTCATTTACATTGACCCCTGTTCTCAACAGGTACTTATTTTATTGACCCCAAAAGGATGAAAGGTAAAGTCAACCTCAGCAGAATTTGAACTCAGAGCATAAAGCTTGAAAAAATGCTACTAAGTATTTTGTTCGGCATGCTAACGATTCTGCCAGCTAAAATAATAAAAACAAAAAAAAAAATCTGTACAATTAAAATCTTTTTATATTGATTCTTTAAACCACTAATGGTGTGAAATGGTGTGACATGTGACATATTTTCCTACTAAAAGTGGAGAAATATGTATTGTGAAGTTCATGCCTTTCCCAGGAGCAGTTGTAATGTTAAATAATGTGGAATATTTCCAGACAAGAGCTGAAATCAGTTATTCTTTCTACTTCTAAAGAATAGTAACTTCCAATAATAATAATAATTTCTAAGGCACAAAGTTAGCAATTTTTGAGGGGAGAGGTTTAGTAAATACCATCAACCCCAGTATTTAACTGGTACTTTATTCTATTGGCCCCAAAAGTTAATGAAAGGCAAAGCTGACATTAGTGGGGTTTGAACTCAAACTGAGCTAGAGGAAATACTGCAAAGTATTTGCTCTGATGCTCTACCGATTCTGGCAATCCACAGCCTTGATGATGATGACGATGATGATGATAATAATGGTTTCAAATTTTGGCATAAGGCCAGTAATTTTGGAGGAGGGATTGACTCAGTTACATTGACCCCAGTACTTGACTGGTATTATTGTATGAATCACAGAAAGATGAAAGGCTAAGTTGACCTCTGCAGAATTTGAAACCAGAACGTAAAGACAAATGAAATGCTACAAAGCTATTTGTCCGGTGTGCTAATAATTCTGCCAGCTTGCTGCCTTGATGATGATGATGTGATGATGATGATGATGATGATAAAGATTTTCTGATTTAGACACAAAACCAGCAACTCTGAGGGGTGGGATCAGCTGGGTCCATGAACCTTGTTATTTGATTTTATTGACCCTCCCAGAGAAATGAGAAACAAGATGGACCTCCACAGGATTTGAACTGAAATATAAAGAATGAGATGAAATGAATACTACAAAGCAGGTTTTGCAGCTCTCAAATGATGGAGAAGTACAAAGCTAGATATTTTGGGAGAGGCATCCAGTTAATTTAATAGATATCCCCTCCCAACCTCCACAACTATTCCAGGACTATTTACAGAATGTGCAGAACAGAAAAAGAGAAAACGCAAAAATGTGGAGAAGAGGAAATAAAAGTTTGAAGGAGAGAAGCTTGTTTTAGTGTTTTACAAAAACACAAAACAAGTGAGAAAGGATTACAATAACACCTGGCTTTGGTTAAAGAAACTGATGGAATGATCTTGGTGACTCAAGAACAGGTTCTAAGAGTAAACTGGATCAAGAGGACAATAGAGCAACAAAACTGTTCACCTAAACATAGAATGTGTGATGATTCCAATGAGATTGTGGCTCACCTTGTATTGGAATGTCCACAATTAGCTCAAAATGAATACAAAAGTGTAGGCATGATAAGACTGTTGCAACAATTTTTGCAGGAAATTTGGTTTTGCATGCTAGAAATGCTAACCCTCGAAGACAATGAAGTGAGGTTACTGTGGGACTTTCTTACAGAAAGAGAAAGAAGAATAGAACACAGCAGACTGGATGAACTACGTATAGTAACCAAGGTAGCATACCCATTTGACAGCCGAGTAAAAAGAAAGGGAAAGGAAAAATGTGTGTAGTATATTGACATGAAGTATGAAATCCTCAAGTGTTGGAAGAGAGAAATTAACAAAGTTATGATACTGCTGACTGGAGCCTGAGGAACAATAAGGGAAAAAAATCTAAGGACGAAACCTTGAAAACTTTTATCTCAAGCTGGAAATAAGTGTAGTAGATTCAGCAAGAGTTATCGAAAAGGTCTTGAGTACAATGTAAGAACAAGAAGAGTGGAGGAATCTCTTTTGGTAGAAGATACTCCTCATCCAAATCATGAGCTGTGGTTTGATATGAAGTATAATTAAATTGGATGAAACACGAATTCTGTGAAATAATAGAATGTAATAATGATTTCAAAGTTTGGCACAAGGCCAGCAATTTCAGAGTAGGGCTAAGTCAATTACACAGACTCCAATGCTCAACTGGTAATTATCTTATCAACCCAAAAGTATGAAAGGCACACCTTAGTAGGATTTGAACTCAGAATGTAAAGATGGATGAAGCATTAACCATTCTTCCAGCTTGTCACCTTCCAAGAATATATCATTGCTAATCATAAATAACACCAAAAGTAGAAAGTTCAATTTGTAAGTATTTATGGTCTGGGCAAGGACTTCGAACATCATCATCATCGTCCTTTAATGTCTGCTTTCCATGCTAGCATGGGTTGGACGATTTGACTGAGGACTGGCGAACCAGATGGCTGCTTTTATGTGCCACCGGCACGAGGGCCAGTCAGGTGGTACTGGCAACGGTCACGCTCAAATGGTGCTCTTTATGTGCCACCTGCACAGTAGCCAGTCCAGCGGCACTGGCAATGATCTCACTCGAATGTTTTGTCACGTGCCACCAGCACAAGTGCTAGTAGGCGATCACGCTCGAACGGTGTTTTTAATGTGCCATCGGCTCAGAGGCCAGCTTGTTGCTCTGGCCCTATAAAAACAAAGCAACAACAAAGTAAATACGAAAATAATAATAATATTGGGTATTTTGTTTTTAATTCTAATAGTAGATGATAGAAGAATATATATTTAGTTTTTGGTAAAGCAGAAATTTTAGATTTATATAAGAAGGTTATGTTGGTGACATTTCTGCTTTGACCATAATTGTTAAAAACTGGAACGAAAGAGGGTCACTTAAGTCTATGATGATGGTGATGATGGTTCCCAACACCATCATGAAGGTACAAGCTTAAAAAGAAAGGGGATGATCGAGAAAATTGGTCCCTAGAAGGTGACTGGAAGTTATTTCATTCATTCCGGAATGATGAAAGGGAAAAAAATCACCATTCTTACTTTGAATCCAGAGACAATTATAAAACCATTGCCATGTTCTGTTTTCGCTTTGGCCACCAAAACCAATAAGATCTACATCAGAGTACAGCACAGTACTATGTATTATATAAAAAAGTACAGCATCACACACAGGCCTATTATATATTTTGCTATCAAAGTACACTACACACTATTCAGTAAATGGTTTATATTAGAGTACAGAGTACAACATTGTATATGTTGTGCTTCATCATCATCGTCACTGCCCCCATCAGCAATGCACACACACACACACACACACACACACACACACACACACACACACACACATACACACACACACTCACACACTCACACATGTATGTTAGAAAGCATAAACACAATGACAAATTTCTTTAGCATCAGTCCCATTCATGAAAGCACTTTTAAAACTATTTTCCAATCACATTAGCAGGAAGATTTACCCATAACACAGGTGGTAGGATAGAGGTGGAAGGGTAGTAGGGTAGGTTGGTTAGTAGTACCCTTATTGGGTTGACTGGAGGCAAATGGCACTGGTCCTTCAACAAAACCAACCCCTTACAGTTTGTTATAGTCGTGTTGAGCTGAGATTCAGAAATATGAAGAAATAGTTCCACCAAATACTTAGAATGATTTCAGTGTCACATTACATCACCACCACCACCACCACCACCACCACCATCACCACCACCACCACCGCCACCACCATCACCATCATCATCGTCATCATCATCATCATCATCATTGTAATTATCATCACCCAGCAGTGGAGAGAATCCCTGCAAAGTTCCTTCTCATTCTTACTATTAGCTGTCTTTCTGTCTGTGTATGTGGCACACACGTACATACATGCACGCGTATGTGTATGAGTGTGTTGATATGCATATATTATGCATAATTTTGTGTGAATTATAAGAACTGAAATAATTTGAATCTTATAATGCTCGGCTGTGGCTGAAGACTTTGATGTGCTGAAAAAAAAAACTGTGGAGTCTTCTGATTAACAATTTGCTGACATCTTTATATAAATGTGTGTGTGTGTGTGTATATATATATATATATATATATGTATATGTATATATATATGTATATATATATGTATATATATTGTCTGTGTGTGTATGTGTTACATATATGAAGAGTGATTCAAAAGGACCGGAAGAATTTAAATGATGTGTAATTTGTCTTAGAATTTTGTTATTCTATATTTTTGACACTACTTTTGCAATTTTCTAAGGAATATCCTTTGAAATTCATATTCATATAATGCCAACATCTTCGGCACTATCTAACCTAAAGAAATGGTGTTTTTATACAAATTTACAGGAAGTTACCTAATATGTAATATTATAGACTTTATATTTTGGAATAAACCATGCTATTGAAATGTGTGTAGCGATCTTTGAATTATTTTTTGTTTTTGTTTACTATTATAGAATATCTATATATTGAAAATATCTTTATTGTTTCATATATTTCAGAAAAATGTTATCATAAAAAATGGGAGAATATTCCGTGTCTAAAAACCACAAAATATAAATCTAATTCTGCGCAAGTGTGCATGCATACCAAGTAGAAACAGTGGAGTGGTCTGTACAGCTAGCAGCATGAAGCGGAGGGGAATAGGCCAGCTATCCTGGTATTCTTGAATCACAGCAGTCACCGGGGTCTAGGGTCAGGTGTGCAAATGAATGCATTAGGGAGTTGGTTGAAGGCTGCGGTGAAGGGAAGGAAGGGGGTAGATAGGATGGGAGACAAAGGTTTTATTAAACTCAACTCACCTCAGTTCTTAGCTGGTTTATTAATGGTAAAGGAACTTAAGAATACTCTGTACATATATGCACATATACTGTATATATATATGTGTGTGTATGTGTGTGTGTACATTTATACACATGTATATATATATATAATATTTTAAAATAGTGTACAATTAAACACAAAAGAAAACTACCTTTTAACAGGTAATTTTTACATGCTAGAAATAGCAGCCAACACGGCCAAAACCACGATATAATAGTAATTTTCGAAGTAAATAAAAAATAAAAACTTTTACCTTGTTATTTTTATTATATATATATATATATATATATGTGTGTGTGTGTGTGGTGTGTGTATGCATGTATATATATTCATCTTCTTTACAACATGGCCAGATGCTTGCTAGACATATAGGATGTACATGTGTACGTATATAAGTGAATATGCAGTCTACATAAGTGAAATATGTGTTTTTCCTTGACTCTCCGTTTCTGTGAACCAATGTTCCACAACAGATCATAGAGTTTCATCATTCCGCTTGAAATATTAAATGTCCTGATTTATTCTTCTTCATCATTATGTTCAGTGATGATGGTAGAAAGTTGTGGAACTGAATTTTTGCGCTGATTTCTGAAGAACAGAGAAAGAGAAAATAACTATAAGATGGCAAAGAAAAAGAAAACACTTTAATGGTAGAGGTCCTAACACAGAACCAATTACAGACATTTCTGTCCCTGTAATTACACTAAGAATCACTATTTTTAGTAGCAAATATGTTCCAGGCTCTGAAACCCAAAATGATGGGTTGACCCAAAACATTTTGGACTTCATTCTTTCACATCCATCACACACTCAAAATACTATTCCCAAATCGGTTGAACTGAAAACATGGCAACATCTGCAAGGCTCCCATTTGAGAAAGAGAACAAAGATATTCTTGAAAATGACTATTTATAAATCTCGCAGGAGATATTCAGCAACAGTACTTTGGAGTAAAGATTGTTTACCAACATAACATTTCAGTCCTAGTTTAGGACGAATGTTGCTGTAATTTAGCCCCAGCAGACATTGTTTTGAGCTGTGTTGGGGCGCTTGTTTGAAATTATAAGGACACATATTGTGTCGTATAGCCAGCTGGAGACGATATCTCCTGGGCTAAATTACAGCAACATTCGTCCTAAACCAGGACTGCCATGTTATGTTGGCAAATAATCTTTACTCCAAAGATATTCTTGTACATCACATAACTCACCTACCTCTCAAATAGCAAGTCAGTCATATTGGTCTCTAACCTTAAGCATTTCCATTGTCTGAGTAACTTTTCTCCCCATCTTTACTCCCCAAAGAAGCTCTAAATTTGATAAGTTCTTTGCTCAACTATTACTGTGAATGTGGAAGCCAGAAGAGATTTGGATCCCATTACAAGTCTTATCAAGAAGTCAGTGGTTTGAGAGAGTTTTTGTTGCTATTTCCTGCAGACTGAGTGGCTGCCTAGAGGCATTATGTACGCAGAACTGCTGCAGTGAAAGATCCATTTACTACCAGCTACACTTCAAGCAGTACTCATTCAACAAAACTCTCGTTCTTCTCTCGACCAATCTTACCATCATTTATGTTGATATGCCGAGTGTAAGTTTGCCTCCAAGCAATTATTATCCTTAAATATTGCACTCAAGGGCAAACTCTTATTCTTGCCAAACTCTTCAATAGATCTCTCCATACAGACATCTATTCCAATCTTTGGAAATATTCCACAGTATTTTCAACTCCCTAGGAGAGCATCGACCTATAACCTTCTCTTCTGACATCTGAAAAATGGCGCTGTGTGGTTAAAGAGTTTCCTTCCAAACCACATGGTTCTGGCTTCTGTCCCACTGTGTGGCACTTTGGCTGAGAGTCTTCTAATGTAATCTCAGGCTGACCAAAGTCTTGTGAGTGGATTCGGTAGACAGAAACTGAAAGAAGCTTGTCATTCATATGCATATGTGTGTGTGTGTGTGTGCATGTGTGTCTTTGTGTTTGTCTCCCACCACCACCACCACCACTTGACAACTGTTGGTGTGTCTCTCTAACTTAGCGGTTCAGCAAAAGAGACTGACAGAATAAGTACTCGGCTTTAAAAAAATAAGTATTGGGGCTGATTCATTCAACTAAAAATTCTTCAAGGCAGTGCCCCAGTATGGTCGCAGTCTAATGACCGAAACAAAAGAAAGCCATCATACTATTCACTTTATTCAGTAGTGAAGGCATGTGGCTTTGTGATTTGAGTGAAAGGTCATAAAGTTTGATTCTGAGACTGGGTGCTGTATTATATCTTTGCAAAAGGCTCTGTATTTCATGTTGCTCCAGTGTAATAAGCTGAAAACGAGTCCAAATTGTAGCTTTGAGTTAGCCTTGTGATAAAACTGGCATCCAGTCTAGGAGATTGTTGCACTTCTAACTGCTTTGTATGCGTCAAGAACTGGGATAATTGAAGCTCAAGGCTTAAGACCGATTATCTCTGTTAACTCACTACTTTGAGTCACTCTTTCTCCTCAGTGATCACCAATATGGCTTCAATAAATCAAGATCTACCACGAACCTGTGTTACTCTGAAATGATGTTGTACCTTTCAGAAATTTGGTGGGAACAATATCAGAGCATTTGGCACCAGTAGAGCATTTGATCTGGCATGTAAAACTTCTGGCTAAGCCACCTGCTTATGGGTTTAATCCATTGATCATTTCATAAATTAGAAACTTCTGGTCAGATGTCATGGAGTGTGTACGGATAGATTTCCCTCTGTGACTCACCCTCTCTCAACTCTGGTGTGTCTTTAATTTTTTGGTATTCTCCAGACTCAAGTACTTGTATTTAAATAAACAGCTTGCTGTCCATTCCAGCAATGTTTACTCCTATTTAGATCCTCTCACCATTCAGCATTCCTTCATCTTCAACAGACACATGCACCATCCACATGCAACCAGGACATATCATGTTAAGTCTTGCCTGCTTATGAGGGGGTGAGGAAAGTTCCTGGCTTTAAGGGTATCATGAAAGGTCAAGTTCTTTTACAGGGTTTAGAAAAACTGAAGGACCACTGCAATAAGTGTATGAATCCGAGAGGGGAATATGTTTAATAAGATCATAATTAACTTTTTCTTTTATTTTCTTTTACCCAATCATCATCGTCATCATCAGTGAAGGCAATGGAATCTCTGTCATCATCAGTTTTATCTTTGTTTTTACAATTGCTAGCATGAGTTGAATGAGACTTGTTGAAGTATTATTTTGTGGCTTAGAACATGCTAGGCATAAACAAGTGCCACCCCCCCACCATTAATAAACTGCAGTCTCTCTTGTTGTCCGTATTGTGTTTTACTGCTGTTCTCTGCACTAACCACTTCACCCAATCCTTCCTCCCCTGTAATGTTAGTCAGCTCAAATTACCTTCACACCCACACATACCCTGTACATGTTAACTTACAGTTGCTTAAACTGAGCGTCAATTACATCAATGTGATCAGCTCAAGAGAATCTGCTCCTTCCTTGTGACTGAACTATATATATATTTACACATTATATTTATGTATATATATATATACACACACACACATATATACATTATATATATTATGTGTATGTGTATCGGAGACCCCCTTTGGTCATGAATGACCATAGGATTGCGCCTAGGAAGTTACCTTCCGAGGCACAAGTCCGGGCAAGGTTGTTTTGTGGAAGGCCAGCAGTCGCCCATGCATACCAGCCTCCCCTCTCCACACCACCGATGTTATCCAAGAGAAAAGCAAAGGCCGATACAGCTTGGCACCTGTGACATTGCAACTTATTTCCACAGCTGAGTGAACTGGTGAAACATGAAAATTTTTTTCTTTTTCTTTCTGCAAACATGAATTGGAGAAACATGTTTTGCTCAAGAACTCAACACACAGCCCAGTCCGGGATTCGAATTCACAACCTCACAATTGCAAGTTTGATGCTCTAATCACTGAGCCATGTATGTGCATATATATATATATAGACCCGACAAATGAAGTGAGTCCATGCTCGCAGGACAGCCTGCTGTGCTAACCTTGGATCGTAGAGTGACCCACTGTTCTTGAGGAGACCTGTTGAGTCAAGTTCGTCAGTATCAAAAAATTCGAATGGAAATTGTAGTTAAGACACCCGTACCGGTGACATGTAAAAGCACCGTTCGAGCGTGGTAGTTACTAGCATCGCCTGACTGGCGTCTGTGTCGGTGACACGTAAAAGCACCAACCGATCGTGGCCGTTTGCCAGCCTGCTCTGGCTCCTGTGCCGGTGGCACCTAAAAAACACCCACTACACTCATGGAGTGGTTGGCGTTAGGAAGGGCATCCAGCTGTAGAAACACTGCCAAATCAGACTGGAGCCAGGTGCAGTCTCCATGGCTTACCAGACCCTGGTCGAACCGTCAAACCCATGCTAGAATGGAAAATGGATGTTAAATGATGATGATGATAATATATATATATATATATATATATATATATATATACCAGAGTAAGCACATAAATGTGAAACAAGGTGGGAAAAAATAGTACTCGAATACCGGAGGTAGAGTAATACATTTTATTATTAGAGCTGCATAAACATTACGAAAATATCATAAAAAACTGCTACTTAGACTTTCATGTTCTCGTGCATTGGGCAGTTGTTATCGTGTCTGACAAACGGGAACATGAAACTCTGAGTAGCAGTTTTTTAATGATATTTTTGTAATGTTATTGCAGCTTTAATAATAAAGTATGTGTGTGTGTGTGTGTGTGTGTGTATGTATAGGAAAGGAATATGAGAGTTAACTTACTTTAATTCATCTTCCCTTTCTTTCATTTCTCGTAATTCCTGTTCAATAAGGCTGCCAGCATTGCTCTTAACTTCTCGGTATGAAAATGTAGTTGACACTTTTGGCTTCTGAATTTTAAAATTAGGGCCAGTAGATTTTTGTGGCTCCACTGATGTTGCTACTGTGCTAGGACCATCAACACAATCTGTATCTTCTGGGACACTGTCTACTGAAGCTACAGATGACTTTCTAACAGTTGTGAAGTTTCGTTTCGGAGTGACGGGGGACACCTCTCTGTATCTTATCTGTTCCCCCATTCGATCCACTGAAGTTGTGTTTATTCGCCCACTGTCTCGCAAACTCACTTCTCGTTTGACCTCCTTCTTTATTTCCTCCTGAAGACGGCTTGAAGCAATTTTCTTCATTGTGACGCCTTTGTCAGTGTTGTTCTTTAATGAAAATTTTGGTTTCACTGATACCTGGCTCTTTTTATCTTTGCTCACCACAACAGAGGGCTTTTTCTCAACAGGGACCCCCTTATCAAGTCTGAACTGCATTTCTCGTTCCTGTGCCAGACGGATTTCTCTTTCAATTGGTGTCTCAAATGGATTTACTGTTGCTGCTGCTGCTGCTGCTGCTTCTGTGCTGTTCTCAACATTACCATTGACCTTATCACTCTCACATGACACTGATGCAGCCTCAGTAACCTTCTCTTCCACCGTACACTCATTGACAACATTCTCTGTTGGTTCTTCATCTGCCATTTTCATTTCAATCAAACTCTGTCGCATGCGTTTCAGTTCTGCCTCCCGTTGTCTGATTTCTTGGAGTTCTTGAGCGATTTTGCTCGTAGGAGGGATTCGTAAAGGAGAACCAAGTTTTTCTTTTGGTGGTTCATTCACAGGTTTGTCAGAGCTCAAGGTGGAACTATATACACAGTGAAAGTCAGCAGAATCAGTCTTATCTGTGTTGTTGTTGCTGTTGTTGTTGCTGTTGTTGTTGCTGTTGTTGTTGTTGTTATTGTCATTGCTATCAGTTTTGTTGTCGTCGGAGTTGCTGGATCTTCGAGCAAAATTTTTTTCTTTTTCTTTCTGCAAACGTATTTCTGTCTGGACCACAGTTTCTCTGTATTCCACTGGTGTCTTCGTCTAGAATCAAAGAGAAAAACACAGATCAAAACTCATGTAACCACATTACACATAAATGCACAAACACACACACACAATTATATATAATAACAAATTGCAAAGACAGCATCAGCCCTTATAATTTCTCTCACCATCACTTGCTACAGCCACCTCTTTTCCATCTCTAAACATCTCCCCTCATACTTTTATCAAACATTCCCCCTCTATCCCCTCTGTACCACTTATATTCATCTCCATTATACTCTATGGGTAGGTCCTGATTCATCTCCACCACCATTGATTTCTCTCTCTCCTTCTCTGTCCCTTTGTCTTTCTGCCTAACTCTATTTCTCTTTCCTCTCCTTTATTTTCCTACGAGGTGGAGGTGGGGTTGGCCAAATAAGATAACCAAGTCTGTCCCTCTATTATAGTTTAATCTCTCATCTGACACAAAGCCACCTCCCTCAGTACCATGATCGCTCTCAGCCAAGGGGGCCTTTGTCTTACAAGTTACTTGGCAACCCCACTGGTGTTGGTGCCATGCAAAAAGCATCAGAGCCAGTACTACATGAAAAGCACCCAGCAACACTCTGTAAGGTGGTTGGCATTAGGAAAGGCATCCTGCCATAGAAACCGTGCCATTGAAACCCCTGGTGCCGGCTCCTGTGAACCCATCCACACCCATGACTGTTAATGATGATGATGATGATGATGTGTATGGAAATCATATACGAAGTGTTTAATTAATATATAATTAATTTTGCTGTAAAACTATAACCTGTAGAGTTCTGATGAGTATATCTAATTATGTAAAACATGACTTATTCTTTTCTAATCTAGGCACAAGGCCTGAAATTTTTGGAGAGGAGACCAGTTGATTAGACTGACCCCAGTACGCAACTGGCACTTAATTTATTGACCCTGAAAGGATGAAAGGCAAAGTCGACCTTGGAAAACATAATTTACTGGAAGAGTAATGAAACTTACATAATCGTACAAAGTGTGGAGCTGGGATTCAGCAGCAGAAATACTGACGCTTGTATTTATGAATACATATGTGATTGTTTAGTTTTGGAATGACATTGTAGGGTCTTATGACTGAAGCCGAAGATAAAAGAGAGAGGGAGAGGGAGGGAGGGAGGGAGTAGTGTTGTGTGTTGTAAGGTCTAAGATTGGTACACTTTGAACGTGTTCTGTTCTCGATGCAAGAATTCCACAGAAGTCCACCAAAGATTTTCTCTTTTACCAAAATTTTAGATTTCACCCATGTTGATGTCATGTAAAAAGCACTGGTGCTGGGGCCACATAAAAGCACCCCTGTGTTAGGAAGGATATCCAGCCATAAAAACTATACCAAAATAGACCACAGGAGCCTGGTGCAGCTCTCCAGCCATGCCTGTTCCTGTCAAATTGTCCAACCCATGCCAGCATGGAAAATGGACATTATCGTGCCAATAACATTATAAATGATTTTAGCAACAATGTCATGTCACATGGGAAGATTATACCTTGCAGGTACTTTTAGTAAGCAGCTGATAATAAAGCAGTGGTGCTATCAGCACTCGTATGGCACTATCGACATTTTTATCACAGAGACGTTTGGAAGTCTCCATATCTCTTTTATTGATTAGGAAATGAGGAGCTGTCTCTTACTCCTGAATATCAAAGCCATATCCCTCTTAGTGAGTTGCAATGTATCTATAACAGATCCCTGCTTCTCCTATTAATGTTCCTGGTATTCTCTGATTTACGGGATATCCAACTTTCTGCTGGTATGGTGAGTGTTTTTCTATTTACGTTAGTTTCATTCACTTACCCTTGCATCCTAGGCATGCTTGTATGTTTTCTTGGTTTTATATTTTAGAATTTCTCACCAACAGAGCAAGATTTTAGTCTGGAAACAAAGCTTTTTCATTGAATTTGGGAAAACGTTAAGTAGTCTTGTGTCTGTGAGTGTGTGAATGTGCATTCATTAGCTATCCTAAGTATGTTGTTAGGTGGCGAGCTGGCAGAAATGTTAGCACACCGGGCGAAATGTGTAGCCATATATCGTCTGTCTTTACGTTCTGAGTTCAAATTCCGCCGAGGTTGACTTTGCCTTTCATCCTTTCGGGGTCGATAAATAAAGTACCAGTTTCGCACTGGGGTCGATGTAATCGACTTAATCTCTTTGTCTGTCCTTGTTTGTCCCCTCTATGTTTAGCCCCTTGTGGGTAGTAAAGAAATATATGTTGTTGACTTTGTGGTCACAAACTTGGTCAAGTTAGTTACTGGTTTGTTTCTTCTGCTACAGATATTGCTTCAGTGTCAGTCTGTGCTTCATATGTCATTTATACTTATTCGAGACCAAGGCTACTCCTTGCACAGGAAGTGTAGCCTATCTACATCTGCATTGATGCTGAAGTTTCCAGTATCACCGAGCATCTGGCACGAGTTCATGCATCTATCTTATTGAGTTTCTCCAGTGACCAGTTCAGAAGGCCAGATGTGGGTGTGAGGAGGGACACTACAAAGGTATTGTGAGCAAATTGCTTGTAAGCTGAGAGTACAGGTGACCATATCTTTTTAACTCTCTTAAAGCACTCAATCCTCGTCCTCCCATATTGATGGGGCCATCATAGCTGAGATTCGGTCCATCATAGCTGAGATTCTCATCCTGTTCAAGGTCCTTGTAACTTTCCCCAGAAAGTGAAGACTGTATTTGTAGATTATTCATTTTAATGTCTTGAATGCAGCCACAAGTTTGTCCAAGTTTTACCACCAAAAACGCATATTATGCTTGTATGTAAGAATATTAACATGGATGCATGTACGTGTGTGCACGGCCATAGCTGTCATTATATGTGTGCACCTGTGTATTTCAACTTACATATACATATACAAACATATGTTTACACATTTATATATGTGTGCCTATTATTGTTACTTGCTAAACTTTTAAACTGTTTTGTATATTTTCACAGTTCCTTTGATGGCTTGTAGTTGTAATTTCTTAATTAGTTGTGTTTTTTGCTATTTTGTGAATGAAGCCTAACGTCTAAAAGTTTGTTGCTGGGGCAGTTAATTACATTACCAATTGCCCCTAATAATTACAGACTTAAATTCTCAGCTGGAGGAATTGCAGATTCCTTATCAGTTTGGCATTGAATTTTTCTTTTTCATTAATCTTTAAAATTATGTTAATGACTGCAGAGTAACTGATTTCCAAAACTGTTCAGCACAATGTCTTTTCTTTGCCTCAAATCAATATACCTGATTCTTTATAGTATATCCTAGTCTTGTATATATGTATATATGTCTGTTTGTAATGTGTCTATATTTATAAAGATATGTGTCTGTGCATATATTTGGTATATGTGTTTCTCTCCTTGTTTATTTCTGTGTTCCTTTCTACTGAAGAGTGTAGGCTCAAAATGTAAAGGATTTTCTCACTTCCCGAGCATTAAACTAATACATCTGTTTGTTGTTTACACACCCGCCTTCGTCTTTTGTATTTTTCATAAATTCTCACTATATATATATATGCATGCTCAGGTCTTATTATGCTCAACTTTGTCTCTCATTCTTTCACGTTCAGCAAATTACCTGTCCAGAACTGGTGTTGGTTCCCCGTCTCTTTCTCTCTCTCTCTCACCTCTCCCTCTCTCTCACCTCTCCCTCTCTCTCCTTCTCCTTGTCCCACTGCATCATGCTGATTTAGCCCGAGAGAACCACGTTAAGGGTACACACACCTGTGGAATACTCTGCCACAGTCAGAAATTCAGTTTTATCGAATGACAGAATGTTTATCATTAAGACTGACAGAGAATCCACTTGCATGTATGTGAATGATTGTGTTGTTGTGTAGATGTGTGTCTGCATATCTGTTAGTGTATGTATTATATATAAGGGGGGAAATGGCAGAGAGAGAGTAAAAAGAGAGACAGGTTTCCTTAAAAAAAATCCAGAAATATGAAAGAGCGAAATTTCTTATTTGTGAATGCAATATAATAGTGATATAAATGAAATAAATGATGATGATGACAAGGAGGAGGAGGAGGAGGGAATAATTAACCTCTGGAAACATGGGTGTTTTGTTCATCATCCTTAACCAAACCTTATCCAGGGATCTTTTGAGCAGGATGGGCTACTCAACCTGAAGAAAATTCTAACTGGGCCCCCACCTGCAAGGTCATGCACTGTGTATCTTGATATAAGGTCACCATGTCGCACATGTGCTTGGTGTACCCTCATCAGATGGGTAGTCATGATGAGTATACTGGGCTTCGTATATTTTACCCCTGTGTCACTTTGATGGCAAGAACTGTTCTCTCACTCAATAATGATCATAATGATAATAATAATAATAATAATAATAATAATAATAATAATAATAATAATAATAATCCTACATAAAACACTTTCAATACAGTAAAAATAAGAGACCCACAACAAACCACAGCACATACCTAAGAGCAGTGAAAGCAATTGATAAAAATATGACTACTGATTAATAATAATAATAATAATAATAATAATAATAATAATGAATAGTATATTTATAATTGATAGTATGAATTATTTATGTTGCATAATATGAACAATAATTTGTTGGGGATGAGAAAGAGTAAGCAGGGATGGTCATTTATGGAATGGTGTATATTGTTAGAATATGGAAACCAGTCAGAACAAGGAAGAAAGAATAAAAGAGGGACAGTGAAAGGGTGAGGAGAAAGTAAGCGAAGAAGGAAAGAAAAGGATACATACAGATGCATATACACATGCATGCAGACACACATACATTCATACATGCATATAGACACACATACATTTACATACATACACACATGCATGCATACATATACCCATTCACACACACACACACATACATGCATGCATGCATATAGACACACATACATTTACATACATACACACATGCATGCATACATATACCCATTCACACACACACACACATACATGCATGCATGCATGCACATGTATACAACCATGTAGGTGCAGACATGGCTGTATGGCGGAGAGGTTCACTTTCGAGCCCTGTTTATTCAGGTTCAGTTCCACTGCATGGCATCTCAGGCAAGTGTCTTCTACTATAGCCCAGGTATCTTTGGCTTCAGTCATAAGACCGTGGCCATGCTGGGGCACTGCCTTGAAACATTTTAGTTGAACAAATCGACCGTAGGACTTATTTTTTTGTTTAAGCTTGGTACTTATTTTATCAGTCTCCTTTGCCAAACCACTAAGTTACAGAGACGTAGACATGTCAACACCAATTGTTGAGTGGCAGAGGATGGGGCATAAAGACATACTCTTTCACACACACACATATGATGGGCTTCTTTCAGTTTCTGTGTACCAAATCCACTCACAAGGTTTTGGTCAGCCTAAGGCTATAGTAGAAGACACCTGCCCAAGATGCCACACAATGAGACTGAACCTGGAACCATGTGGTTGGGAAGCAAGCTTCTTACCACACAGGCAAATCTGAACCTTCTCTCTTCATTAGTAAACACAATTCTGCCCCTCTTCTTCCATCTGTATCATTTCTTCCGGAAGTGGTAAGCAGCATTGATAATACCAAGAACCATCCAAATTATTTGAGCTGCACACTCCTCCCCCCACCACTTGCTCATTGTGTTCATATCACAGTATCAGGTATGTTTGCTCTCCTTTATCATCGACCCTCAGATGACAGACCTGGCATTGTCTTTGTTTCAAATTTTCTGTGACAAATAGAACACAGAATTTGGTCAAGGGCTTCGTGAACAATGATTCTGCTCTTTTGCATTTGTCCCAAATGAATTTTTAATCTGGCAGTGGATCACATGACCAAAGGACAACAGATGGACATTCAGGGAGATGGAATGGACACCAAGGCAATGGACAAGTTCAAGGGGCTGACCAAAGACAAAATGGGGAGATGATCCCGCCCTCTACCTGGGGGCCAACATGGCCATGACTGGTCAGTAACAGACAGCAGTGGCAGGGGTCCAGGGAGGGGTACCTCTTTCAGAAGCAATGAAGCCCTGGAGAGGTTGGAAGGGAAAGTAGATGAGTACATGTTTGGACATAAATGACAGCATGCCTCCAATGGGAAGGATGGGAATGCATACAAGGCGAGCTGGCAGAAACGTTAGCACACCGGGTGAAATGCTTAGTGGTATTTCACCTGCTGTTACATTCTGAGTTCAAATTCCGCCGAAGTCAACTTTCCCTTTCATCCTTTCGGGGTCAATAAATTAAGTACCAGTTACACACTAGGGTCGATGTAATCAACATAATACTTTTGTCTGTCCTTGTTTGCCCCCCCCCCCTATGTTTAGCCCCTTGTGGGTAATAAAGAAATAGGTATTTCGACTGCCACTATGTTCTGAGTTCAAATTCTGCCGAAGTCAACTTTGCCTTTCATCCTTTCGGGGGCGATAAATTAAGTGCCAGTTACGCACTGGGTCGATGTAATTGACTTAATGGTGGTGGTGGTGGTAGAAGTGTAGTAGTTGCGAGTGGTAATGATGGTGGTGGTGGTGGTAATAATAGAGGAGGCACATTTGTGAGTGATGATAGGGAGATCCAGTCATGTTGATGGCAGAGATGTAGTAGTTACAGTGGTGGTGGTGGTGTTGGTGGTGGTGGTGTTGGTGGTGGTAGTGGTGGTAGTGGTGACAGAGAGGTAGCAGTAGTAGTAGTAACTGTGGTGTTAATAGTGGTGTTGGTGGTGGTGGTGCCAGGGTGACAAGGCAACAGTGTCAGTCACAAAGTGACAGTGGTTTGTAAGTAAGTGACCCCCCCCCCACCACCACACACCCGGAGATATATAAGCGGGGTGAAGAGTGTTTACTTGTTTTTTCTCCTCTCTCTCTCTCTCTCTCCTCTCTCTCTCTCTCTACCTGACCAGGTAAAACTGGAATCTCACCAAGTTCAAAAATAGATCAAACAACAACAACAACAGCAAGTAATGTTATATCAGTAATGGAAATATTTTAACAATTTCACTTGAAAAGGAGAGCGAGGGTGGGGGAAGGAGTTGTACCCCACTCACCTCACCTAACCATGGAACAGAGGATTCAATAATCGAATAGATAGGGTCTATAAAGTAGGTAGGTCATATAAGCCTAGTCACATTCTTCTGTAGCTATACACCAAAGGTTTCGTAGATAGCAATCATTTTAAATACACCATATATGCAGGTGTGTGTGTGTGAGTATCATCATCATCATCATCATCATCCCTGTTTAACGTCCACCTTCCATGCTGGCATGGGTGGGATGGTTTGACAGGAGCCAGCCAGGGAGAACTATGCACCAGACTTCTGTGACTGTATTGGCAGGATTTTTACAACTGGATGCCCTTCCTAACACCAACCACTCAGCAGAGTGGACTTAGTGCTTTTTACATGGCACATACATACATACATACATACAAACATACTTCAATGACTGGCATCTGTGCTAGTGGGGTGCAAAGAGCACCATACGAGTGTGATTGTTGACAGAGCGGCTATTCGAGTATGATCGTTACCAGCGTCGCCTTACTAGCACTTGTGCCTGTGCTAGTGATCGTTGCCTGTCTGTGCATGATCGTTGCCAGAGCAGCCAACTGGCTTCCGCACCCGTGGCATGTGAAAGGGCACCATTCGAGCGTGATCATTACCAACATCGCTTCACTGGCACCTGTGCCGGTGGCACGTGTAAAAAGATTCGAGTGAGGTTGTTGCCAGTGCCGCCTGACTGGCCCCCATGCCGGTGGCACGTAAAAAGCACCCACTACACTCTCCGAGTGGTTGGCGTTAGGAAGGGCATCCAGCTGTAGCAACTCTGCCAGATCAAGATTGGAGCTTGGTGCAGCCATCTGGCTCGCCAGCCCTCAGTCAAAATCGTCCAACCCATGCTAGCATGGAAAGCGGACGTTAAACGATGATGATGATGATGATGATGATGATGATATGATATATATATATATATATATATATATATATATATCTTTAAAAAAATCCACCTTTTCTCAATTCAAAATGAAAAATTAAATTACACCATCTAGAAAATTACATATAATAGAAAGATTAAATATATGATAAAAAATATATAATATTCCCGCATATTATTATTATATATATGTATGTATGTATGTATGTATGTATGTATGTATGTATGTATATAAAGGTTACAAACCTCATTAAGGGATAGCAAAATCGAACTATATAAACTGTGGTTTAGATATATTTATTTATTATAATCTGAGAAGAAAATAGAGAAACAATTCTTTTCTACACTAAGCACAAGGCCCAAAATTTTGCGGGAGGGGCCAATCGATTAGATCGACTCCAGTATACACCTGGTACTTAATTTATCAACCCTGGAAGGATGAAAGGCAAAGTCAACCGCAGCGGAATTTGAACTCAGAACGTAAAGACAGATGAAATACCACAAAGCATTTCACCTGGTATGCTAATGTTTCTGCAAGCTCGCTGCCTTAAATAGAGAAATAATTAATAAATTATTATTAATTTATTAAAAAACTGACAAGCATCTCTTTCAGCTGTTTCAGTTCAAGACCTTCAGAAAATTAATTAATAAAATTTTAAAATTATTTGGAAGTCGAATCTCATCAGGGGTAGATAAAGATATAGGTGTTCAATTCTTGCATCTTGAGTAAATGGCTGCAAACCGTTAACTATTAGCAGGAACTTCGTAGAGGTGGTTGGGGTAACAGTATTAATAAAATAGGAGGTGGAATGTGTAATAGACTTTATTGGGTACAAACATGTTTTGACCCATTCTGTCTCACTGGAGATTTCTTGAGCCAGCAGTAAATCTACGGATAATGACAGGTAGTTAGTTAGTTAGTCAAAACTGTGCCAGTGCTTTACTCATCATCCATTTATACATTTTTTACAACTTCTCCATTATTAACTACCATCACCCGTAATACGGATGAAGGTGCTTGAAGATGGAAAAAATGGTATTAGATGTCTTACTCAAAGACATACCCATACCAGATAGAAAAGAATGCAAGAGATTACTTCTTGAGAAGACCAGGCAATCTAAGCTGACTCAAGAAATCTCTAGTGAGACTTTCTTTTTATTGATGTACCTGAAGAGATCCAGTACAGGTCGAAACATGTTGTATCTGATAAAGTCAATTGCACATTCCATCACTTACTTTATTTATACTATGTGTGTGTGTGTGTGTGTATCATCATCATTATCATCGTTTAATGTCCGCTTTCCATGCAGGCATGGGTTGGACGGTTTGACTGAGGACTGGTGAGCCAAAAGGCTGCACCAGGCACCAATCTGATCTGGCAAAGTTTCTACAGTTGGATGCCCTTCCTAACGCCAACCACTCCGAGAGTGTAGTGGGTGCTTTATATGTGCCACTGGCACGAATGCTTTTACATGTCACCATATATATGTATATATATGAATGTGTGTGCATATATATGTATATCCTGTTGAGGCAAGTGAAGTCAAAATTGAATTCGAAATCGAACTTCACCTGACGACTGGCACCCATGCCAACCCTCTTCATTGGACACTAAACTCTGCTTGCGAAGACCTGTTGGGGCAAGTGAAATCGAAATCGAAATTGAACCAATCCTATGACTGGCACCCGGCAGTTGCCAGTGCCGCTGGACTGACTATTGTGCAGGTGGGAAGTAAAGAAACACTGTTTCGACCCTGTGCTTGAGGAGACCTATTGAGTCAGGTACATCAACATCAAAAATAAATGGAAATTGTAGTTCTGATCCTTGTGCCGGTGGCACATAAAAAGCACCATCCAAACGTGGCCGATGCCAGCGCCGCCTTGACTGGCTTCCATGCCGGTGGCATGTAAAAAGCACCAACTGATCATGGCTGTTGCCAGCCTCGCCTGGCACGTAAAAGGCACCCACTACACTCATGGAGTGGTTGATGTTAGGAAGGGCATCAAGCTGTAGAAACACTGTCAGATCAGACTGGAGCTTGGTGCAGACTTCTGGCTTCCCAGACCCCGGTCGAACCATCCAACCCATGCTAACATGGAAAACGGATGCTAAACGATGATGATGATGATATGTGTATGTGCATATATATATATATATATATATATATAGTTCGATGACTGGTATCCGTGCTAGTGGAGCACTAAGAGCACATCCAAGCGTGATCGTTGCCAGAGCGGCTAACTGGCGATTGTGCCGGTGGCACATAAAAAGCACCATTCGAGTGTGATCATTACCAGCATCACCTTACTGGCACTTGTGCCAGTGTGCAGGTGACATGTAAAAAAACACGATGTTTTCGTGGCCGTTGCCAGTACCACCTGACTGGCCCTCATGTCGGTGGAATGTAAAAGTGCTCACTACACTCTTGGAGTGGTTGGCATTAGGAAGGGCATCCAGCTGTAGAAACACTGCCAGATCAAGATTGGAGCCTGGTGCAGCCATGTAGTTTGCCAGTCCTCAGTCAAATCATTCAACCATGCCAGCATGGAAAGCAGACGTTAAATGATGATGATGATATATATATATATGTGAGTGTGTGTGTGTGTATATATATATATATGTATGTGTGTATATACACATACATACATACATACATATATATATGTGTGTGTGTGTGTGTATGTGAATTACTGGTGCATTAACAATGTTATGTTTCAGTGCTCTACTGTACAATATAGTGATAGATATTTAGATTATCCTGTATAATAGACAGACATAAATACATTGTATATTGTAGAACGGAATATATTTCTAGATATCTTAATCTATAAATTTTCTGTTCCCAAAAGCATTTTATTTACAAAGAAGGTGTTTGAATCTCTCTAAATATAATGTTGGCAAAAAATTGTGCAACAAAAAATAATATAATTAATAATGGTTTCCATTTTTGACACAAGGCCAGCAATTTTAAGGGACAGAATGAGTTGATTACATATCCCCTTAATTGAGTCTGAAAAGGTGAATGCTTAAGTGGGCCTTTGTAGGGTTTGAACTCGGGATGCAAAGCATTTTGTACTTCTAAGCATTTTTTGTGCAAATGGGTAAAAAATTCTAACAGCTCACCATTTTTAATGATTTCAGATTTTGGTAGAAGGCTGACAAATTTTAGTGGGGGTGGGGTGGGATATGTTGATTAGATTGACCCCAGTGTTCCACAGGTTTTAAATTTGTTTCTTTTTAATATAAGCACAAAGTCTGACATTTTGGGTGAGTGGGGTGGAGGAAACTGGTCAAGTTCATTGACTCCAGTGCTTGACTAATGCTTATTTTCTTGACGACGGCGACGGCGACAACCACCACCACCACCACCACCACACACACACACACACAAAAAAAAGCAAAAGTTGATCTTGACAGCATTTGAAATCAGAATGTAAAACTGAAAGAAATGCAGTGAAACAATTTGTCAAGTGTGTCAATGATTCTGCTAGTTTGCCACCTTGATGACCCCCACTGCCAATATTGTTATTATTATTATCATTATTATTATTGGGTGAGAGAGCAGTGACATCAAAGTGACACTGGGGTAAACTATACGAAGCCCAGTATGCCCATCATGGCTACCCGTCTGATAGTGGTACACTAGGCACATGCATCACAACCATATGTTATTATTATTATTATTGTAATTGTTATTATTATTATTATTGAGAGAGAGAGCAGCACATGCCATCAGAGTGACACTGGGGTAAAATATACAAAGCCCAGTATACCCATCATGACTAACCGTCTGATAAGGGTGCACAGGCACATGCATCACAACCATATGTGCGCGACATGGTGATCTCATACCAAGATAATCAGCGCATTACCTGTTCAAAAGGTCTCTGAATTAGGGTTTTTAAGGATGTTGAACGAAATACCCATATTTCCAGAGGTGAATTATCCAAACCCCAGAGAATCCCCCTCAACACACGACTATGAAGCTCCCCCACTACTTCTGCTCGTGATCAGAGATGCACATATCATCAGCCACTAAGGGACATGCTCAACTGGTTAAGGTCAAGCAACTGACAAGCAAATCTGTGGTATTGAGCAGAATATTTTCTCTAGTCCATCTTTTATACCAAGACAAAACAATGTACATGATAACACTTCCAATCAGTTAAGATCAAAAGCCATGAGAGCCACTGCCTGGGCATCAGGGCATTTATCATTATTATTATTATTATTATTATTATTATTATTATTATTATTATTATATCTTTTTTTTTTATTATTTAGTGAGATAGCAGAACACCAGACTAGAAACATTACACAAAATGTTTTGTTTTTAATGAGTTTCAGGTAAAGAAACATGAAATGTTAAATATACCTTTAGCATGATTTAAACCCAGATCACAATGAAATTAAATACCATGAAGTAATTCAGAGTGGTGCTTCACTGACTTGGCTACGTCAAACTCAGTCTTAAATGTGTTTATTATGACATCAACATAAAAGGGGGTGAGGTGTAGTTGTTTGAATTCACTCTAGTTTCCCTCTAACAGATCCCCAAGCACTTCAATACAAATGATGTAACCTTCCCCCTGCCCCTTTTACAACATTTACAACAGTTTCTATTCCTAAAAATTCTTTTATTGTTGTATACTCAATCCATCCAGACATAATATGCTTGTCCTTCTTCCCCCGGAGTGCCATCCCACTGTAATTCCTTTCTAGCCTAAGTATTACTTATAGATATCAACCTAGAGCTATTCAAACTGAATTTTTGCCATATTAAACTGTGTGGGAGGGTGATGCTTCTTACTCTTCACTAAACTATAGAAGAAAATGTCAAACTATTCTCAATTAATTACTGGTAATTTAATTTGCTGATCATGAAAGGATGAGCAGTTCATATCAGCAAGGTTTTAGGTGTAATTAGGGACAAAGTTGAACATTTAACCTTTGTAATGGTTGTTGTTGCTGCCTTAACCCTTTTAATATCAACCCAGCTGAAACTGCCTCTGGCTCTGTTGTACAAATGTCTTGTTTTCATAAGTTTTGAATAAAAAAATCTTCCACCAAACCTTAGTCATAATTTATGTTCCTAACACTAACATGATGATAACTAAGTTATTTAACTAAATTCTTTGTTATATTTAAAATTAATTGAAAGAAACACAGAGCATCTCAACAGAAATATGGTAACAAAAAGGGTTAAAATATATAATGGAGAAACATTTCTTAACCCTTTCGATACCAACCCAGCTGAAACCACCTCTGGCTCTGTAGTACAAATGTCTTGTTTTCATAAGTTTTGAATTAAAATCTTCTATCAAACCTTAGTCACAATTTATGTTCCTAACACTAGCTTAACGATAATTAAGTTATTTTACTAAATCCTTTGTTATACTTAAAATTAATTGAAAGAAACACAGAGCATCTCAACAGAAATATGGTAAGAAAAGGGTTAATGGTGTGTATCATAGCAGAAATAAAAGAAATATTACTAACCGGTTCTTCATTCTTTTCAGTGCCACTTACTTTCATTTTGCTTTCATAGCTGTTGTTATTATTTCTAGTAACAGCACTATGACTAAAACTATTATAAGTCTTTGGCAGTTCTGGTTCCAACTGGAGGTCATTTTCTCGTTTTGTAATTTCATGAGCTCGGTCAGCTTCTGTCATTTCAAGATATGTTGGTTGGAAATGTTCTGTCAAGCAATCATTGCGTTGGTTCTGATAGTTATTCTCCTGTGAAGTCTCCCTCTCCCTCTCGAGACGAAGTAGACGAAGTTCCTGTTCTCGCTTCAGAGATTCTTCACGCTCCAATGCCAACCGTATCTCACGTTCAATTGCGCTCTCACCCTCATCAGAAGGATCTACATTGGAGTTCATGTTTTGGTTATCGTGGTAAGAACTGTCTGGCACAATATTCTTTTTGCTGGCAGTTGGTTTCCCCAAAGTGTCGTTCAGCTTCACAGACCAATGTCTTACCACTTTGTTTGACTTCTTCACGAGTGGTTTGCTTTCTTTAGTTGATTGCACCAATCGGTTCTCCCAATTCTGTTTGATATTCCCAAGGTCAGCTATTGAACCACGGTCAACACTGTCAGTGGTTTCTTCTTCTTGAAGGATATTTTCACTGTACAGATTTACTTTTGGTGGCAAATCATAACCTATTGAGGATTTTCGAGTTTTTATGTTGGTACCAATGTCATAGTTGTCTGAAAGAACAAGAAATGGAAAAAGGAAAAATTAGCATGAAAACAGAATGATTAATTAGAAAATTACTATTTTTGAATCTCACAACGAGAAATATTCACTAACAGTACTTTGGAGTAAAAATTATTTGTCAACATAACATGGCAATTCTGGTTTAGGGCAAATGTTCCTGTAATTTAGCCCCAGGAGGCATCGTCTCCAGCTGATACGATCTGTGCCCTTATATTTTCGAACAAGGAAGTGGGGGTGATAGATTCCTTTGTTTGAAAATATAAGGACACAGATCATGTCATATAGCCAGCTGGAGATGTCTCCTAGGGCTAAATTACAGCAACACTTGTCCTAAACCAGAACTGCCATGTTATATTGGTGTACAATTTTTGCTCCAGAATGATTAATCTTTGAAAATATGGGTAATTAAACCATTTTTTGAAGAGAAGTTCTTTGAATTGGTTTCCCTCTCTTACCAGTTGTCCTCTTCTTTACTAAACCATTTATATACACAAAGAAGACAAAGTTGAGCAATTTAATTTGAGTGTGTGTGCGTTTTTACTTGTTTCAGTCATTAGACTATGGCCATACTGGAGCACTGCCTGGGGAGATATTTTTTTAATGGACTCCAGTATTTATTTTTCTTTTAAAAGCTTCGTACTTATGTTATCGGTTTCTTCTGGCTGAACTGCTAAGTTACAGGGACATAAACCCCGGTTGGCAAATGGCGTCGGACAACAGACACACACACACACACACACATACATATATATATATATATATATATATACGAAGAGCTTCTTTTCAGCTTCCTTAACCAAATCCACTCACAAGGCTTTGGTCAGCCTCTGAACCCAGAACCGTGTGGTTGAGAAGCAACCTTCTTACCACACAAGCATACCTGTACCTACACACACGTAATATTTGTGTATGTGTATGAATTAATGCGTGAATGTAGGTGTGTGTGTGTGTTTTCCCATTGTCTTGATATTGCTTACATGCTGCATAAAAAAAACCCCAAAAAACAATGCTACCCTCAAAACATGTCCAGCTAGTCAGCTGTTCATTCTCTAAAGGAGCAAGGATACTAGGACCCTTGGTGGAAGCAAGTGAAGGTCGGCAACATGAAGAATCTCTGTAAATTATGCAAGACTTATGTCAGCAAAGAGAACCATCATCATTTACCGGCCATTTTCCATGCTGGCATGGGTTGGACAGCTTGACAGGAACTGATAAAACCAGGGCCCACATCTGGATCCATTGTTTGTTCTGGCATGGTTCCTAAGGCCGTGTGTCCTTCCTGATGCCAACCATTTTACCGACTGTATTGGATGCTTTTTACATGCCACCAGCACAGGTGCTTTTTACGTGGCACCTTCATCAGTGCTTATTATGTGGCACCAACACCAAAAATGGACATTTAAACAATAAACTGCTTCCAGAAAAGACTTTGTCCAAAGAAATGAATCTTCTCCGTTGAATACCTGTTTCTTTATTATCCACAAGGGGCTAAACAAGGACAGACAAAGGGATTAAGTCGATTACATCGACCCTAATGCATAACTGGTACTTAATTTATCGACCCTGAAAGGATGAAAGGCAAAGTCGACCTCGGCGGAATTTGAACTCAGAACGTAGCGGCAGACGAAATACCTATTTCTTTACTACCCTCAAGGGGCTAAACACAGAGAGGACAAACAAAGACAGACAAAGGGATTAAGTCGATTATATCGACCCCAATGCGTAACTGGTACTTATTTAATCGACCCCGAAAGGATGAAAGGCAAAGTCGACCTCGGCGGAATTTGAACTCAGAACGTAATGGCAGACAAAATCCCGCTCAGCATTTCGCCCGGCGTGCTAACGTTTCTCCCAGCTTGCCGCCTTTCTCCGTTGAATACAATTTGACGGGAATTTGGCAGCAAACCGAGCAACCACTGAGTAGACATTTCTAATGATGTTGATGGTAATTCTGATGACGATGATGACAAATATTGACGACAATGATGATATAAGAAGATAATAACACAGAAAAGAGCAAATATCCTGGTTTAGTGAGAGCAAGTGTCAGTGCACCTTGCACCCACTCACATACCCACACATAACATTTGAGAGGAGGTGGGGGGTAGAAGGGGGTACGTCCACCTGACCAACCAGTTCCAGTCTTTCTATAATGTCAGGTGTATTAGTTTGTTGGTTAGAATAATTGATGCAAACTGCTAAGATGCTGAGAACTGGGATATCTGGGTTAATTAAATATGCACACACACACACACACATTCACTGACACACACACACATTCATACACACAGACATAAACATGCACACACACACACACACACACACACACAAATATGCACCATGGCATACAAATGCATACATGCAATAACAAACCATTTTAAGGTGAAACAAGGAGTTAAAGCTGCAAACATAAAGACACACACACACACACAGACAAACATATTTGCAAATGTAGAGACATGCAAACAAAATCGTGTTGATACATGTATACACACAAGCACTCAAACACACACACACACACACACACAACACACACACACATACACATATCTATAAGGGTCTTTCAAGTAGACAGTTACTGTACACAGTCTACTTATAACAATCCCCCCCACCACCATTCATTAGACAATAAAAGTACAGTGACCACCACCACCACCACCAGCACCACCACCACCATCAGTACCACCACCACTACCACCACCATGATATATTGTTCCTGATATTATTATTATATATATTCCAGGTCTGTTCCTTGTATTCATTTAATTAAGATATACATTAGTCATAGCTCCAAATAATTTGTAATTAGATGCAGAGCTTTGTTAACGAACGAATGCATCTACTCGCAACAGTCACGTAATCTTGTTTCTCCATCTGTCATCACTCTTTTTTTCTTTTTATTCAACTTGTTGCTCATGTTTCTCGACCAAACGAACCCATCATAAAGCAGTGACAAACTCTTCAGGCTCATCACGTACAAGGCTTGCTCATGAGTGCTGGGGCATTGACAAATGTACCCAACACACGGTCGAGGGTGGACGGTATTAGGAAGAGCATCAGGCCATGGAAACCAAGCTAAAGGTGAAGTGGAAAGCAAGTTGTGTTTCTCTGACCAATCTAGGTGGGTTGTTACTTGAAGAACTGGTTCAGATCGTGATGACCTCATTGAAAAGCTGTCAGCATGGGAAGTGGACGTGAAGTGGTGGTGGTGGTAATGATGATAATAAGGCAGCGAGCTGGCAGAATCGTTAGCACACCGGGTGAAATGCGTAGCTGTATTTTGTCTGCCGTTACGTTCTGAGTTCAAATTCCGCTGCGGTCGACTTTGCCTTTCATCCTTTCGGGGTTGATTAAATAAGTACCAGTTACACACTGGGGTCGATATAATTGACTTAATCCGTTTGTCTGTCCTTGTTTGTCCCCTCTGTGTTTAGCCCCTTGTGGGCAATAAAGAAATAGGTAAAGATGATAGTCTGTATCTTTTATCTTTTACTTGTTTCTGTCATTAGATTGTGGCCATGCTGGGGCACCACCTTGATGAATTTTTCTTAAATGAGTCGACCCCAGTAATTATCATTTTTTAAAGCCTGATAATTATTTTATTGGTCTCTTTTACCAAACCAATAAGTTACAGGGACATAAACACACCAACACTGTCAAGTGGTGGTGGGGGACAAACACAAAGACACACATACACACACACACACACACACATATATACGACGGGCTTCTTTCAGTTTCCATCTGCCAAATCCACTCAAAAGGCTTTAGTTAGCTTGAGGCTATAGTAGAAGACACTTGTTCACGGTGCCATACTGTGGGATTGAACCCAAAACCATGTAGTTTGGAAGCACACAGCTACCCCTTTGCCTACGATGATGATTGAGAGATGAGCCCATGATTTCTAGCTGCCCACTCATCACCAAGTCTAAGGGTATTCACCGAGATGGTCAGTAGCTGCGGCCACTTGGCAATGTGGTCAGTGCTGAATAACAGATAGTCCTACTCACGCAATCATACACTCGACACATCAATGGTCTGACACTGAAACATAACTTCAATTATGCAATAATTGTTTTTAATTTCGGTATGAGGTCAGAAACTTTTAGGGGAGGGGTTCAAAGTGATTTACACTGACCCTAACACTTGACTGGCACTTGTTTCATTGACCCCTGAAAGGATGAAAGGCAAAGTCAACTTCGAGTGTAAAAGGCATGTGAAAGAAAAGCTGTTAAGCATTTTGTTTGATACAACAAAGATTCTGGCACCACACCACAATGGCCAGTCCATGTCCCTCCATAAGGAACACAGGGATGGCTTCCAAGTTTCCCTGATGTATAGATTCCTCCCTTGATGGGACACTGGTCCTTCACATTTTTGCCAGTAGAATGGAGCGAAGTGAAATGAAGTGTTTTGCTCAAGAACACAATGCACCACCAATCTTGGGATCGAAACCACAATGTTACAATCATAAATCATGCAATAATAATAATAATAATAATAATAATAATAATAATAATAAAAATAATAATAACAATCCTTTCTACTATAGGCACAAGGTCTGAAATTTTGAGGGAGGGGTAAGTCAATTATATCAACCCCAGTGTTTCACTGGTACTTAATTAATTGACCCTGAAAGGATGAAAGGCAAAGTTGACCTTGGCAGAATTTGAACTTAGAATGTAGCAACAGGCGAAATACCATTAAGCATTTCACCCAGCATGCTAACGATTCTGCCAGCTCACCTCCTTTGCAATAATATAATAAATAATAATAATAATAATAATAATAATAATAATAATAAAAATAATAATAATAATAGCATAAGACACAAAGTTTATAATTGGGAACAGGTGTTACTGAATGAAATTGATCCCCAGTATTTTACTGATATTTTATTTTACAGACTTCAAAAAAATTATAAATTTCAAGTTGACTTTAGTGTGATTTGAACTCAAAACATAAAGACGCAGAACGGACAGTGCATGGCACTTTGTCTCAACACTTTAATTATTCTGCCAGTCTATCCCCTTTCCAGGAAGATTAGTCTTTTAGTTTCAGCAGCATTTCAAATACCGAAGTACTTTAGAGAAGGACCTTTGCATGAAAATGTCACCAAGATACAAGAGACAGCTCTACCATTTACTGATATTGCCAGATTTTTTTCCAGTAATGAAATGGTCAGAAGCTGGTTTTAGTGAATGAGTAATTAATAAAATGTGTAGATATGTGGGGGGAGGGTTGGAGGATGGTAGTGGTGGTGGAGTTTATTGTGAGGAGGTCAATAGTTTTAAATGTTATTAAATGTTAGTAGGTTGGCCAAAGTCTTTATGTTGCACTGAATGTGACAAGAGATTAGTTACCAAGGGATCTGTTTTGTTGGGGGCGTGGTTGTAAAGGTTTGGTGATGCAGGGAGCTTTCAACTTTAGTTTCAACTTTCTGGGGTCAGTCATCGACACTGATCCTAAAAAGTCGAAACTAAATGATCTTATCCATGTGTGTTTGTGCACACACAGACAAAGTATATGTATATTTGTATATATTGTATATACGTATGTATATAAGTAAATGTATGTATGAATGTGTATGTAAATGTGTGTGTATGTGTATGTATGCATCTATGTATCTATCTATCTTACTCTCTCATTATATATATACAATTACATACATACATATATATATATATATATATGTGTGTGTGTGTGTATGTGTGTGTGTGTGTGTGTTGTGTGTGTGTGTGTGTGTGTGTATATATATACACATACATATATATATATCTATACTGGTGTAGTTGGGAGGGTCACTTTGCACCCATGTGGTTTCGAGTTCAGTTCCTCTGCATGGCACTTTAAAGTAACTATCTTCTATATCAACAATGGTGGTCTTTAGTGACAGTAAGAAAGGATTTCCAGACATGTAAGGAACTCACCTGGAGTACCTGTAATAAGATTTGGACTTCTGGCAATCAAGTGCTTCAAAGCCAACAAGCTTTTCCTTCTTCAGCTTTGTGTAGAGAATATTCTTCTCAATGGGGTCAAAACCTGAATTATGAACAAGGGGTTTCAAAACCACCTTCGTGGTGCATAATCCAAGCTTTGCATATTAGTTTCATGCGTCTCTATCCCATAAAGAGAAGTACAAAGAGGAGATTTATGGACATATCCCACCCATCTCTACTGTTATTGCTTGAGGTGTGACAGGTTTTGTCATTTACTGCTATTGTACCAAACAACTGGCCAAAGCAGGTGTTATATTTTGGAGACTTTCACAGCCCAACAAAGGAGAAAGACCAGTAAAAAGAAATCCGTTGAAGGATTAGCAATGAATGCCAATTTCAAAGATTTTCTAGAACAGACTGTAATGTCAGTGATACACCCACATAATGCAAAAAGTCATTTTGACAATGTTTGCTCACACTGCAAAGCTTACAGATGTCCAGCTGAATTGAGATCTCTCTGTTTCTTTGAGAGGAAGAGATAAAACAGGACAAACAGCATTCTCTCCTCCCCCTCTTCCTTTTGGTTGCTGAGAAACCAGAGCCCCAGGATCTAATCCCATCTCACAACACTTTTGTCCAAAGCAAATGTAACATACACCAGCAGAAAAAAAGGACCCAGAGGTCAGTGTTTCTGCTAATTTCAGTAATACGCTATTATTGCACCTATGTGTAAAACTTATCATGAAGATGAGTGTAAAGTAAGGACGTTTGAAGAATGGTTTTGAGTGCTGGCTTTTATTCGGAAGAAGTCAGGAGTAAAGCTACCAGTTTTAGCAAGAGACAAAATACTTGACACATAGGCAGGTTTCATAAGTTACAATGCAATGTAATCAAACATCAAAGAATAGATAAGAAGAGTGGCAACAACAATAACGCTTTAAGGAATTTCAAGTGTATAATGTTAGGTTAACCACAACAATATTAAATACACAGGGAAAAAGAAAACAAATATAAACACACACACACGCACACCATCATGACTGTGAAGTTGAGCAGGCTGCAGTCCACTATGCAACAATGTGAGTATCCGTTTATATATATATATATACTGGTGGCATGTAAAAAGCACCATCCAAACGTGATCATTGCCAGGCCTGCCTGACTGGTTCCTGTGCTGGTGGCATGTAAAAAGTACCCACTACACTCTTGGAGAGGTTGGCATTAGGAAGGGCATCCAGCTGTAGAAACATTGCTAAATCAGATTGGAGCCTGGTGCAGCTGCTGGCTCTCCAGGCCTCAGTCAAATCGTCCAACCCATGGCAGCATGGAAAACGGATGTTAAACGATGATGATAATGACAATACATACATACACACACACACATATACATGCACATGCACACAGTGTGTGTGTGAGGGAAATGGCTTTGGTGATGATAAAAGTCTGGTATCTTGTTCAATATATGGAAAAAGAGTAGTATAAACTCTATATGCTGTAGCCAATGTAGGCTATGGACACACCAGAGATGTAGTGGAATTGCAGACAGACAAATAGAGAATGTAAGCTTTGTTGGTGATAGACACAGTAGAGCAATTCTTATTATAAACAGACGGGAAATAGAATCTCTTATAATTACCCAGATGACTCACCAGACAGAGTCGATAGCTTTTGTTACTTAGGAAACTTTTGTTATCTGTTATCATCAGCAAGTGAGGTGGCTATTCTGGATGTAGAGTAGCCAGAGTGTGTCTAAGTGGGAGAAAGTACAGGGATCTACAACTGCTGTTGGTAACAAAAGGCTTTTCCCATGGAGTAGAGGCCAGGTTGTATGATGCTTGTGTTAGAAATGCAATACTGCATGGTAGTAAGAGATAGGCCTTGAATGTAGAGGATTTAAGAAGACTGGAAACAAATGAACCCAGCATGTTCCACTGGATGTGTAATGTAAGAGTGTATGAATGACTTAGTACAAAAATGCTGAGAGAAAAAACTGGACAAAAGGGAAACCAGACATTGTGTGCAAGATGGATGATTGCACTGGTATGGACATGCCATGCATGTGGATGAGAACAGCTATATAAAGAAGTGCTTAATGTAGATGGGGTTTGCAGAACAAGGAGACTCTGGAAGACGTGGGATGAATTAGTGAAGACTGATCTCAGGACCTTAAGCCTCACAGAGGAAAAGACAAAGGATTGGAAGGGCAGGAGAAATGCAGTTTTTGAGAAGACCCACCTATCTTGGCACAAGTGAATCATGGATCAGCTGTGTGTGTGTGTATATATAGTTGAAGTTTATAGAAAAACAAACAAAAGATGAAGACAGGTGTATGAACAACAAAACAAGTATATTAGTTTGACACTTGGGGAAAAATGAAAAAGTTTTTTAAGTTTCGAGCATACACTCTTCAACAGAAAGAAATAAAAAGAAATAAACAGGGAGAGAATGAAAAAAATGTGTAGAGGTCAGTGCTCCAGCATGGCAAATATATGTGTGTGTGTGTGTCTCATCCAATTTCCTGCTCAGGTGACTACCCCACACCCATCATCTTTCTAACTGCATCATGTAACACTAAACTTGTCTCCCAACTGGCCACATTCAAATCCCACTGACCACAATGGTCAGAGCATTGTTGAAAGGGAGACTAATCAACATCCCCATGACACCCGTTGTCCATTGAAATGAATAAAGACCATTTAGTGCAAACATGTCAATGATTCTGGTCCCAGATCGAAGCTGAAGTTGGATTCCTAGAATAAGAAACTTAAGCAAAAACAATGGTTTTATTAAAATACATTTGCTTTTTGCCAAATTAGAGTTGTTATAGTCTTTTCTACTCTAAGCACAAGGCCTGAAACTTTTTGGGAGGAGGGGGAGTCGATTAGATTGATCCCAGTAAGCAACTTGTACTTAATTTATCGACCCCAAGAGTTGTTATATTAAATTACCAAATAGGCCCTTAAATACTTCTCATGCCACCTGTGTGTGTGTGTATACAGACACACATACAAACATATGTATATATATATATATATATATATATATATATATATATATATATACAAACATATGTATGTATGTGTATATATATATATATATATATATACACACACACACATACACATACACACACACACACACATTCTCAATGAAGCTAACATCACCTCAGGCAAGTTCTGGTATTTCAAAAATGTCTCATGTTGCTTTCTATTTTCAGTTGATTTTTTTCAAAAGTCACCAAAAAAAAAAAAATTACTCATCTTTTGTCATAGCAGGAAGTGACAAAGATATAAACAAAATGCTGACACCACCCACCTGAAAACACCTCCCCACACCCACACCCTACTTACACCACCTAAATCGTTGTCATTGTCATCATCATCATCATCATCAGCGTTAGCAACAATACAACAGATGCAAACACCACTAACAGCATTACATTAACAACAACACCAACACAACCAACACCACCATCCCAACTCCGACACAATCCCTGCCATTACCAATATTGTTAGCACTATCACCAACACCCCTGACTACCATTTTCATACCTATTTCATTCCATCACTACCACCATCATAACAACCACCTTTACCATTTCCGCTAACACCACCATCAACACTGTCAGTACCAACATCACCTGTAACTGGTGTTCTCTTAATTATGACAACAAAGGTTCCAGTTAATCCCATTGATGGAACAGCCTGCTCATGAAATTAATGTGCAAGTGGCTGAGTACTCCTTAGACATGTGTACACTTGAAATAAAGTGTCTTGCTCAAGGAGACAATGCACTGCTGGGAATTGAACCTACGACTATAGGATCATGAACTGAATACGCTAACCACTAAGCCACATACCTTCACCAATATTAACAACACAATCAACACCATTCACTAACTTTACTCCTCCCCTGCCCCCATACTACCATGCCCAACACCACTATGAAAAAAAACAATTAACCCCCCACACACACACAAACACAGACACACACATACACACACTTACACACACAAAGTGTGTTTATATAAATGATCCAACACAAATACGATTAGAAAATAGAGGACTTGTAAAGTAATGAAGTACCTGAATATGTAGAGAATTTGTCTAAATTCTAAAATATCCTTAAAGAAGAGACAAATTCTGAGAAGAATTGGCTGGAAGAGACCAATCACCCTCCTCCACTTACTGAACGTTTTGACTTTATAAAAAGAAACCAGGTGGAAACAAGTGATGACATGTTTCAGGGAAATCAATGACTGTGTAGATAAAGTGTTACAGTATTTGTATTATGTCAGTGTTGACTCATGGTGGAGTTGTCAGCTTATCTCTACCGGTTGTAGGTGGACATTTCTGGTCTGGCCAGTTGTAGGTTAGACACTGTCCTCCCATGCTGCTTGTGGAACTACCTCTGGCCAGTGACACCACCAAGCTGGAATTTGAATTTGAAACACAAAAGTACTGCAGCAGATGTTACAAGACATCTTATCTGATGGTCTAATGATTGTTTTGAGGCACAATCCCATATTACTACCTTATTTATTGACTCTCCTTTCTACTGGAGGAGGGTGGGGGCAATAAACGGCAAAATTGACTTTGGTGAGATTTGAACCTATAGCACAGTCTCTATGTCGTGTCTGAAGTAAATAAAGAGGAAATATGATAAAAAGTCATAATGTATTAGCTTAATTAAAAAATATGATTTTACTCATTATGTCATTCAAAGTGATGATTATGTTTGGCACAGGAAAAGCTGCCTTTTACTCAAAATATCTCTCATTGAAAAAAACCCACAAAACCCCTACTTTTGAAACACAAAAATGGTCTCTGATACCTGAAAGGGAATATTCAGAAGGGGCAATCATTTTGTACTTCCGAATATTTTGGCACTAAACTCATTGGTATTTTCAATCCATTTAGGGTACCAGTGAATGTTTAGGATAACATTTGGGGTACATAACCGAGCTATGTGTGTTCCTATCATTAACCAGAAGCTTTCACTGAAACTGTGGCAATGACAGGTTGTATTTAAGAAGAAAAGGCAGAGGAAGAGAATAAAGATTGGTCCAAACGGACGACTGTGATTGACGTGTTGTATCACACAAGCTTACCTTAGGCGCAGGAGTGGCTGTGTGGTAAGTAGCTTGCTTACGAACCACATGGTTCCGGGTTTAGTCCCACTGCGTGGCACCTTGGGCAAGTGTCTTCTATTTTAGCCTTGTGAGTGGATTTGGTAGACGGAAACTGAAAAGAAGCCCGTCATATATGTGTATGTGTGTGTATATGTTTGTGTGTGTATATTTTTCTGTGTCTGTGTTTGTAACCTCAACATCGCTTGACAACTGATGGTGGTGTGTTTATGTCCCCGTAACTTAGCAGTTCGGCAAAAGAGACCAATAGAATAAGTACTAGGCTTACAAAGAACAAGTCCTAGGGTTGATTTGCTTGATTAAAGGCCACAGTCAAATGACTGAAACAAGTGAAAGAGTAAAAAAAAAGAGTAAGAGTATGAATAACAGCAGCAACAATAAATACTTCACTTGTTTATCAGAAGAGCAACATTTTGTGGGTTGAGAGTGAACTTTTCAAAAAGTACTTAACACCTGATAATATTCCTTGTGTTTTCCATAACCTCTAAAATAGGTGCAACATAACAAAAGCCTAAGCAAAACAAAAAAAAACTGAGCATGATAAGAAAAATTTATGCATGGAGTCTCTTCACCATAAAAGTTATGCATGAAGCCATCATCGAGGGGGAGTGTAGCAAATGTTGGGTTGGGGATTGTTACATCACACCACATTTTAAAGGTCATATTTTTGCAATCCAGATGTAAAATAGAGCAATGAAATATTTAATAAACAAAAGAGACAGTAAAGACCTTAAACAATGAAGAAACACTTGAAAATGTCAATTGTGTCATATCTGTGGAAGGCATTACACATGTGATCAGAAACTGATCCTAAATGTCATCAAGATAATGCCTTCTTATATGGCATGGCATGATTGCAGAAACAATACACAATGATAACTGTAGGACGGACTAAACTCAGATAAAAATTTAAATACTTCTAGATGTCTCATTTCAACATAATAAATATTGGATGGAACATTCCCACCAAAATCACTGCCAAATCTATAATCATCTGTTATGATGTCTTTGAAGAAATTTTCTTGCCAAATGAAATTAAGCAAAGAAAAGGTTCATCTTATGTGGATTCTATGAAAGCAGAAGAGTGAAAATATTTTACACTGTAGTTGATCATGCAATGTCTTACTATAAGCTGATGCCTAAATCCTAGGGACAGAATCTTCATTTCTTTTTTAGAAACCAATTGCTACATAGGAAGTTGTTTAGAGTCAAATAACAAATGTACACACACACACACACACATCAAGTTCTAAATTTATGATGAAAATGACCACACTGAAGCCAAAATGAAAATAAAGAGTAATTATTTGCTTAACTCTCAATCAAAGGCTATGAAAGTGGACAAGTCTTTGATATCTTGAGCTTAAGCTCTTCTTCTGAGGGTAAGAAGGAAGAATTGTAAAGGAAAGAAGGATAGAAAAAAATGGTAGTAACCAGAACAAAAAAAAAGGGAAAAATACATGTTCTTTGTTTAGTGATATGGGAAATGGGAAATGAGAGAGTGAGAAAGAATGTGGTTTCCATTAGTGCAAGAGCAACAAGGGAGGTAACTGTGTGTTGTTAACAGCATATGAACTCTTTTGTGTGGGTGTACAGTCATGACATGTGCAGCATAGTATGCACACGTGTATTGTTAGTGGTGTGTGTATAATTTTATAGAGATAGATTTAACTGGAAATTCAAGCTTCACATAATGGGTTAGTCAAGTAGATTTGTTAAATAAGCTGTTAGGCTTTATTTGCAGTTTCAGTCAAAACGAATTCAATAAATTTAACTCTATCATTGGGGGTAGGCTTAGGTCTTCCTGTCAGTAAATGTTCTGGTGTTAAACTTCAACATTCCTTGATGAAAGCAACCTGAATATGGGCAAATATATTTACACAGACATGTGTGGAGAGTATGTATGTATGTATGTATGTATGTATGTATGAGTGTGTGTGTATGTATGTATGTATGCATGCATAAACACATTTGTGTGTGTGTGTAAATTGTGATTCAAACAATGCCATCCACAACATTGACTATACACCAATAAACTGAGACTATTGCTCTCCCTATGAAAGCTGTCAAATACACACATGCACACACACAAAACAGTACACACATAACCACACATGCACATAGATGCATACATACCTATTACATACCCCATGATCAGAACTATACTGGGCTTTGCTGGCAAGTTATTCTCTGAGTCCACCACTCAAGTATTACATACCTATACTCGTCTATAGATAAGTTAACATTTAATAGTTCACTTAACGTAAGTGTGCATGTGGGCGTAAGTAGGATAAAAGCATAGTTTCTTTGATACAACAAATAAATCTGTTTAAATATAATTATTCATTCTACCATTATCTCTTTAACCTGTCTTGTGCTTACACACATACCTACATACACACACATATCTATATATTATTATTATTATTATTATGAAAGTCTCTTGGAGAGTTCTTAATTACTGGTTGATCTTAACTTGAAAGTAGGCAATAAGAAATCAAAGGTTTCAAGTAATGCCTTCTCCTGTGACTCAAAGAGACAATACTCTCCTTAGAATGTGAACTGTACCCAACACTGCCATCTTCTGGATCACCTTGAGCCCAACAGCAGCTCCAATATTCTTAATATGTTTTTCAAAGCCCTTATTATTATTATTATTATTATTATTATTATTATTATTATTATTATTATTTTAAAAATATTATAGTCTCAAGATGCTAATACTATTGAAAACAGTTTCATGTCCAAATCCTTCCAGAAATGGAAAGGTAAAATTAGCAATCATCAGATGTAGTTGAGTAGAAAAATATGACTTTGTTTCTTCAATTTGATATCTAGTTAATAAAAAAAAACAAAAAAACAAGGGTGCAAACCCTATGACTTACAGTGACATTTTCTCACACTTGTGTTAGGGTCAGGTATATAACTAATTCTATCTTGGAAATAACTAGCAGCCAGAACTTAAAGTATGGGATTACATTATTAATGATCTCCTTATTTGAAGATAAGATGGACATTTTTTAAAAACTACTTTCATTAATTTTTGAAATTTGTTGTTGGATAGTAGGAAGCTATGTTAAAAATGTTGAGCTCAAATTTGGTTTCTGGAAAGGCTTGGTACCTTTCACCAGACCCAATGTCATTTCAAGGATATCAACTATTTTCAAGCTGGTCTCTATTGTGACTTTGCATGCCAGGAATTCAAGAGCATCCGTTTACTTTTACATACATTTATATTTCTCTGTCGTCTGTAGATGTTCTTTTCAGACTCTGACAATGTCCCAACTATCTTCCACACTTACTTTCTAATCCACAATTTTAAGACCACCATAATCAATGTCAGCCAAATGAAATTAGGGCCAGTCTAATTGTTGAAACGCTACGAGGCATGTAGACTTGTGCTGTATGCAGAAGGTAAGATGGAGGTGAGCCTCAGCAAGATTCATCATGGGGAGAGTCCTTAGCTAGATTCCTAATGGGCACAAAATTGGGAGATAAAGTAATTGAGGCAGAATGTGATAGGTTAGTTAAGCTAAGACTTGTCTTAGATAAATCAACAGATACTTTTATCTCTACGAATGCTCCAGTTTAGGCTGGCAGATGAACAGTAGGACTAATTTTACAAGATACATTTACAGATTACTTTGATGATGAATGACAGTGACTTCATTATCAAAGCAGGTGACTTCAATGGAGGTTTTAGATTTGGCTCAAGAAACGAGGGAACAAAGCTGCTGGTGTTCTGTGATGCAAATGATTTGATAATCTGATTGAAAGAAACTTGCAAACTCATGATAATGCATACATTATTTTCAACATTGCTTTGTGCAACTCTAAATTTGTTTATTCCAGTTTGACTCTGCTTTACACATGTCGGCAAATATACTATTTGCAGTTTTAATATATATGACTTATCATTCTTACAAAGGGATTCGGTATTCATAGCCAACAATGTGCAACAACACAGAAACACTTGCATTGTATGATCCAGTGATGTCATGCGGAGCCCAAAGTGTTTCACACATCTTGTCTGAGAGGAGATATTTCTCCTCAAAATATTTCTATAGCAAAAGATCTTCTTACATCTAATAAGCACACAAATATTTAAAATATAACTGCACACATACACATGCACACACACATACACAGATGCGTGATACCTTGAGCAAGTGTCTCTGTTATAGCCTTGGGCTGGCCAAAACCTTGTGAATGGATTTAGTCGATGGAAACTGAAAGAAACCCATCATGAATGTATGCACGTATGTGTATATGTATGTTTGTGTCTCTTTGTCCTGACACTGGCAGATTGTTGTAAATGAATGACACTCATTTGTAATAGTCTGTGAAAACATGTTTGGCCATAGGGAAATATATTACCTTGCTCGAAAACAGGCAAGGTTTGGCAACAGGAAGAGCATCTCAATGTAGAAAATCTGCATCATATATACATACATACATACACACACACACACATATGTAAATACATATCTTTATATATATATATATATATATATATCTATATATATATATATATATATATATATATATATATACACACATGCACACTCATGCATACACACAGTTATTGCCATTTTCACATCCACTTTTCCATGCTTGTGTGAGTTGGATAAAATTTGTTAAGGCAGATTTTTTACGGCTGGATGCCCTTCCTGTCACCAAACCCCGTTTATTTTTAAGTAAATTACTATTTTCCTATGACTAGGCATGTTTTTGCAGAATATTGGAAATCAATGATGTTGCTTATTTGTGGCATTTATTTACAACCATCATGTGATTCAAAGACAAAGAGACTTTTATATCCTTCTATACATTGGATATATGGATTTCATGAAGCAGGGAGAGACACAACCCTCTTCAAAAGATGTACTTTAAATTACTCCACTAAAGACGATACTCCAATAAATACAAACTTTCAATGACCACAACGACTCCTAAAGCTACTCTTTATAAGAGTTCAGCCAGTCCATTCTTCCAATCCCCCAGGGGTGTCAATGACTCTCACAACAACAGAGACACAAATACACATACACTTACACATACACAGAACAGGCTTCTTTCAGTTTCCATCTACCAAATCCACTGGTTAGGCTATAATAGAAGATATTTACCCACGTTGCCCAGCAGTGGAACTGAACTGAAAACCATGTGGTCAACAAGCCTTTGTCTTACCCCACAGCCACAGGACAACAGATTTTTGCCCCACCTCCTCTCTTGCATCCCACCACGTTCACTTACCTCCTATACTACTGTCCATCTCCCACCACCACCACATACACCTCACTGTCCTAAGCCCCCTATCACCACCACCACCACCAGCAATACATATTGGTGTAACTATAGCAACAGGCAGCTATCACATATGCGATGAGATATCAGGTGAAGAATATATTAAACAACAATAAACTTTGTCATTAAGGTGACAACTAACCTGCAGACAACTGGGTGCTGGTGGTGCGGGGTGGGGTGGCAGTGGAGTAGTTGCAGTGGTAGTATAGTGGTGGCAGCTAGTGGTAGTAGTAGTAGTGTAATTGTGTGAGTAGCAATGAAATGGTGGCCGAGATGGTAGTAGCGGTGGTGTGAGTGATGGTGATAGATCAGCCTTGATTCAGTAGATTTACAAGTGAAAGACGTTCAAGCTGTGACCATGTCTGCTTCTTACAAGAGTGGGATTTGGCTGCTATTTCTAACAGACTGAGTAACTGATTTGAAGCTCCTTTTTCTATTATGTATGTATGTATGTATGTGTGTATGTATGTATATGTATGTATGTATGTATATGCATGTATAAGTGCCTGTCTTCTACAATAGCCTCGGGCTGACCAAAGCCTTGTGAGTGGATTTGGTAGACGGAAACTGAAAGAAGCTTGTCATATATATGTATATATATATATGTGTGTGTGTGTATATATGTTTGTGTGTCTGTGTTTGTTCCCCCACCATCACTTGACAACCGACACTGGTGTGTTTACGTCCCCATAACATAGAGGTTCGGCAAGAGAGACCAATAGAATAAGTACTAGGCTTCCAAAGAATAAGTCTTGGGGTTGATTTGCTTGACTAAAAGGCGGTGCTCCAGCATGGCCGCCATCAAATGACTGAAACAAGTAAAAGAGTAAAAAAAGAGTTAAGAGTATATTTGTATGTATGTATGTATGTGTGTGTTTGTGTATGTGTATACACACATATAAATGTATATATATATGTGTGTGTGTTTGTGTGTGCTTTGGCCAAACTTCTCAGGTAAAAACCTCTATTACATGCTGAAGGTAACATTATATAGTAATTAGGTAATGATGGTGTGGTGGAGGTAATGGTGGTGGTGGTGGTGGTCACAGGTAATGAAGGTATAAGTTATTAGCAGTAGTGGTTATTCTGGTGGTGGTGGTGGTAGTGAAATTAATGGTGACAACAGGTAGTAGCAGGTAAAGGTAGGAGTGATTGTGGTGGTGGTGGTGGTGACAGGTAATGACAGTATTGGAAGAAGGGTGTTGTTCTGAGGGGTGGATGGGAAGGTGATGGCCGAGGTGGGAGGTAATAACAGGGGTAGTGGTTGATGGGTGACAGGTAATGATAGCAGTTGTTGCAATTAGTGGGCAGGAAATTTCTTTCTCTATCAAGGGGGGAAGAGGGAGGTGGTGAGTATGGGGGGGAGATCCCCTCCCTTCTGTGAGAGTAGGTAGGTGTAGAGTAGGTAGAGGAGGAGGAGAGATAGAGAAAGAAAGGTAAATTGAGATAATTAACACCACCACCACCACCACACAAATACGTCTGTGGTGGTGGTGATGATGGTGGGGACAGTTGAGGGAGTGAATGACTTTGTCATCCCCCCCTACCTCCCACACATTCAACCCACCTCTATTAATGGACACAAAATACAGAGCATTAACACCACTACCATCCTAACACCTCAAACATCAATACTACTACTGCTACTAACAATACTGTCACCAACACTACCTACCATCAGGACCACCCCCACCAACACCATACACTGACATATATAGAAGCCTATCATGTGGTGATCTAATGGGGTATTTTGTATTTCTGCCCCTGTCAAGGGTTTATTAGAGACAACAGAGGAAGTGGTTAAGGTTCATTCAATCAGATCATAGCAGTTGCTCTTCCTGTGGATTTGTGATATCCAATCCCCAGCTCCGTCATATGACTTTTAGATGCCTCCTGCAATTTTTTGTTTCGAGGCCCCATCCTTTCAATCAAAATCCATAATCCACACACCTTTTATTCATGGCTATATTTTACTTTAAACTATCTGAAGTTCAATATTTCACTTTATCCTAAAGAACATCTTTAAAAGTACAAGTTAAATTGATTTAGGTCTATTACAAATTTCAATAAGTAAAACTTCCAGATATGAATAAAAGAGCATTTTTATAATCCAGGCAACTTTTAAAGACAAACATGGAACACTTTTCGCTTCGCGAAATCATCAATTTGTTCAGAATAATCAAGCTGAGAGCTAAGTTTGTGTTCCATAGATATTAAAGACAATCCACAAAGTCTGGTACATGTTTGTGGTACAATGTAGTATTTTTACCAGAACTTTTGCAGGTATTACCATTTTCTTTCTTGAAATTTTCAGTTGAAATAGTTTAATTCTTGTTCAACATCTTAACCAAAGTACATAGATGACTCATCTACGTACTTTGATCTTAACATGGGGCCCCTCAACCACGGAGGTCCCCTGCGACCGCAGGGGTTGTAGGGGCTTAGTGATGGCTCTCACAGGATATGAGGCAAATGGGGCCTGTCACTTAGTCTTAAGTCAGCTATGATCCAGCAGACAAGTAAGTCTGTCTACAACAGGCACAAAGCCTGAAGTTTTGCTGAGAAAGGGTTAGGGAATTACATTGACCCCAGTGTTTCACTGGTATTTATTTTATTGACCTTGAAAGGAAAAAAAGCAAAGTCAACCTTGTTTGAATTTGAACCCAGAATGTTTTAGCCTGGAAGAAATACCACTATGCATTTTGTTTGATGAACTAACGATTGTGCCTGCTCACAAACCAGCAACATCTAATTAAGCTGCAACCATCCTGTCCTAAGTACTCATCTTTATCTAATGTTATTGTTTAATTATTTAACTGTGAAGTATGAGAATAGGGGATTTGGTTACTCTTTCTAGCAAACTGATTTCCTAGCCACCCTACAACTCCCCTGGCTCAGAAACAAAGAGGTTACTGTTGCTATTCTGGGATCTTTGTGAACCAGTAATAGTAATTTTCTAATTTACAGTGATTTTGTTTTGATTCCCCTTGATAAATTCCAAGAATATGTAGTGAATCTTGCATATTAATTTACAATAAACGGACCAACCATGCATAGATGATAGAAAAAAAAAGAAGAATGAACATTCCTGTAAAAGTAAATATCCTCATGATCAAACACATCACCCATCCCAGCTTATATTTTATTTATAATTCATTGTCGTTTATAAATACACAAACAGAACCATTATATTTCGTAGGGTATTTAAAAACCACTTAAGTATCGTAGCATAATTGTCAATGTCATAAGTGGAAATCATATTTTAATTAACTGCATATCTAAACCTTATTTTTCACATTTTCCACTTAATTATCCATAAAATTAAGTAATAAACCATCCCAACTTTACAATCAGAGAAAATATTAATAATTTATTGTTAAAATTAAACTATTACTACAGCAAAAATTTAA
>NC_043010.1:19034596-19063964 GCF_006345805.1 Octopus sinensis
GAGGTGCAATGGCCCAGTGGTTAGGGCAGTGGACTCGCGGTCGGAGGATCACAGGCTTGATTTCCAGACCAAGCGTTGTGTGTGTTTATTGAGCGAAAACACTTAAAGCTCCACGAGGCTCCAGCAGGGGGTGGCAGCAACTCCTGTTGTACTCTTTCGCTCCAACTTTCTCTCACTCTTCTTTCCAGTTTCTTGTCCTCGACTTCCTATGCAGCCACTGAGCCTGGATGCACATTCATCCATCCGTCGATTCTCTCGGTGTTGGGGGTTGACCTGCTTTCTCTTCTGCGGATCTTACGAATAGCAAAAGGACAATGTTTCGGACTTCTACAGACAATCATGAGGTGCGATCTTGTAAGCTTTAAGACGAAGACCGCTTCGCTCAACAAACAAACAAAGCAGCAACAACATGTCTGTTGTTTTTAGTTGCAGTTCAAGTTGGAGCTGACACAGGAAACCAGACCGAGCATTAACTGTATGTACCTATTATGTAATGCCACCAGAAGTAATATTACTACTTGCTTTGTGAAGAGGACAGAAACAAAACAACACCAGTTAAGTGGTGGTGGTGGTGGTGGGGTAAAAGCAAAGGTGCACACATACACACACTTCTTTCAGTTTCCATCCTCCAAATCCACTCATAAGTGTTTGGTTGGCTTGGAGGGGGGGGTAGGCTATAACAGAGGACCTTTGTCTGAGGTGCAGCAAGGTGGGATTGAACCCAAAACCATGTGGCTGGGAAGTAAGCTTCTTACCACACAGTCACATTAGCACACACACACACACACAAACACCCCCACACCTACACACACAAGCATGTCTTATTCGCATGTTCGTAACCAGAGGAATAAAGAATAGATACGAATATATTCTGAGAAATGGTCACTGAGCCATGAAATATCAAGATTATCCACTTCATGTTGATGAGTGTAACGAAAAGAACAAGATACACTCATATCTGATTAATTTCTACAGAATGGCTTTTATAAACTGGACACTAACTATATTTAATTTTAGATTAGCTTAGATTATCTAATACATGCTGCTCCTGTGTGTGTACGTGTGTGTGTATCATCATCATCATCATCATTGTTCAACATCTGCCTTCCATGCTGGCATGGGTGGGGCAATATATATTGATAAATATAGATGTTTGTTTTTATGTTCAGTTCTAATAAAAGCGATTTTTAAAAATATTAATCTAATGAGTAAGTCTATACTTCTGCAGGGTAAAAATCTATTATTCAGAAACACAAATATTCTTGTCAGTGACTTCAGTGTTTTAGCCAGCCAAGCCATCATCAGACTTCGAAGTCACTGCCAATAATATTCTTCTTTAAAAATAATATATAATATGCTTGTTTAAGAATTATAGGTGTTAGAAAGGGCGTCCAGCTGTAGAAACTTTGCCAAATCAGTTTGGAACCTAGTGCAACGTCCTGGCTTGCCAGTCCTCAGTCAAACCGTCCGACCCATGCCAGCATGGAAAATGGACACTAAATTATGTTGATGATATATACATATGTACACACACACACATGATATATAATTCTAGGTAAACAAAAGTAGTGATACCGTTTACCAATTCTGCCTTGGCTTGGGCTCCAAAGGGTTGTCCCAAAAGTAATGTGAAAGTGGGAATAACATTTTTTTTTTATCAACTGAGACAAATCATCCAAACTGCATGTTGGTAAACTAACTCTTCTTCTGTGGTTGACTCTGCTTCTTGTTCTTCATTGCAGGCAAATAATGGGTTCCAAACAGAAATAATGTGCTGCTATTGAGTTCTTAAATGAAAGAAGGACACAGGATATCTGACATCCACAGAAGTTTGGAGGTAATTGACAAGGATGACACCATTAACAAGGGCAGTGCATACAGATGGATGAAGAAGTTTTAATAAGGGAAACCATCATTGAAGGCAAAGCATTATGGTAGGAGGCCATCAACTACAACCACTGACATGAAATGTGAGTGAGTGGATGAGTTGGTTTGCACAGACAGACAAGATATGATCCATGAGCTTGCTGCATTGTGAAGGTCTGTATCCTCAGCACTTTATGGCAGTGAGACATGGAGCCTCTACTCCAGATAGGAGTGGCATCTCAACGTCTTCCACTTTCGTAATTTGAGACACATCTTGGATATCAAGTGGACTGACTTCATCACCAACACCAAAGTCCTCAACCATGCCAAGGTATCCAGTGTATTCCCCCAGCTCCAGCAGCACTGTCTGTGCTCAGTCATGTGTATCACGTGCCAGATGGGAGGATCCCAAAAGACCTCCTGTATGGGATTTGGCGACCAGCACAAGAGCACGAAGACTACCTGATCTTTGTTTCAAGGATGCCTGCAAGAGAGATTTGAAGTCGATAGATCTGGATGTCCTGAGATTGTAGGAGGTCATTAATGGTTGCCCACACTGGAGACAAATACTGCGAAAGGGGATGAAAAGAGGGGAAAAGAAACAGGAACTTGCCATCAAAGAAAAGTGCACTCGACAAAATGAAAAACCAGTAGCCTCTCTGTGCATGACTGCCACTCCTGTGTGGGCCTCTACAGCCAGAGCAGATACTATACCACCTTCAGCAGCTGACATAGTTTCTCCAGGTTCAAATCCATGGTCTCTCAAGATTGATGGATGCTTACCACAATTACTATATAGTAGAAGATGGTAAAATGGATAACAGAAAATATGTGCAAAGTGGGTACCTTGATGGCTGACAACCGATTTGAAGGAAAAAGAGGTGGAAGCCTAATCTGATTTGCTGGAAATGACTGAAGCTAATAAAGACCTGTCTTTGTTTTTTTGTCCACATATCTTTAGACAAGGGATGAAATGTGGTCATGTCTTTATGATTCAGAAACAAAGGCTCAGTCCATGGAATGATGTTACACATCTTTTCCAAGGTATAAGGAGTTCAAAAGTGAGTGATTGACACAAAAAGCCACAGCAGGTGTTTTTTTACAACAATAAAGGAATTATTTTCCTACATTTTCTGAAAAATGACCATACTGTGAATAGAGAGCAGCACTTTGAGACACTTAAAAAACTTAGAGAAACCATTGGGAGGAAGAGACCAAACAAAAACCTGAAAACAATCCACATTCACATGACAATGTATGACTATATTCATTTTGGTAACAAATCAGGCTTTTGACAAACTGGGCTGGCCAGTGGCTCCCCCTCCACCACACCACCCAGATCTGGTGCCCCCTAACTTCCATGTCTTTGGTGCAATGAATAGTCTTTGGGATCAACAATTTGATAACACAGACAAATGAGGAAATAGGTGCAACAGTGCAGACCGGAAGTTTCTTGCAAGAAGATTCAAGAGATAAGTTCAATAATGGCACAAATGTATTTCTCATGAAGAAAACTATATTAAGTGGCGTAAAAGCTATTTTTATGCTGGTGTGATTATGTTGGGTGGCACGTGTGTAGAGAGGAAGAATTACTCTACCAACACATGTAATTTGAATGATCTTTTTCAGTTAATCCTAAAGTTATGCCCTCTTTCGCTTTACTTTCTATAAAACCCATGTATATGGATTCATTCACCTAGGGATTGAACTCATGCCCACCAAATAAGTTGCAGCACTTAGTATTTTACACTTTATCAACCAGTTGGGGACAAAATCTAAATGATAGATAAGGAATACTATGAGAAGATAATATAACCAAAAGAATGAGAATATATGATCAGCTCTTGTAAACCTCTCAATTGGCCCTGTAGAGGGAAACACCATATGGAGGGGTTTCATTGAGAAAGACCATTAAGCCTAGGGCCTTTAAAAAAAATGTAAAAGCTAGTTTTCATCCACCTAATTTCCACACCCAACTATCCAATGGTCAACGTCTTACTGTACATAATAAAGGTTGATTAAATGTCAACTATTATTCTGCGTTGTTTACTTAGCGAGTCTACAAGTACAAACTGCTTTTAAGAGAATCAACAAGTGGCATTACGAGTGTGTGAGTAAGTAATATGGGGATAACCCTAGCATGGACATAGCAAAATGAAAACAATCCGTCCCCAGTAGAGGGCTTGGATCACAATTGATAGGGTGCTACAAAATTATGACAGATACTTTGACCAGGGTGGGGAGAATGTTGGCCAAAACTTTGTGACTATAACAGCTAAGATGAATGCAGTAGTTTAATAATGATTGTTGATTTAGTTAGAAGGGTAATAGTTTTGAGGGGAGGAGAATTTGTAGATTCGATCTTGGAAGGATGAAAGGCGAACTTAACCTTGGTGAGAAGAGCTACAACAAAATATTGTACAGCATTTAGCTCAATGTTTTAATGACTAACCAAAGGGTGCAAATATAATAATAATCTTTTCTACTATACGCACAAGGCCTGGAATTCATAGGGAGGGGGTAAGTCGATGACATCAATCCCAGTGTTACACCAGTACTTAATTTATTGACCTCTGAAAGGATGAAAGGCAAAGCCAACCTTGATGGAATTTGAACTCAAACCTGAAGACGGACAAAATACCATTTGGCATTTCGCCCAGCCTGCTAACCATTCTGCCAGCTCCAAGAATTAAGAGAAAAACTTAGAAATAAATATATAAACACACACACCTATATATATACACACACATGTACATAGATAGACAAATACATACAATACATACATATATGTATGTATGTACATATATATGTATGTATTCTCTAAGATCCTGCTTTAAGCAATAAGACAAAGTTTGAAGTGTCAGTCAAATCAAAATAATTTATAAACCTGACCCTACAGTGTTTAGAGTCCCACCATTAGTAAACGGCTGATTTTATCATAAATTAATCACAACAATACCACACACACACACACACACACAAGGTGTGTGAGTGGAATTTCAAATTTTATCAGTGTGTACAAAACACTTTTCGTACTTTGAATGGGAAACTTCCTTTCATGGGATTCAAGTCTTCATTGTGTATGTGTTTACATATATACATACATATATATTTATATATATAAATATATGTATATACAGCAGAGTTTCAAAAGCCAGGTAATTCATAGAGCCAGGTGTGATATATCCCTTGGACTCTCATCATTGGTCCTGTGTATGTATGTGTAAGTCTACATGTATGAGTGTATGTTAATATATACTTATTTATGTGTGTGTGTGTCTGTGTGTGTGTGTTTGTATGTATGTTGTGCTGTGCGGATGTATGCGTGTATATGGTCAAGTTTTTCTTACCTGTTGCATCGTCGTAGGAGCTGTTGCTCTCCAGATCAACCGACGTTTGTATAAAATCCACACTGCTGTCTCGTCGTTCCATTTCACCGGCCACACACCATTACAAACTACACAGAAACACACACACACACAACACTCTCTCTCTCTCTCTCTATATATATATATATATATATATATATATATATATACACACACACACACACACACAGAGACCCACACGACAAACTGCCCAAACTTCTGATTCCCACTTAAACAACCACAACAACAACAAGAATCTCGAAATAACTATTCTTCTTGTTATTTTTACGTATGATTGTCGTAGCAGTAATTATTATTGCTGTTGTTGTTGTTGGTGGTGGTGGTATGTTTGATGAGAAGACAAAGGTAAATCCGGCATAAGTAGGTGAACAAATTAAGGTCCTCTTCCCTGGTACAGAAGGGTGTCTGTCTGTCTCTGTCTCTCTCTCTCTCTGGTGTCTCCCTTTCCGTGTCTCGAGTAACTTTGATCAGGATATTTTCACTGTTTGGTTTGTGTTTAGATTTGTTTCGCTTGGAGTCTGTGTGTGTGAGTCCCAAGTTGTATGATTAAGGCCGAGAGACAGGTGAGTGTGCTTCTCTCACTCTACGTATATGTGTATATATATATATATGTGTGTGACTGATATATGTCAGTATGTGTCTGTGTGTAAGTGTTGTGTAGCTGACTGCATGTGTGTGTGTGTTGTCTTTCTTGGCTGCTGCTGTTGCTTATGTCAGGGTGGGGGTTGTTGTTGTTGCTGGTGGTGGTGGTGGTGGTGACGTGTTGGGTGAGCTGTTTACTGGCGTGGTGGCGATGGCGGTGGTAACAGAGACGGTGGTGTTGATAACAGTGGTGGTGGAGGGGGTAGGGTGGGGTTGCTGTTGAGGCGGTGGTGTTGGTGACAGTGGTGATGAGATGGCAGAGAGAAGACGGTGGTGGTGGTGGTAAAGGTAAGGCCAGGAGTGGCAGATATAGAAAGACCAGATGTAGTTGTATAGGTCGTAGTAATTTAGATAAAGTATGATAGTATTCTTATGTACGAGAAACAGTAGTATAGAAATGAGACTTCCTTCGGTATTGGTCTACAGAGTGACGGTGTGAGGAGAAGCCGTAATGCATCCCCTTTTTCAGCCCCTTTATGTCATAAAGGAAGGTTAGGGTTTGGGCGAATGACGTCATGTACCAATACCGAAGGATTGCCACGAAATGATAGTATAAATAGTAGTATGGTGGGTGCTAGTATGAATAGAAACTAAAGAAGTGTATTGGTAGTATAATAGGTATTTTGTTTAACCTTAGGACACACCTGTGATGAGTGACATTCCTAACATGACCACATAGTAGAGGGCGAGGTTGTATGACTTGAATTGTTTACAGTGGAAGTTGTGTGACTACGTTTATATTACTATCTCTTTCTTCACCTGTATTATTGATTGGTAGAAGGAAACTAAAAGAAGCCCACTATATATGTATATAAAACTGTATAATAATAACTAAATAATAATAATATATATTCTCTGATTTAAAGCTACATTTATATATAAATAATTGACTGAAAATGATGAGCTAACCCAAGCCAAAATTGAACCCACAAATCAACGCTTACACGACTCCTTGTATAACCAATTGGGCCAGCAGACTTCCATAGTCGCTTTACAAAACCTTCTGGTTTGTATATAAATATTATATTTATAATTAAAAACGAATGTAAAAATACATTACGAAGGATATATCATAAACGGTTAATAATTATTTATTTATGAATATATTGAATGTATCAATGGCCAAACATGTAATAATAATGGCCAGACGTGTTTATGCAAAATGTTGGGAATGAACAACACTGCTTGTATGACAGAGATGCTCACTTACGACTCTCACATGATGTCAAGACAAGGACACACACACATACAGACACACACACACACACACACAGACACACACACACACACACACACACACACACACACACACCACACAGACACACACACATACACACACACAGACACACACACTCACACACACACAGACATACACAGACACCACACACACACACACACACACACACATACACCCAACAAGCTTCTTTCAGTTTCTGACTGCCAAATCTATTCATAAGGTTTTGATTGGCCCAGATCTGTGGTAGAAAACACTTTCTTAAGATGTCATGCAGTGGGACTGAACCAAAAACCTTGTGGCTGGGAAGCAAACTTCTTACCACACATCCACATCAATGCCTATCATTCATATGTGTGTGTGTGTGTGTGTTTGTGTTAATGTCTGTTCTTCCCCCACCCCCACTACTCGACAACCATTGTTTGTTTGTTTATGTCCTCATAACTTACAAGTCCAGGCAGAGAATTAGTACCAGATTTTAAAACATAAATTAAGTATTGGGGTCAATGTGCTCAACTAAACCCTTTAAGGTGATGCCCCAGCATCGCCACATTCCAATGTGCAGGGTTCAAATCTCACCGAAACAACTTTTATCTTTACTGAGGCCAATAACATAAAGCATCTGGTTAACTACTCACCTGAACACAAATTTGGGGACCTGGACTCATTCACAAAATCATTGTCTGCTTCAATACAAATAACTATATGCCATGAGAGCCTGAACATATATCTATATATGTATATATATGGATATGAAGATAAAAAGAGTGGTGACCCCACTTACCCGGATCCCTACTATTTTCTCTGCTACTCTCTAAATTATGATAGACTTAACGAAGTATGTATTATTTTCTAAACTCGTTCTGTCACAGATATGACAAAAGAAACAATGCAAACATTTTGAGTTCCATTATTGATGTGAATATATTAAGGAAATGGTTATGTTCTTTAGGTTTGGAGTCTATGCAGAACGGTTCATTTCAAATGATGTAATGTTTTCATTAATCAATAAAAGGAGTCGCTTGAAACGGCTGGCAGGAATTGACACCTGTACATCTTTGTTATTCATATCTTATTCACCTAACTTGGAATCTGCACTTTCGAAATACTATAGAAAGGACCTTTATAAAAAGTACAGGTCTGAATTACCAAGAGCAGATATCTTCACTTAGCCAGGTTGCATTGTCTGCACACATACGGCAGGAATATGAGGGAAAAACATCCCTGTACGGGGTCTTGATATTCAATATTCAATTAATACTGTTTGGGTGTGCAGATTATATTGGACTGAAAAGTGACTGGTGACAAGAAATGGGTTTTCAATAAAAATGTCAAGCACCGAAGACCGTGGGTAGGGAAAGGAGAAACACCGGCACCCCAGGCCAAAGAAGGTCTTCATCCATGTAAGGTGTTGTTAGCTGTTTGGTGGGATATGAAAGGTTTAGTCCACTTTGAACTTTTAAACCCAAATCAAACGATAACAAAGGAGCTTGAGCAGCTCAGGTCAGTGCTAGAAGAAAAACGACCATCTTTGGTTTCAAGACAAAAGGTTTTTCTTCCATGTCAAGCCATGCAATCCATGCCTGTTTGGTAGATGGATATTAAATGATGACGATGATGATGATGATATAGTATATCTTGTGTGTACAAATAGTTGTACAGCTGTTGCTATTAAGTTTAGAGATCACAAATCCCTTCAGGGAAATGGCTTTGCTTGATGTGTAGAAAAGGCATAGGTAGAAACTCCATAAGGTGTACCCAGTGCAAGCTATGGCCATATAAGAGGTGTAGCAATATCAGAGGGAGGTTAACAGGGGACATAGTCTTTGTGTGTGGCAGATGTACAGGTACAATAAACACTAGAAATGTAAAGAAAATAGACTCTCCATCAAATACCAGGTGGGAATACCTTAGAAGTAATTGATAGCTTCTGTTATCTAGGTGACCAAATCAGCAGTGGAGATGGATGCTCTGAGAGTGTGGCTGCTTGTATAAGAATAGGCTGGGCAAAGTTCAGAGAGCTCCTACCTCTGTTGGTAACAAAGGGCCTCTTCTTCAGAATGAAAGGCAGACTGTGTGTGAACAACCTTGCTACACAGCAGTGTAACATGGGCTGTGACTGCAGAAGACATGCGAAGGCTTGAAGAAACGAATCCAGTATGTTTTGCTAGATGTGTAATGTCAGTGTGCCCACACTGAGAGAAAAAATGGATATAAGAAGCATCAGATGTGGTGTGCAAGAGAGAGAGGACTTATGCTAGTGTGGTCATGTGATGCGTATAGATAAGAACAGCTAAAGAAGTGATGAACTCTAAATGGAAGGAACTTGTGGAAGAGGGAGACCCAGGAAGACACGGGAAGATATGGGATGAGGTAGTGAAGCATGATCTTTGAATGTTGAGCTTCACAGATGTGATGACAAATAATTGAGACCTTTGGAAATTTTCTGTGCTTCAGAAGACACATCAAGCTAAGTGAAATTATAGTTCTGGTGACACATAAAAGGCACCTGTGCCAGTGATATATTAAAGGCACCTGTGCCAGTGATATATTAAAGGCACCTGTGCCAGAGACATGTAGAAGGCATCCAGTGCACTCATGGAATGGTTGGCATTAGGAAGGGCATCCAGCCATGCCAAAACAGACTGAAGCCCGATGCAGCTCTGCAGCGTATCAGTTCCAATCAAGCCATCTAACCTATGTCAGCATGGGAGATGGACGCTAAATGATAATGACACTGATGATGATGATAATGATGATGATGATGAGGAGGAGGATATATAAATACACACACAGAGGGATCTCTGTATATGAATAGCCTTTATTTCTTTTCATCATTGTTGTTGATTATGTGCTACGTATGTCAGTTGATACCATCTCTGGCAAGGGCTTTGAAATAAAACCAAGAAGTTCCAGACACCCAGCTGAGTACTTGACAGACACTGACTTTGCTGACGACATCACTCTTATCAGTGATTCTCTCTCCAATGCCCAGTCTCTTTTACAATCTCTTGAACAAGCCTCAAATTGTGTAGGTCTTTACCTCAATGAGGCCAAAACTGAATACATAAACAAGTGCCTGTCCAACAGTGATTGCATCATCCATACTCTCAACAATGCGCCCTTAAATATGGTTTCTGATTATAAATATCTTGGGTCATACATATCATCATCTGGAAAAGACTTTCTAACTAGAAAGGGTATGGCCTGGTCAGCCTGTAATGACATGCATAAGATCTGGTCATCAAATCTAAGTAGAGACTTCAAACTTGAAATATTCAAAGCCACAGTCGAACAAATTCTACTATATGGCTCAGAAACCTGGATGTTATCAAAGAAGCTTGAGAGGCGGTTGGATGGAACCTACACTTGCCTCCTTATGAGAGCTCAAAATCTCTTGTGGAAGCACCATTCAACCAAAATGCAAATATATGGGAAACTACCACCTGTGTCATCTCTTGTGAAAGGTAGGAGAGTCCAGTTTGCTGGACATTGTTGTAGAGCTGAAAAAGAGGTAATTTCTACTCTTCTCCTCTGGAAGCCATCTACTCACAATACCAGAGGGCGCACACTCTCCTACCCTGATGTAATCTCCAGGGATACAGGCATCCAGCAACAGGACCTCCGTAATGCCATGATGGACCGTGAAGTCTGGCATTGCATGGTAAATTCTATTGTCTCGACCATGGTCGAACAATGATGATGATGATGATGATGTATATGAATATAGTCTATTCTGGAGCCCTGTTCATTAACCAAATTGTTTGTTACATGAGTAAATGAAATACATATAACTAAGGGTAATCCATTTGAAGTCCCACCCAAAATGCATGAAATGTTGTTTTATTTGTCAATCTATCATAGTCCATCCATCCGTGACCGACCAGGCTATCAGATGTTGCTACACATCGCTGGTCACAATGTGTTTCGCATTGTTTTAGCTTTCAAATGACGTCACCCTGCTGGCTAAGCAAGCAGGCCAACAGAACAAAGAGTGAGAGAAAGTTGTGGTAAAAGAGTACAGCAAGGGTCGCCCCTGCCCCTGCCGGAGCTTTAGGTGTTTTCGCTCAATAAACACACACAACGCACAGTCTGGGAATCGAAACCACGATCCTACAACTGCGAGTCCACTACCCTAACCACTGGGCCATTGCACCTCCACTATCATAGTAGATATATAAATATGTGTGTGTGTGTGTGTGTGTGTGTGTGCATGCATACATTTTATTTCCTCTTTGTCTAGCTTCTGTCAATCCATGGTAATGTTTTTAGCAAAATATGACAAATATTTTCTGTATGAAATATGAAAATTTACATGGTTATTAATGAATTATATATGTTCTTTCAGCCTTGTGTGTCTTTTTGTGGTTTGTTGTTCAAATTTCAGTGCATTGGATGAATATATTTGTCTTCAGAAAACCTGTTCACTACACAACTAGTTCATTTAGCTTATCATTCATATCTGAACTCCTACTGACTAACATACAAGTGTAAGTCTTCTCACGGTTCATTGACAAAATTACAGCTCATTGAGTATAATTTTCTTCAGAAAATTATGCAATTTCTTCATTCACAGAACCACTTGTATAGGGGTACCCCACAGTCACACACTCATGCGTGCATGCAGGCACGCACAAATTTGGAGATTCAGCTGATGAATTATTTAATTACACCATCATTAAATTGACACTCTTCAGTCGCCTTTCAGAGGAGTTAGGGGCGAGAAGCTAGAGATGAGATTCCAGGAATACTAAAGTAGCAGATGACATTGAAGTTTGCACAATGCTGTTAGAGAGCAGCAGATGGCAGAAGAATGGTCAAAGCAGGAAACTCCTATTGGAATTGTGATGATAGGGTGAGAATATCATCTTCATCATCATTTAGTGTCTGTTGTCCATGCTGGTATGGACTGAATGGTTTGACCAGGGTTGGCAAACTAGAAGACTGCACCAGACTCCAGTCTGATTTGACATGATTTTCTACAGCTGGATGCCCTTCCTAATGCCAACCACTCTGAGAATATAATGGGTGCTTTTATGTGCCACTGGCACAGGTGCCATTTGCGTGACACCAGTATCTTCCATGACTGCAATTTTACTTGGCTTGATGGGTCTTCTGTTCCAACACGACATAATGTCAAAGGTCTTGCAAACAATTAAAGTTCCCAGAGAGCATCATGCCTATGACACTCTACCAGAAATAAAAGCTCTCTCCCAAAATTCCACTATAATCCGGCAGAAACTAACTGTACCCTGGGGAGAACATATGGAAGAGGCTCAGAAGAAAGCTTGCCAAATACCAGAAGTTAGTACAACAGTGCAGAAATCAAAGCTGGTGGCCCCCTGCAAGCCATTGGAAATAGACTGCCCCAGTGTTTTGCAGAGTGAATGCTCTGCAAAACTGTGACTGAACTTGATGTTACTGGCACAACAAAGAGGAGGGCTGCTGTAAGTTTTATCACCATAGCTGCAAAGAAACCTACTCAATGGCTTTGGTTAAAGGGAGCAGGCCAATGGTTTGCTGTTCCTGTGATGCAACCTGGAATTTGATCAACCCTGGCTGGACCAACAAGTGATGAGGTCTGATGTTAAAAGATCCGAAATCCTTAAAGACCCTAGAAACATCTGTGATGATGCTTCCTGGAGCATCCATGAGATGTTTCTTGGAACTAGTCAATTTCTATGTATTTCTGTGTGAGAGTGTATGTGTGTGGGTGTGTTTCTGTCGTATCTTTGTCCTTTGACCAGAGTAACCCAATTGTCAGTCCACCAGTGACCAGCCTCCCTGCTTTTTGTATGTGTGCATGCTTTGTGTGTGTGTGTGTGTGTGTTGCCTACCCGAGTTAGAATCTCTTTCTTTGCTCTTTTCTATATTTTCTCTCCCTTTTCAATGGCTTTCTGCTCTTTACTCCATTCTTTCTTGCTTTCTTTCTCTTTCGTTTATTTCCTTCTTTCTCTCTTTCCATGATGCATTACTTGCCTTTCTTTCCTCCTCGTTTTGTCTTCTTCCTCTTCTCACTCCAATCAAAAGCCAGTTTATAAATCCATTTGCTCATGCATCACAGTGTCTCTGTTATCCCCGAAGCGTGTCCTAGTTCTGTATCCAGTTTGTTTCAAAGAGATTGGTTACACACCAGGGAAACTCAGGTCAGAGTAATTGGCCAATAGAACAATCTAAATAGATTTCACACACACACCACACACACACACACATACATGTATGTATATTGACATACACATGCTGTGATTTGACTTCGTGTGCCTTGTTTATCATCATCATCCTCATCATTGATTTTTGAAGTGAACATACCTGCATTTATTTTGCTCCAGAGCTACATCAAATTTACAGCATTACCATACGAATTTTCTTGGAATTCTTGTTAAAAGGGCTTATACTATTCTGAAGAATGCGTATTCTTGACACCCAGAAGTAGACAATTAAACATGTTTATTTTTAGAAACATTTTCCCATTTATTCACACACATGCCATTGACATTTTCACCTTCAAAATAGTCACCAAACATAAATACAGTACATGACAAAGCAACATCTAATAAGAAAAATACAAAACAAAATGGAAACAAAATACACTAGTGATTTAAGAAATGGAAAGAAAACAAACACTTAAAGCAGTGATTCCCAAAGTGGGTGATATTGCCCCCCTGGGTGCATTGAAAAGTTCCAAGAAGGTGTTGAAGAAAAGTGGAGCGATAATGGGTTAGCGATGGGTTCATTAGGTTAAGTTTTATTTGCGAAGTACAGTTGCTTTGAATTTGGTTCAGAAAAAGGTCTTTGTGGTGGTTAGTTGGGGGGGGGGGCACTAGAAATGTGGCCTGGGTGTTAAAGGGGGTGGGGCGGTAGCCTGAAAAACTTTGGGAACCACCGATTTAAATGAATAATTAACACATAGAAATATTGCAAATGGTCTAATAGGTCATTTTGAAGACAGCAATAACAACAACAACAATCACAACAACAGTGGCAATATTTACATTTATCTTACTCATTGTCTTGTTAAAGTAGACCTTGTGTCAATTGCACAGCAAGCAGAATTTACATTTAACACAGTTCCAAAAGAAAAAAAAAGGGGGCAGTATACGGGAGAATTTTGCATAACTAAACATCATTTCTTTGTCACAAAGAACACAAGTAGGAGACCTCCTTTGGTCATGAATGACCATGGGATTGCACCTAGAAAGTTATCTTCCAAGGCACAAGTCAGGGCAAGATTGTTTGTGGAAGGCCAGCAGTCGCCCATGAATACCGCCCTCCCCTCTCCACACTGATGATGTTACCCAAGGGAAAGGCAACGGCCAATACAGCTTGGCACCAGTGACGTAGCAACTCATTTCTACAGATGAGTTAACTGGAGCAACGTGAAATAAAGTGTCTTGCTCAAGAAGACACCACACAGCCCGGTCCAGGAATCGAACTCACAACCTCACAATCGAAAGCCCGACACTCTAACCACTAAGTCATGTGCCTTCACCACAAAGAGCACAAGTAGTTTTATTTAATTATCCCTCATAACAAGAATTATAAGAAGCACTTTGGAAAATCCTCTCAACCAAAAAGGAGGTAAGTTATGGCACTGTTTGCTGCATTTTCAGAACTGAAAACTCAACCGAAACACAGGTAGGAATTGTTAGACACACCTCTACCAATACATTTGTGCCCCACTATGCAAGGGAAAAAAATATGAGTGAAAATAAGAGGCATTGGAAATGATGTAAGTCTGTGGCTAGACTTTACTTTATATCACAGAATGGCAAAAAGTGAAAGTAAGGCTTACAAGAATTGATATGCAGTCTGGAGGCATCAAAATGGATTTGAAAACTGTACTGTCTCCTGAAGACCACAAATCTATACTGGAACTGTACCCTCTTGAAGGCGCTAAGACAAAAAAACATGATACTGATGATAGAGTGCAAAAAGCTTAGCTACTACATTCGTTGTGGTAAAAATCACCTTTGGGATCCTTGCCCTGAAGAACTAAAGAGTCTGTGGGAAAATCAAAAATATGAAAGTAATGAAGATCAACTGAGACAGCGAAAAGAGTAACAAACTCCAATAATCCAAGAACTGTTGGCCAAAGCTCAGGGGATGGACAGAGAAATCCCTTTATACCAAGTAAATGCACAAGCAAACAACTCATTCCCTGACAACTACAACCAGTAACACTATTCCATCATCACAAGACAAGGAATAAATAACAGAGGAAAATGTACAAAGAACCAGAGGAAACTCTAAAGGACAAACAAGAAAAAAAATATGGAGAAAGAAAGAGGAAGACAGGATAGCAAAAATGGACAAAGCTGAATAATTTCTGTAAAAGGAATATGATACTTCTCTTCAGAAAAATAATAAAGAAAATGAAGAAAGGAAAGTGGGGACAAAGACCTAAGTTTCATTAATTAGTCACAACTAATTGACAAAATTGTGCATCCACAGAGTATCAGGGACTTTTCAAAGAACTGTAAATAACATTAGTAGAATTAGGTTTAGAAAAGGCAACATGCAAGAGAGAGATTAGTAAAAACCAAACAAATAAACTACAAGGAACCTAAACAATATTACCTAGAACTTGTTGGTATTTTACAATCACAACCAGCTTTAAAAAAATACTAAAATACATGCTTTTGGGTCCACAAGAATACAATACAGAAATTGGCAAACATGGGGTCCTCCTACCTGACTTCTAGCTTGTATATCATACTTTATTACCTTTTAATTATATCTTGTTTTAATTGATGTTTCATCATACCTTATCCTATTTATTCCCATGCAATATTTGTACTTTAAAAATATCAATTTGTCACCATTTAGGTTATTGTGTAATACGTGTCACACCTTTTCTTGTTTTTCAATAACCTGACTGTCATGCTTCACATGTTTCTTTGCAATGTTTGGAGAATGTTTCCTATTTTTCTGTATTTCTTAGAAACTTTGTGACTACTAAAGAAAAGATTATTATCGGTATTTTGTCTGCCACAACATTCTGAGTTCAAATTCTGCTAAGGTCGACTTTGCCTTAAAGTAAGTTTGACTGAAACTTTGCCAATAAAGTAAGTTTGACTGAAACACTGCAGTTGATGTAATTAACTATCCCCCTCCCCCAAATTTCAAGCCTTGTGTCTATAGTAGAAAGGATTATTATTATTATTATTATTATTATTATTTAAGGTGGCGAGCTGGCAGAATTGTTAGCATGCTGGGTGAAATGCTTAATGGTATTTCGCCTGTCTGAGTTCTGAGTTCAAATTCCGCTAAGATCATCTTTGCCTTTCATCCTTTCAGGGTCGATAAATTAAATACCAGTTGAACACTGGGGTCAATGTAATCGACTCATGTCCACCTCCCCCAAAGTTGTTCCCCTTGTGGCAAAATCTGAAATTATTATTATTATTATTATTAGGGCAGTGAGCTTGTAGAATGGTTAGCTCTGGCAGGCAAAATGCCTAGTGGCATTTCGTCCATTGTTATGTTCTGAGTTCAAATTCCGCCAAGGTCGACTTTGCCTTTCATCCTTTCACATTTGATAAATTAAGTACCAGTGAAACATTGGGGTCGACGTAATCAACCAGTCCCCTCTCCCCAAATTTCAGGCCTTCTGCCTATAGTAGAAAGAATTATTATTATTGTTATTACTAATACTAACATTGTGAAGGTAGTGAGCAAGCAAAATTGTTTGTGCATCAGAGCAAATGTTTAGCAGTATTTCTCCACCTCTTAAAGTTCTGGGTTCAAATCTAACTAAGATCAAAGGTACATTTCGTCCCTTCAGGATTGGTAAAATAAGGTACCAGTCAAGTGCTGGGGAATGATGTCATGGACTTGCTCCTCCCTTCAAAGTTGCCGTGATGAAATTAGAAGGAAGTATTATAAACATTTTTAAAAAACTTTTATTTACTCTTTCTAGAGCCTACAGCCAGAAATGGTAACCCTGGAGGCCTCAGAGATCAAAGAAATCTCAAATATTTCTTCTCTTGCCTAAAGTGTTGTTACAGGAAAATTGTAAACCAGGTTTTAAAATGTAAAGATATGCCATCTTATATGAACATTTAGGAAGGAACCGTTCTCTATACTAGCAGAAGCATCATTAAACAACCCTGCCAATTCTTCAAGTCACATTCTTCTCTGAAAAAAAATAACATGATGACTTAATGAGAGAAAAGAGGAACTGTTATGCTCCCTTTCATGGCCTCCAAGACTGAATGGAAGGGAAGAATTTACTAAGAGAAAGTATTGTCAGCCTGTAGGATACAAAGAGAGTCACATACGTAAAATATGATGGACATGACCAGGTGGAAGAGTGGCAGAGCCTTGCAATATATTCTGGTTAATGGATATTCCATTTCAGAACCTGTTGTGTAAATGATTAGACACAAGTTGATTAATCTCTATCAATTCTTTTCTACTCTTTTCTAATCTAGGCACAAGGTCCGACATTTTTGGGGGAGCAGGGGCCAATTGATTAGATTGATCGCAGTACGCAACTGGTACTTAATTCATTGACCCCGAAAGAATGAAAGGCAAAGTCAACCTGGGCAGAATTTGAACTCAGAACTTAGTGGCAGACGAAATACCGATAAGCATTTTACCCGGCATGCTAATAATTCTGCCAACTCGTCACCTTTTAATCTCTATTAATTAGTAAGGCCATGAGCTGGCAGAGTCATTAAGACATCGGACAAAAGGATTCATGGCATTTTACCAGTCTTTACGTTCTGAGTTCTGATCCTGTCGAAGTCAACTTTGCCTTTCATCATTTTGGGGTCGATAAAATAAGTACCAGTTGAGTATGGGTGGGGGTGGGGTGGGTGATGTAACTGACTAGACCCCACCAACCCTGAAATTGCTGGCCTTGTGCCAAAATTTGAAATCAATATTTCTCATGGACATTCAGATTTAGAGATACCAGCTATACTTTCCGCCATGTCAAATATCTTCCCAAATCCCCTTTTTACTGATGGTTTCACCAAGTTTCCATTACACTTTACACATCTTCACTGCTAAAATAGCCAACGAAATAAGAATAACATCGGTTTCAAATTTTGGCACAAGGCCAGCAATGTTGGGGTTGGGGGTGGGGTAAGTCATTACATTGACCCCTACCTACCCCCCACCAGTGTTCACTGGTTTTTATTTTATTGACCCTGCAAAAGGATGAAAGGAAAAGTTGACCTCTGTGGCATTTGAACTCAAAACATGAAAATACAGACGACGTGCTGCTAAGCATTTTTCCCAACATGTTAACAGTTCTGCAAGCTCACCATTTTCTTGGTGTAGGAATATTATTAAATAATCTTCTAAAGAAATAGATGTTGTCCCTAATACATGCTGAATTGATAATCTCAAACAATCATATAATATGAGCGCGAGTCAAAAAGTAATGCCATTTTGTTTAGGACAGGTATAATTACCAACATAGGAACATGTATCATACATCAAAAGGAAGCTTATTATGAGTTTATTGTTTTTTCTTTTGGCAAGAAATCAATCAGAATGACACCTTGAGCATCCCAAAAGACAGTTGCCATGATTTTTCCAGCTGACTTTTGCATCTTGAACTTTTTCGGTGGTGGTGACGTAGAGTGGCGCTGTTGCATTGACTGCCTCCTTGATTCCGGTTCATAATGATGAACCTATGTTTCATCACCTGTTATGAGCCTTCAAAAGAAGGTGTTGTCTCTTTGACTTTGTAGTGAAGCAGTGGCTCAAAGAACAGTCAACAGAATTTTATGGGGCAGGGTTACATGCTCTCATTCAAAGGTGGAACATTGCTATTGAGAGAAACGGTGACTATGTGGAGAATTATTATAATTATTAATTATATTGGTGTTTCTAATCATTTAAAGTGATGTTAATGCTTCTTTATAAACATAGGTGCAGGAGTGGCTGTGTGGTAAGTAGCTTGCTTACCAATCATATGGTCCTGGGTTCAGTCCCACTATGTAGCACCTTGGGTAAGTGTCTTCTACTATAGTTTCAGGCCAACCAAAGCCTTGTGAGTGGATTTGGTAGACGGAAACTGGAAGAAACCCATCGTATATGTGTGTGTGTGTATGTATATATATATATATATACATACATGAATGTGTGTGTATATATTTGTGTGTCTGTTTGTCCCACCACCATTGCTTGACAACCGATGCTGGTGTGTTTACGTCCCCGTAACTTAGCAGTTCAGTCAAAGTGTATGTCACGAGAAAGCTTGTCAGAAAATGACAGGCTTTCAGACTGGAAATGAATATTCTCTGGGAGCCGGTTCCTTCACCATTCACCTTTAATTAGTCTACCTCTTGCTGTTCTTACATGATTCCTAACTGGATAGATTACTGCCCCCCACCCACTGTTTTGATTAGATAATCTGAATGTTTCCTATCACTGATAGCAGCATTCTGTCTGATTGTATTTGACTTGTAGAAGTTATTTTTTTTCTTTAAAAGTGACATTGGGAAATTAAATAATAAGAAGAAAGGAAATTACCACAGGCTTCACAAACTTAGCATTTTAAAAAGGTTAATAGGCAGAATGTGTGTGTATATATGTGCATACGTACATGAGTGTGTGTGTGTGTTTTTAGATAGAATGTGTGATAGCTAGATATTAGCTATCCCAAGCAATTATAGAAAAGAAGTAGACAGTAAAACAACGATGATGATGGTGATGATGATGGTGATGGTGGTGATGATGGTGATGATGGTGATGATTATGAGGTATATTTCCATATTTCCTCATGTTATTTAAGGATATTAGTTGCATGGTAATCAGACATATCTATCTAAATGTATGTATACACACACATAAACACAAATACATATACATACAGCAGAATAATCAATAAGGTGTATAATATAGATAAAAAGATATTTTCAACAAAAACAAAAAATAAGTGATTTAAGTTGAAATAAAAACATGGAATTGTTGTGTAAATGTGATAGCGAACAAGAGAAAGTAATATGATATAAGAAAAAATGATATTTGAAACATGACTAACGCTGAAAATATCATTCTTGTTCATGGAGATACGATTTCCCTGTTTATCTAGACCGTGATCTGTGCAGTTGAGATTATTTAGGTCATCATTTGTGTTTGACAGTATCCACATCCTTTCTTAGATCAATCTGTATCTTGGCAACACCAATGAAACAATTAATCTGAACGACAGCAGAAAAGATTGGCCTGTTCAACTGCGTGTGTATATTTATTTACACGTCTGTTTCAAGGGAATAATGCTATTATGAGAGAGAGAGGAAAATAAATTATTTTGTGCAGAAACTAGTGTTGGTCTTTTCAGGGTTGGCCCTAGTGTTGCTGGTGCCCTGGGAAAGCTGAGCTTCAGCGAGTACAGGCTGATGGTTGTTGAAATTTCCTTGTCTTTGTTGTGCCTGCCTTGGCACCCCCTAGCACATGGTACTCTGGGCAACTGCCTGAGTTGCCGGTACATTGAGCCAGCCCTGGGTCTTTTTATTATTTCTCTGTTTTCCTTAATGGGTCAGGACAAAGAGGTAGTATCCCTGGCCCTTAACAGCCACTCTGAGACCCGCAACAATGAAGTCATTAGTGCTTCTCTTGAGCAGTTGTAAGTGAAGATCCCCAGGGAAGACATAAGCAGAGAGGGACTTCCAGAGGGAGAGATGACATTCTAGAAAGGAAGAACTGGATGTAGTGATTAGTATTGGATCAGAGTCAGCTGGATAAAGGATACTGGGAGCAGGAGAGATGAGTGGACATGGTATGAGCCCTGCTATCTCTGGGGACTAGAAAATATAATAGTAGCAATAGAAAAGGCAGAGACAAAAGATTAAAAAAAAAACCTGTGTGCCAGAGGCCAGAGTATACCTGTGAGTAACTTTATGACAACCTAATGGGTGGCCCTTTTCTCATATATCTTGTTTGCAAACATAAAAGTTAATAAAATTTATTAAATAAGTTTCCATTTCTTGAAAGATGGGCCTTTCCCTCTCTTGACAGCAGAACTCACTAACCCACCTGTCCTCAAAAACATAGTTTTTGTATAATGTAATAGTACATCAACTTCATTCATACATACCCAGACTTAACACATCACTTGTTGCAAGTATTCAGTTCAGTTCCCTGCCACCCATGACGTCACCAGCCACCAACAATATCACTGTAAGTCAAAGCAAGACTCTCTACTATGTCACTCAATTTGCTAGAAATAGTAGCCAAATCTTCCTCAGATACAACCATACTGTCTTAAGAAAAAGGCACATATAAAACGAGATATACAGTATGTGGAAAACAAAGAAGGACAGGGTGGTCGCAACTGGAATGTCTTTTGTGTATAAAATCTGACCTGGGGTTAATCAATAACACCTACAGCATATAAATGTAGAAAGTCTAACGTGAAAGTGTGCAGAATTCCTTAATCTATACCTTTGTACAGGAAGCACCTGTTTAGGGACAGAATGGCAGGACTCAACTTTTGTGTTGTGTTTCTCTAGGGATACATTTGATTAGCAGGACCCAACCTTTCCAAAATGTGTTTGTTGATTAACCCCTCGGCCAGCAGCCCAACCATGAAATATAGTCTGTCTATACACGACCATCTTTATGTGTATGGCTGGATGTACAGTTGTGTGTGTATCGATGGATGGATTTGCCTATGTGTATGGTTGTGTGTGTGTATGTCTGTACATACAGCTGTATATGTTTATAATAATAATAATGAAATTATTGTATACAGTGCTCAGGTGCACCACAACTTGTCAGAAAGTGCATATAAAGTACATGCAGTAATGTAGAAATGTCTGGAAAGTGAACATGCTTGTGTGTGTATGGAGGGGAGAAAATCAAGTGTAGTGTTGGCGAATCTCAGGAAGCATGGAAGTTTTGAAGGATGCAGTGCTCCGACAACTAACAACCGATGCCGGCAGTTTGTTCCACGCTTCAGCAACTCTCAGCGTGAAAAAATGTTTCCTGAAGTCATGGGAGCTGTGCTGTTTTCTTACTTTGTAAATATGTCCACGGGTGTTAGATGGGTGGAGTTTGAAGAGGTGCTCAGAGTTATTGTTTGTGCGATGGTTGATAATTTTATGGGTGTCTGCCAAGTCAGCTGCCAGACGTTGGAGTTTCAATGTGTCCATGCCCAGGGAAGTAAGGCGTTCAGGATATGGCAAATGCCTGATGGAGGGTATTCTTTTGGTTGCACGTCGCTGAACAGCTTCCAGACAATTGATGTCCTGGGCAAGATAGGGGTTCCAGACCGGTGATGCAAATTCCAGGTGAGGTCTTACCATAGCTATATAAAGCCGCAGATAGATAGCCAGAGAGCGGCTCACAAAGGATTTGGTGAGTGATGCCAAGACACCCTCAGCCTTCTTGACAATTTTAGCGATGTGTTTTGTCCAACGCAAATCACTGTCGACAATAACACCCAGGTCACGTTCACTTGAAGACTTTTTGAGACTAGTGTTGTGGAGGGAGTAGGTGGACGCTGGGTTTCTCCTCCCAAAATGCATGGTGGTACATTTGTCCACAGCCAGCTTGAGTTGCCAGTCCATGATCCACTGCTGCATTGTGTCCAGGTCTGCTTGCAATAGAGATCCATAGTGTACAGGATTTGGTCCTGTGTGTATGGTTGGGCGTACAGGCTTGTATGTATAACTGCATATGTCTGGCTGTGTGTGTGTATGTATGTGTGTGTGTGGGTAACAGACTCAGAATCGGAACTGCCAACCTTTCCACTGTTGTCCTCTCTGCACAGACAGCAATGCTCTCCATGAATTCCACTCAGCCCCACCCTCAACACCACCCCCACATTGCTACTTGAAATAAAACTAACTTACCATACCTCTAGTAAACTCTTTAACCTAGTAAAACAACCTCTCCAGTATTTGGAGAAACAATATCATTAAAGAAATGTATTTTATTTTATTCGTCAAAGTAGTCGGCAGGTCTGGAGTGTCATCTGGCGAAGAACGAGCTTCTAACTCTTGACACACAAATAAATATATACACAACCATTGTTGTTATGAAATAAAGCTAAACCCAAGCACCGAACCGGCTCTCAAGCCAGTAAGACAACCTTTTTACTGCAAAATAATACAATGAAGCTACATTGATCCCTTTCACTTGTTTTTCAATTAGTAGATCTGAAGTGCTGCCTGGTGGCGAGAAACCTGCCTAAGACGCCCCAATACATTTAGTGGAATCCACTTTGTCTATTGCAAATATTTGGAATAGATATGTTGGTAATGTTGCAGCATTAAAATATTACTGTTATTATTTGTGTTTATGTATGTATTAATGTATGTATGTGTATATATATATATACATGTGTGTGTGTGTGTATATATATATATATATATATATTATATATATATATATATGTATATACATACATATATATATATGTATATACATATGTGTGTGTGTGTGTATATATATATATATAATATATATATACATGTGTGTGTGTATATATATATATATGTATATACATAACGATGATGATGATATATACATATGTATATACACCTATGTATGTACATATATACATATGTATGTACATATATATATTTATGTATTACGTATATGTTTGTGTATATATGTATGTAACGTTTCTGAAAAATTCTGATTCATAGATGTTTGCTGACAGAGAAGTACTCTATTGAAAGACAAAATCATTTGTGTTTGTTCTCTGGAAAGACTAAAAGACATAATTTAGTCAAGAGATTTTAGTTTTTTCACATATATTATCACCATGACCACCACCACCTTTCGAGCATTGGGCCTTTTGGAAGCAATGATCAAGACCTTTGGCATTATGTTGTGCTTGTGAAGAAGACCCGTCAAGCTGAGCAAAATCGCAGTCATGGCAGACACTGGTGTCATGCAAATGGTACCCATGCAGGCGGCATGTAAAAGCACCCATTATACTCTTGGAGTGGTTGACATTAGGAAGGGCATCCAGCTGTAGAAACCATGCCAAATCAGACTGGAGTCTGGTGCAGCCTTCCAGCTTGCCAACCCTGATCAAACCATCCAACCCATGCCATCATGGACAACAGACACTAAATGAAGATGATGATGATGATGATATATATGTGTATATACATATATATATATATATTCATATATATATTATATCACCATCATGATAGTCGTTATCGTTTAATGTCTGCTTTCCATGCTGGCATGGGTTGGATGGTTTGACTGAGGACTGGCAAGCCAGTAGGCTGCATCACACTCCATTCTGATTTGGTATGGTTAGTCACATGCTTCTGCAGAGAGCAGTTTCTTTTAAATTGATGTAATGTTTTCATTGATTGATTAAATGGAGCGGCTTGAAACGGCTGTAACACACTTGTTATTTATTTGCTTTTTATTCACGTAACTGTGAGGTGCATGGACTATACCAAACTGGCTTGGTACCTCAGTTTAAGTACCTAATTCAACTGAATCTTAATTAAATACACACAGACACACACACATGTAGTGAGAATTTACAAAAAGACAAAAGATGAAGACGGGTGTGTAAACAACAAACAGATGTATTAGTTTAACGCTCAGGAAGAGGTAAACTCTTTTCTGTTTCAAGCCTACGCTCTTCGACAGAAAGGAACACGGAAATAAACAGGGAGAGAAAATAGAAAAAGGTACACTGGCTAGCGATCTATCATGGCAAACGATATATATATATATATCATGGCAAACGATATATATATATATATATTATCATGGCAAACGATATATATATATATATATATATTGTTATATTTCGGAATGGTCATTTTGCCAGTTTAGCCAATAAAAACACACTATATATTTGGTGTTACTTTGCTTCAGTGTTATTTATTTTTTACATTAATCTTAATCTTATTTCGCCAGTGTTCTTTCATCACACTCCAGTGACCACATCAGTGGTCCTTTGTTTTCTTCTTTAGCCATTTTGTATTTCTATTGTATGGCCGAAATAAGATTAAGATTAATGTAAAAAATAAATAACACTGAAGCAAAGTAACACCAAATATATAGTGCGTGTGTTTTTATTGGCTAAACTGGCAAAATGACCATTCCAAAATATAACAATATCTGTTTCAACACATGACTTCACATAAAAAATCTTGCATAACATATATATATATATATATATATATATATATATATATATATACATACATACATATATATATATTGATAAAACGGTAAGATAACAAAAGAAAGAAAGAGACCTCAATATTATGTAAATAGAGGAAATTTATCTATACAATATGTTACATTACTCGGTAGTCAAGATAAAACTCTGAGTTTCAGATGCCGAAGTGGAAATCCACAACACCATCTCTTCGGTTATCTGGCTATTTGAAAACGTTATGAAAAAATACCCTTAAAAATGAAGGGAAATTACTCTGTTATAACTCTGCTTTGCCTGTGTACTTATACATCGCTCGCATTTTTCGTCATAAAAATTATATAAAAATACATAAAAATATATAAAAATATATAAAAATATATAAAATCTTCTTGGGACATTACACAGAAAGCATGTTCTATCCGTTTTCTTTAGGGGACCAAAAACGTAACAGAAATTTAGTCACATGTGGGCATGATCCGAAAAGCTCTGTCCTTGTATTTAGACATGTGGTAGGGTCTAAGCTGCTTTTCCAGATAAGCCATCTCTCCATGTCGCATAAACCGCACCTTCCGCTGCCGTTGGTATAGGGCTTACATCTGGCCAAAATCTTCCATTGTATGTTATAATCGACACCTTTATCTCTTAAAGACCAAATATGATTGGATAATTGTGTCGCTTTCTTTTGTTCCAGTGCCTAAAGCTCAAAGTGTGGTTATTGAACCTGGCCTTGAAAGGCCCACGTATTTCTTCGTCGAAACGGTGTCTTTAGTGGTTATAGAATTTACGGTAGCTTCATATATGATGGTCTTGGACATGCAAGCTCCATTTAGCGGGCACAATTCTTTATTCCTGCATGAACAGCTGTTTTCTTCTTGTGTTTTTTGTATGTTATGATTGATTATGTTTTTAAAATTGGTAGTTGAACTAAAACTAATTTTTAAATTGTGTCTATTGAAGAGTTTCCTATAAGCATGGTTAACTGGAAAATGTCTATCTATCAGTGCTAGGAAATATTTACCTATATTGAAGGCCACTCGGGGTGAGTAAGGGGGCGTAAACCAGATGACCTTCCTATTTCTATTATTCCTTTTCTTATTGTTGGGCTGGTGATAGGTGTATATTTTATTTTTTCGCTAAAACCACTATCTTTTAAAGCTTTATTATAAACTCGGGCAACGCTATTGAAGATGTCCTCATTAGATGAGAGGCTAGAAATCCTCTTACTAATATTTTTAACTAAATTTTTGAATACTATAGGGGGATGGCATGAACCTACATTAATATAACTTAGTCTATCATTGGGCTCCTATAAGGCTTATAAATATTATTATTAAGATCTAAGGAAACGTCTAAGAAATTGACAACCGTCAGGTTAGTGTCTATAGTTATACTAAGTCCGAAGTGTTTCATTAACTGGATAATATCCTTCCTAAAACGATCTTGTGCTGGTCCATTTGTATTAGCTGTTAAGGCGAGGGCATCATCTTGTAGATGGCGAAATGTACGTTAGGGAATGTCTTACCGAAGGTATCTAGGAGAAAGAGTCCAATTAGATCACAGATGCCTGCCCCATCATATGAACCCATGCTCACATCGAAAGCGCCCTCCGTGTCGGGTTTTTTACCCACTTTGCATTTCACTGAAAAGTAATGTCTTTCTAGCATGGAAGATTATATCCTTATCATTGGTACTAATTTCTATGAAGTCACTAGCGAAGATTAGGGCTTTATCTAGCAGTTCTTTAGAGATAGAGGCATAAAAATCAACAATATCGAATTGTGTAAACCTCGCTTTTTTCTTGGGTTTCGACACCGTCTCGACGAAGAAATACGTGGGCCTGACAGAAGGTAATTTCAAGGCCAGGTTCAATAACCACACTTTGAGCTTTAGGCACTGGAACAAAAGAAAAGCGACACAATTATCCAATCATATTTGGTCTTTAAGAGATAAAGGTGTCGATTATAACATACAATGGAAGATTTTGGCCAGATGTAAGCCCTATACCAACGGCAGCGGAAGGTGCGGTTTATGCGACATGGAGAGATGGCTTATCTGGAAAAGCAGCTTAGACCCTACCACATGTCTAAATACAAGGACAGAGCTTTTCGGATCATGCCCACATGTGACTAAATTTCTGTTACGTTTTTGGTCCCCTAAAGAAACCGGATAGAACATGCTTTCTGTGTAATGTCCCAAGAAGATTTTATATATTTTTATATTTTTTATGTATTTTTATATAATTTTTATGACGAAAAATGCGAGCGATGTGTATAAGTACACAGGCAAAGCAGAGTTATAACAGAGTAATTTCCCTTCATTTTTAAGGGTATTTTTTCATAACGTTTTCAAATAGCCAGATAACCGAAGAGATGGTGTTGTGGATTTCCACTTCGGCATCTGAAACTCAGAGTTTTATCTTGACTACCGAGTAATGTAACATATTGTATAGATACATATATATATATATATATATATATATATATATAAATCCTTAAATCCTTAAAAATGTTTTAGCCCGAAGGCCGCGGCCATGCTGGGGCACCACCGCTGAATGAGCTACACTAGTTTGTGAATCCACCTCTGATACGTGGCACTTGATCAACAAGGGAGTTCGATGCTGCTGCCCGCATCCGTGTCTCCTGTCGTGAGGTAGGTTCATCTGGGACTCCCAACAAGAAGAGATCCAGTTTAGTTTTAAAGAAACCCACATCCACACCATGTAAGTCTCTCAGGCATTTAGGGAGGATGTTTAAAGAGCTGTGGTCCTCTGAAACCCAAGCTGTTGCAGTATCTGGACCTGTATTTGAGGTGGTGATGTTGGAATCCTTGGCACCACGCAGCGGCGCCCCGTTCTGCGGTTGGAGTAACTTTGAATGCCAAAGTTTGGGACAAGACCCTCCAGGATTTTCCAGATGTATATCACTGCATATCTCTCCCGCCTCCGCTCCAGGGAGAAGAGGTTTAATACCTTCAGTCTTTCCAGTAGCTGACATTTTGCATTGAGACGATTTTCTTTGTGTAGCTTCTCTGAGTTGCTTCGAGTTCTGCTTTTGTTTTATATTGTGTGGTGACCAAACTGGGAGCAGTAGTCCAAGCGGCTGAGGACAAATGTTTTCCATAGGACCATCAGTGTCTCCTTCTCTCTTGTTCTGAAAGTTCGGAGAATCCATCCAGCTAGCCGTCTGCATTTTATCACCAGATTAGCAATATGCATTTGGAAAGATGCATCATTGCTCATGTCAATGCCCAGGTCACGCACTGATTTTGACTCAGGGATTGCAATTCTTCCTGGGCCAGTGTATCCAGTCTTCACGTCATTTACCTTGTGTGCCAGTGGCGCATGGCCTGGAACTTACCTGCATTAAACTGCATGTTGTTGTCCTCAGCCCACCTGTATATTGTGGCAGCTCATGTTGCAGATGCGCAATATTTTCAGGGTTTTGTATTGCGTGGAGACTTTTGTGTCATCTGCATAGCTAGCAAGGGTGGTCATATAATATATATATACATACATATATATATATATATATAATATATATATATATATATATAATATATATATCACCTTCACTCGCTTCCACAGGCTTAGCCAATACCGCAGGAAGAAAAAAACATCAGCTAAGTTCCCCGACCTGTTTCCTCTTTTCATTGTTTTTGCAAGCCTTATTATTATTGTATTCCCATATCGTTGTCTTTCGTCTCAAATGCTAGCTGAAGCATAAAAACTTTCACTCACAAAAACTTATTCACACCACCGCAAAGCATTTCATCTCAATCCTGTCTTCTTTCTGCCGCCTAAAAACCTCATCTTTTCCCAATGCGCGGTGTCACTATGTCTCTCTCTCTCTCTCTCTCTCTCGGTATATATCTCACCTTCACTCGCTTCCACAGGCTTAGCCAATACCGCAGGAAGAAAAAAAACATCAGCTAAGTTCCCGACCTGTTTCCTCTTTTCATTGTTTTTGCAAGCCTTATTATTATTGTATGCTTAATTTTTCACTTCGGCTACCATTTATTTATGTTTCTCTATCTGTCTAACTATTTATCAAATTTCTCTATCTATCTATTTCTCTCTATCTATCTATCTATCTATCTTCATTCGTCTAAAATCAAACTTTGTATCTTCGCGGT
>NC_043010.1:19064064-19084064 GCF_006345805.1 Octopus sinensis
GCGAAATCGAAATCGAATTGAACCAGCCAGGATCCCTGGTCTGGTGGTACGTAAAAAGCACTATCCGACTCGTTTCCGATGCCAGCACCGCCTCGACTGGCTTCCGTGCCGGTGGCACATAAAATACACCAATCCGACCATGGCTGTTGCCAGCCTCGCCTCGCACCTGTGCAGGTGGCACGTAAAAAGCACCCACTACACTCACGGAGTGGTTAGCGTTAGGAAGGGCATCCAGCTGTAGAAACATTGCCAGATAAGACTGGAGCCTGGTGCAGCCTTCTGGCTTCCCAGATCCCCGGTCGAACCGTCCAACCCATGCTAGCATGGAGAACAGACGTTAAACGATGATGATGATGATGATGATGATATGTATGTATATATATATGTGTATATATGTATATATATATGTGTATATATATATATATATATGTGATATATATATATATATAATATATCTATTATCTATATATATATAGAGTGTTTTTTGGAAATTCCTTGATACAGTTATAATATTTGGAGAGAAGACTTTTCCTCAGAGGGTTAAGGTTGAGAAAAGAACCTTTTAAGAAAGTCAAAGCCGCTAACCTTTGGGAAGAGTTTTCACAAAATGCGTTTTGGCTTTGCTTTTATAGATATGTGCAAGTGCTTTCAGTTCTTAACGTTTTCAAGTATGTGTTATTACATAGTGAAAGTTGTTTTTAGTTTTGGACTCAGAAATCTTATAAGATATTGTTCTTTTGCCTTCCGTAGAAGGTCGTTCTTTTCATTTATTTTATGAAGAGGGAAAATTATAAATTTTCCTTGTTCACAGGTGTTCAAATGATCGCTACATGGTAAGCATGTAAGTGCAGGATTTTTTATTTGATATCTGTGCACATTTGCATGGTTGGTTAATTTCGTTTTTGATTCCCCAATATAATGTTCGTTGGGTCATGGGCATGTAATGCAACATATCAGGTTTTTGCTTTTACAGTTCATATTTGCATTGACCTTTAATTCTTTTCCTTTCTTGAATTTTTTTGGCTGGTCCCTGTTCTATTAAATCACATGTCCCACATTGGGGTCTCTACATTTGGTAACTTGCAGCATTTCTTCCTCTGATGCAAATCTTGCTTTGGTTAGAAGTTTCTTAAGATTAGGTGGTTGCCTTTGGCTGTTGATTATTTGTTATTCCTTGATTATTTGTTGGAGACATGGGGACTGGTGTAGAATTGGTAGAAGGTGTCTGGCTGTTTGTAGAATATTGTGGTTCCTGGGATTGTGAGTGATAACAAATGGGATATTTTTATGTTCATTTTTCTGTTTATCCTCAGTGTGAGTGTTTTTTGTTTTTAGTGTAAAGATTGGGATATTTTTAGCTTCAGTTATCGCTTGGTCATTTAGTTTGGTGAGATATTTTTGCTTTTTAAGGAACAAGTTCTGCTGGTTGTCTTTCTCTTCTATTTGTCTCCAAAACTACTGTACATATTCGTCTTGCCATATTAAAGGGTATGTTCCTTTTTGTATGGGAAGGATGGCAAGATCTGAAATCTAAATATTGGTGTGTGTCCCCGTGTTTTTGTAATAGAAGTCAGTTGTTATAATCTCATTCTCTTTAATTATTAAGATATCTAGGAAGGGGGGTTCCCTTTCATTCGTTTCTATAGTAAATTGGATTGATCCATGGATGCTGTTTATTATTTAAAAAAATTTTTTAAAGTCTTCCTTACTCTGTTCCAGAATATAAAGCAGTCATCCAAAGATCTCTCCCAGTTTCCCACTAGGTATGAGTGGAAGTTTTGACCAAAAGAAATCTGAGATAAGCAGTAGATTATTTTCTTCCAAATAACCCATTACTAATGTGGCAAGTGTAGGTGCTGTCTTGGTACCCATTGCAGTCCCATGTATTTGTAGGTAGTATTGGTTGTCAAAAAAGTAGTTATTTCCTAGTACTAGCCGTAGCCCTTCAAGTGTGAACTCCTCGGAGAATCTTTCTTGGATTCCTTGTGGCTGTTTGTGTATCCAGAACTCTATTGCTTCTTGTCCTAAGTTATGGGGAATATTGGTGTAGAGGCTGACTACATCAGAGCTGACTAATATGGTTTCTTTGTTCACTCGTTTTGGAATGTGGTTTAGGAAATCCATATCTTCTCTAATAAAACTAGGGACCAATTTACATAAGGGTTTTAGAAATGTGTTAAGCAAGTTGCTTAGTCTTTGCGTGCTTGATGCTGGTTCTGCTACAATTGGTCTTAATTAAAGATCAGATGGTCTGGGAATCATTATACAGCGAGTCTGGATGTCCTTCAAACAGTTGTTAATTTCTTTAGACTTGTGGATTTTCAGAAGACCATAGAAGTCACTGGTTTTTGCTTCAAACAATATATATATATATATATATATATATATATATATATATGCACACACACATATATATATATATTCCTCCCACAAGGCTTTGGTCAGCCCAAAGCTACAGTAGAAGACACTTGCCCAAGGTGTCACACAGTGGGACTGACCCTGGAACCATGTGGCTAGGAACCAAGCCTCTTACCATACAACCACACCTCTCTCTCTCTCTCTCTCTCTCTCTCTCTATATATATATATATATATATATATAATATATGCACACACACATATATATATATATATTCCTCCCACAAGGCTTTGGTCAGCCCAAAGCTACAGTAGAAGACACTTGCCCAAGGTGTCACACAGTGGGACTGAACCTGGAACCATGTGGCTAGGAACCAAGCCTCTTACCATACAACACACCTCTCTCTCTCTCTCTCTCTCTCTCTCTCCCTCTCTTATATATATATATATATATATATATATATATATGTATATATATATATATTATATATATATTTTCTTTTATTCTTCTACATGTTTCAGCCATTTGACTGTGGCCATACTGGAGCACCACCTTTTAGGAGAACAAATCGACCCTAGGTCTTATTTGTTGTAAGCCTAGTACTTATTCTATCAGTCTCTTTTATCGAACCATTAAGTTACAGGGATGTAAACACACCAATATCGGTTGTCAAGCGATGGTAGGGCGACAAACACAGACACAGACAGACACACACACACACGTGTGCACACGCACACATACACACACATATATACGACGGGATTCTTTCTGTTTCTGTCTACCAAATCCACTCACAAGGCTTTGGTCGGCCCAAGGCAATAGTAGAAGACCCTTGCCCAAAGTACCACGCAGTGGGACTGAACCCAGGACCATGTGATTGGGAAGCAAGCTACTTACCACACAGCCACTCCTGAATATTTATATTTATATATATATATATATATATATATATATAGCAATGGATAAAATATGAAGTAACTTGAAATATAATAGTGTTCTGGTGTGTTGTATAAGTGTTTTGTGTTTACATATTCGTGGCTCTTTCGACATACGGCTGTAGTGACTGTGTTAGAACACACACACACACATACACACACACACACAGACACACACACACAGACATATACACACACACAGAGCAACTCTGTTGCATGTATATTGAAGCAAAGGACATTGCCATCATTATACAGAAAGAGAGAGGGAGAGAGAGAGAGAAGAGAGAGAGAGAGAAAGAGAGAGAGAAAGAGAAAGAGAGAGATGAATATGTTAAAATGGCTAAGTTGCCATAAGTTGTAGTGAAGAGACTGTGAGGCTGTGTAGGCTAAAGACTGTCTGCAATAGGAAATTTAGCCGTGCAGGGTCAATGTGATACATTCACCATGGGATCTAGGGCAAAACACTGAGGCAGCAGTCATCCATCCCATCTCATTACAATCTGGAAGAAAGCACAGGCAATTCTTTTTAGATGCTTTGTTTAAGTTTAATTAAAGTCAATTCTTAATTACACCTGTACCAGGTAAGATAAGATGTTGAGTTAGATAGCAGACAGGTTTAACGACATTCTCGTTTGGTGGGCATGTAGAGTCGAGGAGCTGGTTTTGTGTGTGTGTGTGTGTATGTGTGCATGTGTGTGTATGTGAGTGTTTCTGCATGTGTGTACAAGTGTGCATGTGTGTGTGCGTACAAGTGTTCATGTGTGTGTGTGTGTATGTGAGTGTGTCTGTATATGTGTGTGTACAAGTGTGCATGTGTGTGTATGTGAGTGTGTCTGTATATGTGTATGTGTGCTTGTGAGTGAGTGTGTGGTTGTGTGTGCGTGTGGGTGGGGGTGAGTTCATGCATTTGCACATGCAGTAGTATATGGTAGAGTAGTTTGCGGAATGGAAGAGTGATGGAGAGGAAATATAATTGATGAGAGAACATACATCATCATCATCATCGTCATCGTCACCACCACCATCATTTAACATATGTTTTCCATGCTGGCATGGGTTGGAGGGTTTGACAGGACCTGGCAATCCGCAGAGCTTAGGGAAGCACCCATGTTGGCTTTGGCATGGTTTCTTTGGCTCAATGCCATTTCAACCATCAACCATTTTACGGAGAATGCTGAGGTTTTTTTTTTGTCTTGCCACCAGCACTATCAAGATTACCAGGAAACTTGCAAGGCAGAAGGAGATCAGGGAGAAGCCCCACATCTTGGTGGGAAGGGTAGAGCATTTGAGAGGGGACGTGGCCTTAATCTGGGTGTTGAGTGGTTAAAATATGATAGAGAGACAAGGATGTTTTTTTTGTTTTTCTCTGGAGGAGATGCATGGCTACCATGCATTATATAAGTGTGGTTGGGAGTAGCTGAGAAGACAAAGATGGTAGTGATGGTATGCCAGAGCTAAGCCTCAATGAGCCTCAGAGGGGTGGACATAAGAAACGATGTGGACGGAAGAGGAGGAGGGAGAAGGTGCATGGATAGTTTTGGTTTTTACGACTGCAGGAACTTCCTGATGCCAATCACTTTACAGAATGTCCTGGGTACCTTTTCCCATGGTACTGTCCCTGGTGAGTTCACTGAGTAATTTACAAGACATGGGCCCTTGACAGAGTGAGGTGGTGGTGGTGCAGTATTAAAGGCAGTGGTTTTGTATTGGTGTTGAAGGGGTGGAGTATTGTAGAGAGATAGAAATAAAGTATCTTGTTGTTGTAGAGGAGATTCATGACTAACCCCAGCATGAAATGGAGTGTGTGTGTGTGTGTGTGTGTGTGTGTGTGTGTGTGTGTGTGTGTGTGTGTGTGTGTGTGTGTGTGTACGTACAGGAGCATACAGGATGGAAATCAGTTCAGAAAAGAGCAAGATTCTGGTTGATAGTAACAACCAGAACACATGAACCAGCATCACGCTGATCAGAGAGGGACTTGATGAAGGGGAAACTCAACATCCACTGTGACCAAGAATGGCAGATCTCAAAAGAAGATAACAAGACTCTGGTGCCCTGATGAAGCTGAATACAAAATGGAAAAGCAACTCTATTAGTTTTCCAACAAGACTCAGAGTGTCCAAGAGCCTGGTGACTTCGATCCCTCTGTCTTGGTCTGAAAGCTGGACTCTTACAGCTGAAATGGAGTGAAGAATCCAGGCATTTTAGCACAAGTGCTTCAGAAGGTTATTACCCATCCCATACACAGAACACAAAAGGAATAGCTTTGTCAGGCAGCTAAGTTAGCAAATACAGACAAGAACCACTCCTTGTGTAGGTAAAAAAAAGGGAACCTTGCCTGGTAAGATCACATATTCTGTCACAACTCCTTTTTTGAAACCATCCTTCAGGGAACAGTCGAAGGAGGTCAAATAAGAAGCAGGTAGAGAAGATCCTGGTTGGACAACATTAAGGACTTGGACAAGTCACAGCACTGTGACCCTGTTATGCATGACAGAGGACAGAGATCATGGACAAGGGCAGACTGCAAAAGTGTCTGGAGTGGTACCCCAGCAACTGGCTGCACATGTACACACACTCTCATGCACATACATACATGATGGCAGCAAACTCAGGTTCGAGTACTGCTATCACCTGATCGAAAGTCCCACACATGAAAAAGCTATGATCAACCATTTTTGTGATAAGTCTGTCTCTTTTACAAGCGATGCCTGTGAATGATGATTTTTCATATTGGAGGAAGAGGATTTGCACAAATCCAGACCCACTCTCTGAACACGGTCAGCATAAACTCAAAAAGAAGAACTAGTCTACATTATTAAATATTGTCAGAGTCACAGGTTTTCTCCCAGAGTTTCCCTCTCCTAGAGAGATGTTGTGACAACAACAGAGAGGCCTCCCTCTCCCAGTGGGCCAACCACATGCCTGGACACCAACCCAGGTATTTCCACATCCCCATGCATACACACACATATTGTTGGATGGCTATTGACTGCTCTTGAGCCCTTTTGCCCTTTGACAGGTCTTATTTTTCATCCTGCAGGGTGTCCAACAAGCACCCTCCTCACCAAGCCAGCATGATGGGGTTGCCAATTTAGTCACCGATGACCCGACCATGCAGCAGGTTGTATTAGATTACATGTTACCAGTAGCGCCCAAGACTGACCAGACATACATACACACATGTATGTGTAGTTTAAAAGTAATTTAAAACCCAGAAATGGTTGACGTAGGTCATATCTAGGAGCATTAGTTACAGCTGTGTCCAGTGCAGTGAATGGCCACTGGACACTGATACCTTTATCTCAACTGTCCATTATATTAATGACATGACAATACAAACTTTCTCATGGTCACCAAATTGTTCATAGTCATCATCATCATCACCATCACCATTTTACATACCATTCCTACCACCGCCACCACCACCGCCACCACCACCGCCACCACCACCGCCACCACCACCACCACCACCACCGCCACCACCACCGCCACCACCACCATCACCACCACCACCACCACCGCCGCCAACACCACAGTCACACCAGTATCACTACTAATACCACCAGTATCATCAGCACCACTATCACCATGACCATCACTACCACCATCATTTCCACAATCACTACCACTCCCACCACCACCAGCTTCCCTACTGTCACCACCAGACCACCACCATTACAGCCATAGCAATGCCACCATGACGACGGCGACCACCACCACCACCATTGTGCTGTTCGTGACTCAGATTCTTGTAAAACCAGAATTTCAGTTTAATTTAAATTTCTTTTATTTTTGTTTCCTTTTCATGAAAATACTTAGAGTTTCCACTTAAGCAAATTTATTTATATATACGTGCATGTATGTGTGTGTGTGTGTGTGTGTGTGTGTGTGTGTGTGTGTGTGTATGTGTGTATGTATGTGTGTGTATGTGTATGTGTATGTGATGTGCGTGTGTGTATGTCTGTGTGTGTGAACACACACTTATGTTTTCTTTTCTTAGGTGGAGTTTCATAGTTATTCTGACCCGTTATTGAAGAAAGGGAACTTGTTCTCTTTGTTACTATTCACGTATGCTTGCTTGTATGTGTGTGTGTTTCTTTGGAATCTATTTCTTACTTCTTTCGTCTTTTCCTGTGCAGAATTCAAGCCAATCCCTAATAGAGAGGCAAAGCTCTTTTGTTGAAGTCAAGACAGCCTTTGGGGTATGTGTATAGGTAAACTGGCACCCATGTGTGTGCATGTTGTCACAAAACACAAGTGTATATTTCATTACTGCTTATGGATATGCATTCATATATAGCACATAAAAAGCACCATCTGAATGTGGCCAATGCCAGTGCCACTTTGACTGACTTCTGTGCTGGTGGCACATAAAAAGCACCATCCAATTGTGTTCAATGCCAGCTCCTCTGGCCCCTGTGCTGGTGGCATGTAAAAAAGCACCAACTACACTCTTGGAGTGGTTGGTGTTAAGAAGGGCATCCAGCTGTAGAAATATTGCCAGATGAGATTGGGGCCTGGTGCAGCCTTCTGGCTTCCCAGACCCCAGTCGAACTGTCCAACCCATGCCAACATGGAAAATGGACGTTAAACGATGATGATGATGATGATGATGATGATATATTCCATTTGTATTTGGAGTTGTGTACCTAAGTTCAACCAGGAACTGATGAATCCCTTGAATGTTTTACAAACTTTCACTGCTCCTTTGATTGATTGTATCTGGAGAATACAAACCAGGCTGCTCTGTTCTGCCTTGGAGAACCCAAGTGTTTCTAGGCTCCTATACAAATCTGTTGCAATGTAGCTCAATGCAGCTTATGATAATAGGGACAAATGAAAATCTGTAATCTGGGTATAAGAGCTGGAGGTTTCTCATCAGTTCTCCATAGATGTTGTTCTTTTCTCCAATTTTGGGCAAACATTCACATCCATTGAGCTGTTGCTCACTACACTGGTACAAGAATTTTACTGCCTGTCTCTTACAGTCATATCAAGCCTGCAGTGTTTATTGGAATGTTCTACCAGACTGCAGTTTTTATTGGAATGTTCTTCTAGAATTCTTTAGTTTTGAAGGTGTAGATACTCTCTGAGTCTAATATGCTTCTGGTATTCCTTAAACATGGTCTTTTTGTGTATAGCATTGTAAAGCACCTTAGTGCCAATGCCATGTCTCCTAACATTGTTGGACAGCTAATGATATTAAAAGGAACATCCTCCACATTGGTATGGCATAATTGACACTTTTTATCACAGTGTAGGGATTTAAAGATATCCTTATTGCTTTTATTGATCAGGTTTTTGTAGCTATCTCCTGTTCTTTGACAGAAAAGACATTTCTAGATGAAATATGATGTACTCATTCAGATCCAGGAGAGGCAACTATTCCTGTCAGTGTTGCTGGCATTCTCCACCCTGTTGGTCATATATAACGTTCAGTGGCTATGATGAGTATTTCTCTTCCATGTCCCTATTTAAGTAGATTCGTCCAAGTGCCCTCACACTGCCTGTTCAGGAGTTCTTTGCCTAATCTCATGCTGTTATTAGCATTACACTTGAATACAAATGTGGCATACTCATATCTTCCTTTATTGCTTAATAAGTGTTGTCCAAGTGAATGATGGAACACACAGCAGCCATCTAGACTGATCCTGTACCTCAATTTCCATCTCTCCTTTTAATGTAGATCCTGTTCCAAAGTCTTCTAAAGTGATCTTTCCTATTTCTAGTTCCAACATATGCAATATTCTTGTCAATTCCAAGTTATTTCTAATTCAACACTGGTGATAGAAAAAATGGACAGGCCATTGCTATCCATATTTCATGCCTGGTCAAGCAGAATATTCTCTCATTTGAATACTTGTTCTGACCAAAATCCATTTCTGTATCCTATGAAAATGGTTTGACCAGTTCTGTCTCTTGTTGTTGTGAATATAACTTGGTTACAACTTAAGGTCATCAACAAATAAGGTGTGGGTGAAACTAATCTGTCTTTCATCAGTGGAACCTATCATGAAGCTGTATTTCATTTACAGGGTTGACAAAGGGATCACTGTTAGGACAAAAAAGGCATTAAAGCAAGCCGTTCCCTGAGATATTCCTATTGGCAACCCAATTCTGTAATTGGCTGTGGAGTGGTATCATAAGTTCTAACTGATAACTCTGTGGACCATATTGTTGCCAGCCTCTTAATGGCATCAACTACAACAGCTGGAATCTTAGCAAGGCAGAGTGATTCTATTAACCATATTTTTTATAACAAAACTGTTCACTTACTGTTTGCAGTTTGTGTTTAAGGGCAATCAACTTGCCTGTTAGTGTTTCTTGTCAGCAGTTCTCATAGATTTCAGATAATCTCACATAATCTATCAGCTGGTGGTTAGGGAATTTATTATTCACTTTGGTTTAATGACAACATCTGAATATTCCCAATATTTTTTCTGACTCTGTTCCTTTAAGTGAGTTAATCCATTTTGGTTGGTTCTCCTCACTGTGATTGCTATCTCTCATTAAATAGTAACCACAGCACAATATAACTGAATATTCAATCTCCAAAAGTTGAGAAATTCAATCTCTTCCAATTGATCTCCAGCCATTTCGTCCATCACAGATAACATCAAATTGCTTGGCTTTCTATTGATTCCTCTCGTAATTGTCCTCTCATGCAATTATTCGTTAATGGAGATAGTGAAGTTTTCTTTGAGTTTTGTTGTTCAATGTTCTTTCAGTGGTTTTATATTCTTCACTCAATGTTTCTGTTTGTTCATAATCATTTACTGCTCTTTCATGTTGCTGTAGCATGGTCGTCTCAGTTATTTTTTTTATATCAACATTGGTCATGATCTCTGTTGTTTATGATCTTCTCAGGAGAAGAAATAACTGGACTGGTCCAACTCTTATTTCCTGCATGATTCTGGTGGCCTGTAGTGATGTACATATATACGTGTGTGTATGTGTATGTATGTATACATGCATGCGTATCTGTTCCTTCTTTTTATTTATTACTATTCTTTCTAGATTGAGGGAGCTGGTTTCTAACAAATAAACCAAAGTTCCATCAGTGGAGTTTGGATAACAGCAATAATAATTGTTATAAAACTTTAAGAATGTCTTGCATATTTTTACTGTTCTACTTACAGATTGCATTGTGTAAAGTTTGTGCTGGTCTCTTTCTCTACTTGAAACTCCTAGCTTCTCCAGATTGTGGCTTTGATATTTACTAACACTAACCTTGAAGCCTCCCTTGGGGCGGTATTCAGGCTAGCTCCTGTGGAGGGCACCTATCGGGTCACTTTGTGGCACTCTACCCTTCTGTGATGAAACTTATTTCTGCAAATGTGTGAAGCACTGATGCTGATCATAGTTTAATCAATAAACGTAGGAGCGAGGTAAATGCAGTAAAAATAGGGAGAGGGGTCAGTGGGGCCCCATTTAAATGGCCCTTCAGAAACCTTGTGATACACATGAAATTCATTGTCATTGCTCCAGTTTGGTCGCCAATGCCATGTACTTAGTTTAAAAGGCAGTAAAAATAAGGTGGGGGGTGGGTCACTGGGGCCCTAGTTAGGTAGCCCTTAAAAAATGGATATCCTTAGGACATTTCCTGGGATTAGGGGAGTTGGTGGTTTGAGTTTCGTTGTCCTTGCACCAACGGTCTAAGAAAAATTAACGAACATAAAAAAACGTAACAGAGAAACATCACTCAGATTTATATCAAGAAGATAACCAAGAGCTTCAATGAGAGTTCTGGTCATTGCAAACTTCCAGAAGTAGTTCATACTTTGAATTTTTTAGGAAGCCCAGATCTTTTAATCCTCTTCAGCCACTCTTCTCTCTGCTTCTCTGAAAATGCTATTCCTATTTATTATATATATATATATATATATATACAAAATTTAGAAGACTGACCACTAAAAGTGGACAGCCTATATGCTATTTTCTTTGTGGAAAATAGCGATTTTGACATCTATATCTAGCATATAGGCTGTCCACTTTTACTGGTCAGTCCTCCAAATTTTGTACATAAAAAATTTTTAATCTTTGGATTTTTAAAAATATGCTAGGCCACTGGTTTTAATTGATTAATATCAATTTTTACCCTTATTTGATTTTATATATATATATATATATATATATATATATATATATACATACACATACATGAGCGAGTACACACACACACACACATATATATACATATATACAAAACCCTTATGCATGCATACCTTTATGTGCACATGCACTAAACACATACACACATGTATGTATATGCATGCATATAATGTATGTATAGAATGGATATATATACATATAATGTATTTGTGTATAATGCATGCTTATCAATGAGGCAGAGAATGTAAGGCAACAGCCACAGCCGACTCAATGCCTCAAAGCTTGTAGAAAAATAATTAAGTGAGAATAATGATAACAGTATATTACTGGTATTTAATGTTTTGCAACCACTAGTGGGATAGTATATAGAGTTATTCCAGACATTATGTCATGGCTGGAGTGTCTTGAATTTTAGGGTTTGATGGATCAGGACTGAACTGGGGCCAAACGGCTATGCATCCCCCCTCTTCTGCCACCACCACTGTCTTCATTCATTTCTGAGTGAATCCATCTTGTCCATTTCTGCTCTGGCCCCATCCACAATTTACTCAAATGCCTTGCCTATGGCCTTTAAGAGAATCAGTGGAGCACCTCGGTGACCTACAGTGTATTTTGGTCATTTTTAGAAATAGCGATGTCCATCCTTCTCTATGTCTCACCATTTCTGAGACCGGGAGAAAGAAAGAATGTGAGGAAGAGAAGAATAAACCCAGGTACATGACTGGTACTTTATTGTCCTTGAAAGAATGAAAAGCAAATTTGACATGAGTAGGTTTTGAACCCAGAGCACAGAGATCTGATAGAAAAAGCAGCTGACTTCACTCAAATCACATTTTGCTCTCATAGGAAAAGGCAGGCATATTAGGTGATGTCCAATGTTTTTTTCCCAACAAACTGGTTTGTCATGGTTAGAATGTCTTTGACCAGAGGTCTTCTTGATTAGAGTTGATCTGGAGCTTAACAACAACAATCCACATTTAGACATTGAGTGTACACTGGAGAGGCAGTGTGGCATTGCATTCCTGCAGAGCTGCACCCCATACGCCAGTGTAGTATGGTGTCAGATTGATGCAGTCATAGTATACCTGGGACAAAAGACTTATGGCTGGTATTCAGTCATTTGATCAACACCTGCGTGAGTTGGATTTGCTTGAATGGAGTCGGCTGACCCAGGATGACATGACAGCAACAACAACACCACCACCACCACTGCCACCATTGTGATTACCGATTTTGTTTCTTAAAATTATGACCAATAGCAGAAGAAGTGGAAATACTGGGTGTAATCCAATGTGCACGACTGATACTCCAATACTCAAGAAGTCAGGTTTTCCAGTGAAATCACAAGGATATCATTTTACACACCTGAATATCATGTTTTTGTACCTGCAGCAAATGAAATCCGAAGCTCTTTTCAGTATTTTCTGTTTAAAATATTTCAAATTTTTTTACCTTTAATTTCAAAAGCCAGACAGAATATGAAATGTGTAAAATGATATATTTAAACCAGATGGTGTAATATATCTGTGTGCCTATAGATAGGAATTCAGACAGACACACCTTCATATGTGTTTGTGTGTTTGTGTGTGTATTTCAAAGTAGAAAATTGGAAAAATGTTTTTGGGAATTATTTATTCACCATTACACATGCTTCATTTGCTAATAGGAATTACAAAATTGTACATGTAGGAGAAACATGTAAGATATCTCCTATTAGAAATTCTTCAGATCGACAATAAAATAATAACACAAACAGAAAGGCTACATGTTATCATGTAATGGAAACATGGAGGACATACCCATTACTTTTGACATGCCAGAGAATCAATCTGTGAACAAAAGACAGGACAAAAATAGCAGTGATTAGGACCACAGGCTACATGAAAAGAAGAATTACTTTAGTTCTTTCTTATATGGCCAAGTTAAAATCGATGGTTGTTTTTAAAAGAGAAAACTCGGTCAGAAGATTTCCAAAAGAATTAATATCCATGTGCATTTCCAAGACTTGAATGATGGATGAGGCTGGATGGAGAAAATGGTTGAAAAAAGTTTAGAATTTGTGACCTGCTAGGCTATAAATAGAACAGAGTTTGTTTACATGGTGATGGTTTCTGTCAATTCTCAACAACAACTACATCTCATACAAACTTTGAACCATCCAACTTGATGTTAAACATCTTACCCTTGTTGTTAGTAGTAATCTCAGTTTTTCGCCAATAAAAATAAATATTTTTATTGCAATATAATCTCAATAGAATTTCTGTTCTTTTCATATGCATGCATGTGCATATGTACATACAGACATATCTGTGTACGTATGTACCTAAGTGACAATGCATGCCCTTGTTGTGATCTTCTATTTAAGACAAACTGTTAATCAATGCAAGCCAAGAAACCTTATCAGACATTATGTGTGTCACCTGATGTGTCATGTGATGTCACCATATTTTTTTCGATTGTTTCTTAATTTATGATCTGTCAATTTGGTTGGAAAACATAGTTTTTCTAGTGTGAAACACTTAAAACGTCATTTCAATAGAATTTATTGACGTGTTCTTAAAAATCATTATTTTTTTCACAAGTTAACAAAGTAAAACTGCTATGTGTTCACTCAACCTGCTAGAAATAGCAGTTACATTTTCTGCAAATCCCATCCTGCAGTCTTAAGAAAGTGAACAAATATTGTTTCATCATTGTCCCAGCTACACTACATTTTTATAAAAAGACCAAATAATTTTGATTTGAACACCTTTGGTCATGGGTCTGTTTGATAAAAACTCACCAAGTTCTAAACAACAGCAACAACAACAATATATAGATTTTTTTCAAACAATGTCACACTCAGTCACACACACACACATATATACACATACGCACCTTTGACTGTTGACACTCCCAGGTGATATATTTTTAATCTGGTGACTCAATTCAAAGAAACATTAATCTACATCACCCGAATCTGTTATTATTTATTCTATTTAATCTAATTGCTATTCCAGAATTTAAAAGAAATTTTCAACAATTTCTGTATTGAAATTTGAAATGACCCACAGAATAAAATCGACCGACAGACATATTGAGACCAGAAAAATTGATAAGTGTTTTTATGCGTTGTGCGTAGGTAACAGTCAGCCGATGACTCATACCTAAGTGGGAAAAGAAGGTGCCCAGAGCAGTGGGAATCGGTTGTCCAGCAGATGTTAACATAATGTTTAAGATAAAAGAAAACATTGCAGGTTGAAATAAAACGAGACTTGCAGATCCTTCGACGGCTCTGTAACTTTAGACATAATGTTTTTGTGGAATTTGGAGACGTAACTATGTCAGCCCCTATTTTGAGAAGATGGTTGACACAAAACCAGTAAAAAGGAATGGCTAATTTGAGAATTACAGTTGCAAGTAAATTAATGGGACCATAGAAATATATGAAACATCGTAGGAGGTCTGTGTGGGTGTGTGTATGCATGTATTTACATACATGCATACGCACACACACATAGACATGTGTACACACACACACATTAGTTTATGTGCAGATGCATACATAAAAGATAAACACGTTCTTACACACACACACACACACACACACACATTTATATACATGTATGAGCATAAATGAACTAATAGAGATTACTCGGGATGGCCAGCAGAATGTCTAAGAGCAACATAGACAAATACAGGTCTATCAAATACCATACAAATTAAGTTCTTGATTTATTAAAACTGTCTCTACTCCTAGGGGTGGGTGTCATAATTACCAAATGGCAATTAAGAGCAGCACCATATGAGAAGGGGAGATAGAATCAAGAATTAAGGAAGAGGACAGGCTTATTGTCTGGAGATAAGAGACATGTTTCTACCTCAATGGGCATCATCAGCATGAAATTGTCCTTCCTTATCTCCAATAGCCATACACACATTTGTACATATGTACATATGTATGTATGTATGGTTTGTACACATATTCATTAGTTCACTTATCACTAACTATTTGGAAAACCTGGGGCTTCCATATGAAGAAAGTGACCAGACAACACACAATTTGCAAATATAATTTGTAATAATGTACAAGACTTTTCTAAAATCCTGATGCAAAATTCTTTACCATTGTTAACTTGGTTCTGGTGCTGAAGATTTGTTTCTTTTTTTGGAAATCTGCTCCTTCTTTATAAAAAGAACTCAAATATTTACAAATGATATATAATATATTCACAGATATATCATATTATATTATATTATATAAATATAAATAATAGAATATAAGGATAAAAATCATGTTAATGATTTTTATCAAGTTGACGAAAGAAAAAAGCCTGTTGATGGTTTCAATTCAGAAATTGGAACCAACTCAAAATTAACATGAGGTCTTTTGAATATTTTTTCACTAGCCAGCTTTCAGCCATGTGTATATTTATCTGGAGATTTTGGTAGTTTTTTGAAGGTCTTGGCACGTCAAGCATGCTGGAGACAGGTCGTTTTCACCCTTGTTCCCTTAATATAAATTATATACATATAGCGGATCTACTTCTAGCATAAGGGTTCTCCACATAGTGGTCATCCCTCTCATATGTATATAATATTATATCTATATCTATATATATATATATATATATAAACAATTGCAGTATGGAAAGTGTTTATAAGCCATTTAAATACACACAAAAACCGTTTGATTCACTTCAACATTTAAATTTAACTTGTCAAAATATTTTCGTCTTTTTGGAACCACAACCTACATACATATATATCATGAACTAACTGCAGCACGGAATTTTGTCAGTGAACAGGTCGCAGTTTCAAAGTGACAAAAATATTTTGACAAATTAAATTTAAATATTGAAGTGAATTTAACGTTTTTTGTGTGTTTCTTAAATGGCTTATAAACACCTTCTGTGCTGCAACTGTTTTTGTTTCAGCACACAATCTCAGATCTGGTCACTTGCTATGCAAGTACATCTCCATAATATATATATATAATTATTATTTAAAGGTCATAATACATGTATTAAAGTGCTACCAATAGTTTCATATGTTGAGAGAACTCTCAACATATTCTTCAGGTGAAATATACATATAACAAAGTAAAAAATTGTACACATAAACATATATATATATACATATACATATATATATATATATATATTTATATATATTTATTTATATATATATATATATATATTAAGTTATATATATTTATATATATTTATTTATATATATTAATTTATATATATATATATATATATATTTATATTTATATATACATATATATATTTGTATATATATTTATTATATATATATGTGTGTGTGTGTGTGTGTGTGTGTGTGTGTATATGTGTATGTATATATATATATATATATATGTATATATATATCTGTGAGTCAACAGTTACTTATATTGTGATTGTAAAGTCCAGTAAAATCTGAGGGAAAAAAGAAACAGGGGTTTCAGTTGAGCTGATCGATGGAACAGCCTACCCATGAAATTAACACGCAAGTGGCTGAGCACTCCACAGACACAATGCATACCTATTTCTTTATTACCCACAAGGGGCTAAACTTAGAGGGGACAAACAAGGACAGACATAGGTATTAAGTCGATTACATCGACCCCAGTGCGCAACTGGTACTTAATTTATCGACCCCGAAAGGATGAAAGGCAAAGTCAACCTCGGCGGAATTTGAACTCACAACGTAACGACAGACGAAATACCGCTAAGCATTTCGCCCGGCGTGCTAACGTTTCTGCCAGCTCGCCGCCTTCCACAGACACAATGCATACCCTTAACGTAGTTCTCAGGGAGATTCAGCATGACATACAATGCCACAAGGCCGGCCCCTTGAATTCCAGGCCCCACTGATTTTTGCCAGCTGAGTGGAACTGAAGCAACATGAAATAAAATGTAAGGACCCTTTGTAAATCAATGGGACAGCGACCTACTTCTGCTAAACTCAGTCAACTGTATCAAATAATGATTGTGTAGAACAATTGATATTTGTAAATATATCAGTGCAATTAATCACTCTCGTTAGGTGTGACTTTGGTCTTAATGGCTGCAACGGTTATTGGCAGTCATAATACTTAGTGTTGTATTGACAGCTAGAATATAGATTATCCAGGATTATCCACCATTTTCCCAACCACGGACTTGGGGACGTTTTTGAATTCCATGTCTAACTCTTGTGGATATATTTTACCTTTTACCTTTTATTTATTTCAGGGATTGGAATGTGGCCATGCTGGGGCAAAACTGCCTTGAAGAACTTTTAGTTGAATGAATTGACCCCCCAGGACTTAATTTAAAAAAAAAGCCTAGTGCTTACTCTGTCAGTCCCCTTTACTGAGCTGCTAAGTTACAGGGACACACCAACACTGGTTGCCAAGCGGTGGTGGGGAGGGATGGACATACACACACACAAACACATTGAGCTTCTTTCAGTTTCCGTCTACCAAATCCAATCCCAAGGCTTTGGTTAGCATGAAGCCATAGTAGAAGACAATTGCTCAAGGTGCCATGCAGTGGGACTGAACCTGGAACCATGTTCTTCATGATTTCCAGGAACATTTTTCCCCACTCAGACCTGCTGAAGCATGGAATAAACCACCTGCATCAGTTGTCGGCTGGCGAGACAATACATCCTTCAAAAGTACCATCCTTCCTGAAATTCCTCAACAGTAGTACACCTGATGTGTGGAGGCACATAGCTGAGTTGTTAGAGCAGCGGACTTGCAATTGAGGGATCACAGGTTCAAATCTCAGACCAGGTGATGTGTGTGTGTGTTATGAGCGAAACACCTAAGCTCTATGCAGCTCTGGCAGAAGATAATGTCGGACCTCTATTGACACTTTTACTTTCTCTGATTCTTTTCTCCTGTATCTAGCAGCTCACCTGTGATGGACTGGCATCTCGTCCAGGTGGGGAACGTATACACTAATGAAACCAGACAAGGCTCAAGAAGGAACAAACAACAACAACACCTGATGTGGTCCCCTATTTTTTTTTTCAATGACTTCTTCGCTGTTCACTTCCCGTGCATTATTCTGCAAATGGTCCGTACACTTTCGGCTACTTTTTCTGATGAGTTGCAGTGCATCTGAGCACTTTATACAATAAATTCATTATCATTAATTTGTACAATTAATTACTGAATAATATTAATGGGTTGAAAGATGGTAAGCTGGTAGAACCATTAGCACACCGGGCAAAATGCTTAGTGGCATTTCATCCATCTTTGCATTGGGAGTTCAAATTCTGCCAAGATCAACTTTGCTTTCATCCTTTCAGGGTTGGTAAAACAAATAAGTAAACATTGGGGTTGATGTAAGTGACCCGATCCCCAACCACTGAAATTGCTGGCCTTGTGCCAAAATTTGAAATCAACATTAATGGATAGAACACTTACAATTGGTAAGGATAAAACATACTTCTTAGTTTTGGTGGTTAAAAAATTTAATTTTGGTAGGAATAACAATACCGATGGCTATGATATCATTATTGATCCCTATAATACTTATTAATGGCTATAATTCTTAGTATTTGTCGGTATGGTAATTCTGGTAGGTGTAACAGTTGGTAGTTCTGATTATAAATGTTAGTATTGGTGACTGCAGTCGTTAGTAACAGGAACTATTCAAGTGATAGGAGTCAAGTTTAGTATATGTGGTCAATATAGTTACTGGTGATAAGGCAGCGAGCTGGCAGAAACATTAGCATGCCAGGCAAAATGCTTTGCGGTATTTCATCTGCCGTTATGTTCTGGGTTCAAATTCTGCCGATGTCGACTTTGCCTTTCATCCTTTCAGGGTCGATAAATTAAGTACCAGTTACACACTGGAGTCGATATAATCGACTTAATCCCTTTGTCTGTCTGTGTTTGTCCCCTCTATGTTTATCCCCCTTGTGGGCAATGAAGAAATAAGAAACAAGAATCGTAGTAAGCCGGGAGAAATGCTTAGCAGCTTTTTCTCTGTTTACATATTCTTAGTTCAAATTCCACCGAGGCTGACTTTGTCTTTCATCCTTTCTAAGTCAATAAAGTAAGTAGCAGTTGAAAACTGGGGTCCAATATAGTTACTGGTGGTAAAACTAATTACTGATAACTAAATTAATTACTAGTGGATGTAATAGTAATGATGCTTAGAATAACAATTGGTAGCTATAATAATAGCACTGACAATTATAACAATTAGTATGGTAGTTGCAGCAATTATCAATGGCTAAAATAGTTATGAAAGTTAAAATAGTTCTTAGTACAAAATGAATTCAAATACTAACCCAATATGTAGATATGACAGCTGGTAGTAGTAAGAAACATGGGTAAACACCAACTATATTTGTAGATATGATAGTTAGGAATAGAAAATATGGAGAAGTACTCACCATGTCTGAAGAAATGTGTCTTGATGTTTACATTTATAGACTTTGGATCAAAAGTTTGTTGCGGTTGGGAGGTGAGTTCACATCCAACATGACACTGTACTTGTTAAGTAAGGATATGGGGTAGAAGCAGAGGAGAACGAAAAGCAGACAATCGTGAATTTTGAACATCAGGTTATTAGTTATTGATTTGATTTGCTGTAGAGTAATGTACTAAAA
>NC_043010.1:19089064-19104064 GCF_006345805.1 Octopus sinensis
TCTGTTCTTGGACCCTTGCCATTTGTTGCATATATTAATTAAATAAATGCCAACTTGAAGCATGTTACTGGGTTAAAATGCACAAATGACATCAAGCCAAACTTCAAGATAATAAGAATGGATCCTGTAAATCTTTATTGCAATCCAATGACTTTATCTTTCAGGGTTGATAAAATAAGTACCAGTTGAACACTGGGGTTGATGCAATCGACTCAGCCCCTCCCTCCAAAATGGCTGCCCTTGTGCATTTAGCAGAAAGGATTATTATTATTATTATTATTATATTATTATTATTATTATTATTATTATTATTATTGTTGTTATTATTATTGCCTTTGCACAGCTTCTATCACTGGAGATGTACTACAGTGTCAGCTGTTCACTACCAGTGAACTAAGGTAACACCTCTTATTTTTCAAGCACCTTCCAGAGTATTTGAGCGGTTCCAAGCAGTGCTGTTTTCTGCAAGTGTTATTGTTATTGTTATTATTATTATTATTGTTGTTGTTTTTGTTTTATTTCTCAAAACATTCATTCTTGTTTGTTCTGGTAGATTCTGTAAGAGCAGACAGCATCCTGCTGTCAGATGTCTCACAGGGTCTCTTTCCACACATTATAAGCTTTGATACCTGGTTGTTAATTATCATGAGAGACATTCGACATCCAAGTACCAATCTCAAAATCCTAGCTGTCCCCCAGCAGAGCAGTTTTTTGGCCTTTGCTCTACTCTCATATCAATTCCGATTTCTCTGACATATTTCTTGAACTTGGTTGTTAATGATCCGAGTGGCCCTACAACTACTGGAATGACAGACACTCTCCTCATAGTCCACATTCTTACAATTTTGTCTTTTAGTAGTCTGTACTTTTCAATCTTTTCTAGTTCTTTGATCTTGGTTTCTAAAAATCCAACAGTATCTTATATTCCTTATTCTCAGTGACCCTCTCTGGTTCATGTTCGTACCATTTCTGTGTTCTGTTCAGGCCGTACTTTTCACATAGCCGCCAATGGACAAACTTAGCCATGTTATTGTGCCTCATTTTGTAGTGCTTTTGGGCCATCTTGCAGCACTCACTCGCAATGTTTGAGATTGTTTTGTTTCTGCTGCCACACATCCTACAAAGGGGCGACTCACTACTCTTATCTATTTGGAACTTGATGTAATTAGTTCTCAGAGCTCGTTCCTGGGCGCTGCATATCAATACCTCTGCGCATCTTTTGAGATCTCTTTTTCTTAGCCATCTCCAAATATTGATCTTGTCTTTTCCTTCGATTTCTCTCAGGTATTGCCCATGCAGTGGTTCCATTTTCCATTCGTTTACTCTTTCTTTTTCATCTTGCTTCTTAAATGTTTGTGGATGCATCACATTTTCGGTAGGTATTGTATTGCTAATTGTCATCACTTTTCTAGTTCTCCTGTCCATTTCCTCAAACTCGTTCTTTGTCCACCTAACAACACCTGCATCATACTGCATTAAGGAAACAGTCCATGTGTTCATTGCCCTGATCTTGTTTTTTTCCATTGAGTCTATTTCCCATAATTAACCTGGTTCTTCTGAGATATTCTTGCCTAAAGCTTTCCTTCATTTCACTTTCCTTGATTTTGTCGTATTCTAAAATCCCCAAATATTTACATCCATTAGTCTCAATATCCTTGATTCGCTCTTTGATTTAGCTCCACACCATCAGCCGGCCCCTTTGTATTATAAGCATACCACACTAATTAGTCCTAAATTCCATTCCAATGTCCTTACTGAATATCTGCATTGTTGAAACTAGATTGTTTATTTCACGTTTGGTCTTTCCAAAGATCTTTAAGTCTTCCATATATAACAGATGGTTCAATTTTTTTCTACTTTTCAAGGTGTACCCCTGATGTCACTTTCAGTAGTATCTGTGTGAGGGGTATCATACAAATCACAAACAGCAATGGTGATAGGATATCTCCTTGAAATATGCCTCTCTTGATGTTGACCCTCGCCCAAAATTTTCCACATGAAGTTAACTCTGTACTCCAGTTTTTCATTGAACACCTAATAAAATTTGATACATTATCAGACACCTGTACCAGCTCAAGACCTTCTAAAATCCAGGAAGGAGGGACCATGTCATATACCTTCTTATAACCGATCCATGCTATTCCCAGATTAGTAAGTCTTTTCTTGCAGTCATTCAGTACCATTCTGTCTATCAGAAGTTGGTCTTTTGTCCCTCAACTTTTCCTTCCTCACCCTTTCTGTTCCACTGGCACTTTGTCATTCGATTCCAGGCAGTTATACCATTAATTAGAGATTATTCCTGTCCTCAGCTTCCACATCAGGGGCAGACACGTGATAAGCCAGTAGTTATCCACTGCATTGCCTTTGCTGGGATCCTTTTGGCAAAGTATTGTTTTACCAGGGATCTGCCACTTTGGGATTTGTACACTGTTGTTGATCATATTATTATTATTATTATTATTATTATTGAGTGAGAGAGCAGTGCATGCCATCAAAGTGACACTGGGATACAAATATACGAAGCCCAGTATACCTATCATGACTACCTGTCTGATGAGGGTACACTAGGCACATGCATCACAACCTTATGAGTGCAACATGGTGATCTCATATCAAGATAAACAGTGATTGACCTTGCAGGTGGGGCCCAGTTAGAATTTTCTTCAGGTTGATTAGCCCATCCTACTCAAAAGGTCCTTGAATAAGGGTTTTTTAAGGATGTTGAATGAAACACCCATGTTTCCAAAGGTGAATTATCCAAACCCTAAAGAATTCTTCTCAATACATGGCTATGATGCTCCCCACTACTTCTGCTTGTGATCAGAGATGCACATATCATCAGCCTGGAAGGGACATGCTCAACTGGTTAAGGTCAAACGCTTGTTCTGACGCACTCGTCCAGTGCCCGAGTATTGCTGACCTGTGGGTTTACGTCGAACAGCTACTGTTGCATATAGGACGGATCCAGCTATCAGCTGAATCCATAGTGAAGACTGCCTCACTGACCTTTAACTGGGAAGGCAAGACAATTTTCCTTTGTCTAGTGGCTGCAGTGAAAGAGGTGGTATGGTGGACCCATTTGAAAGGGCTAAAGTTAGACATTTTCCTCTTTGGCCAAGGCCTCATCAACTTTTTCAAGTTCCACTTGTAAAGGAAGATGAGAGTAGAGAGGGAAGTGCTGTCTCGTGGCAAATTTATTGAAAGGTGGGTGAATGTTGGGAAAATGGCCAGTATGAACAGATCAATTCTGAGATTACACCTGCAAAAAAAAAGGTAATATAAAAGAGAAGGGGCTCTCTACCCCTTTCTGACCAGGCTCCCGTGGATTTTATGGGTTTTTCCACGAGTAACCTTTCAAAGTGCCTCCCACTATTGAGAGTCTTGTTTGTTATATTTTTCGTTGTTATTTGAATGTTTACACGGACCTTTCTTTTTCGCAAAACCCTTTGTACTCTTTGTCCTGTGTTTATCCTTACATGTTTTTTGATTTATGTTAGCCCTTGTGGCCAATAAACCAGAATTAATTATTATTATTATTATTATTATTGAGAGAGAGAGCAGTGCATGCCATCAAAGTGACACTGGGATACAAATATATGAAGCCCAGTATACCCATCATGACTACTCGTCTGATAAGGGTACACCAGGCACATGCATCACAACCATATGTGTGCGACATGGTGATTTTATATCAAGATAAACAGCACATGGCCTTGCAGGTGGGGCCCAGTTAGAATTTTCTTCTGGTCGAGTAACCCATCCAGCTCAAAAGGTCCCTGAACAAGGGTTGTTTAAGGATGTTGAACGAAACACCCATGTTTCCAGAGGTGAAGTATTCAAACCCCAAAGAATCCCTTTCAACACATGGCTATGATGCTCCACCACTACTTCTGCTCATGATCAGAGATGCACATATCGTCAACCTCTAAGGGACATGGTCAACTGGTTATGGTCAAACAACTGACAAGCAAATCTGTGGTGTTGAGCAGAATATTTGCTGTAGCCTATCTTTTATACCAAGACAAAACAATGTACATGATAACACTTCCAATCAGTTAAGATCAGAAGCCACGAGAGCCACTGCCTGGTACTGCACCAGGGCATTTATTATTATTATTATTATTATTATTATCATGATCACTATCCTTCCATATCAGCCCTATTATTTTCCCCTCATACTTCAGTTGCTACATTTAACATATACTCACCATCTCATGTTTCATTTGTCACATAACTTCACTCTTCCTACCAAACTCACTGCGTTCCTCTGTAACCCTCTCCATTTTTATGTCCATTCAATGTCACTTGGGTCATTGTATGTCATTGAGCCATGGAGTGTCATGTTTCTTAAAACAGTCAAGTCTTTTGGGGGGGTGAGAAAGAGGGAGAGTGTTGGTGAAAAGGGTAAATGTATTCTTTTGTTCTATTACTCGTTTCAGACATTTGATTGCGGCCATGCTGGAGCACCACCTTAAAGCTGGAGCTCACACACACACACACACACATATTGAGAGAGAGAGAGAGAGAGAGAGAGAGAGCAAGTGAGAGAGAGAGAGACCCATTGCTACCAACAGAGATAACATGTTCAATTTTCTCCTACTCTTCTAATTTTTGCTACTACCACCACCACCACCACCACTGCAACCACCACCACCACCACCGCCGCCACCACCACGACTGCAACCACTGTCACCACTACCTCCTGTAATACTACCTCCACAAAGTGAAAAGCTTCAAGGTAGAGGTGACCCTGAAATGGTTTCCCCAGCCAAACTTTAACGAGGAGCAATGAATTAATGTGTTTGTGAGAGAAAGAGAGAGAGAGAGAGAGAGAGAGAGAGAGAGAGAGAGAGGAGGGAGGGCTTTTTGTTTGTGGTTATTGTGGTGATGATGATGATGGAGAGGTAAGAGTAGGAGGGTGGAAGGAGTGTTGCAGTTAGGCCACAGGAAGGACAGGTGAGTTGGGAACATTCTAGAAACTGTGGGAATATGACATGGGAATTATTAATTTAGATAATTACAACAAATGGCTGGTTTGGAGAGGAAATGAGGAAGAAAGAAACAAAGAAACAAACAAAGAAGGAAAAAAAAGAATGAAAAGGAAAAAAGGAAATTTTGTTTTTTTTTAGCTCATGATCAATCCTGATCCAGTAGACCTATGATGAAAGATATTCCAACCATGACCATCACGAAACTTATTCAGACACAATCTACCAAGTTCCAGGATGTCTGAGAGAAGTTTTGCAAAGTGGAACAAAACCAACTTTGAAGCCTTGAAGAGAGATTCTCCGTACAATCCAAAGATTTTGTGAAATTGTGAAATTTTTGTTAATTTTCTTTTCATAATTAGAGTCCTGCTTCACATTTACAGGGGCCTTCCTCGGTTCCCTAGGCTCCTGGAGCAATGCACCAGCTGACCCATCACCACCACCACCATTCTTAATGCACTGACTCTAAACTAATTACCATATGTGTTCTTTCTTTAAGACTGTAGAGTGTAATTAGAGAAAGATTTGACTGGTGTTTCTAGCAGGTCAAGTATCTACATAGAGTACCCTTCATTAGCTGTACATAAACATCGTTTATTATTTTTTATCCTTTCACTTGTTTCAGTTATTAGACTGTGTCCAGGCTGGGGCAACACCTTGAAGAATTTTTAGTTGAATAAATTAAATTTGGTACTTTTTTTTTAATTTTTAAACCCTTGTACTTACTCTAATCGGACATTTTGTTGAACTGCTAAGTCATGGGAGACGTAAGCACACCAACATTGGTTGTCAAGCAGTGGTGGGGGACAACCCCCCTCCCTTCACATATATATATATGGGGAGGCACAATGGCCCAATAGTTAGGAGCAGCAGACTCACGGTCGTAGGATTGTGGTTTTGATTCCCAGACTGGGCGTTGTGAATGTTTATTGAATGAAAACACCTAAAGCACCACGAGGCTCCGGCAGGGGTTGGTGGCAAACCCTGCTGTACTCTTTCTCTCTTTCTTTCTGTTTCTATGGTATCTGTATTTCAAACACCCAGTCTTGTCACACTCTGTGTCACGCTGAATCTCCTCGAGAACTACGTTAAGGGTGCATGTATCTGTGGAGTACTCAGCCACTTGCATGTTAATTTCATGAGCAGGCTGTTCTGTTGATCGGATCAACTGGAACCCTATCGTTGCAACCAACGGAGTGCCATGATGACGTATGTGTGTGTGTGTGTGTAACCATCTAGATGAATCTCCCAAACCACAGACTTATTAGCGATCTTCAAATTGATTTCAGATTTTAGCACAAAGCCAGCAATTTCAGGGGAGGGGGTAAGCTGATGGCATTGATCCCTACCCAGCATTCAAATGGTAATTATTTTATCAAACCCAAAAGGATGACAGGCAAAGTCAACCCTGGTGGTATTTGAACTCAAAATAGAAAACCGAAATAAATGCCGCCCAGCATTTCACCCAGCATGTTTAACACTCCTGCTGGCTTTCTGCTCTCTCAGTAGCATTCATATTAATAGTATTTCAAAACAAAAACCGAAAATATCTCATGAAATAAAACATTCATTAACGAAAATGTTACAGACTATTTTTAGTGACCCCTTCAGAATATTCCGCTCAACAGAACTGAGATCAGTGCGGGGTGGGGTTGAGAGGGTGTTAAAACTAGGAATGTACAATACCATTGACCTACCTTGCAGATCTTTACAAATTTCAGTCAGTTCTGATAGTGTTTTTCGACCCTCTCTCTTGCCGTCCTTTTTCTCACCTTCTGGTGTGGCTGGTATTTTATTCCCACTCAGATCACTTGTTTCTCAGTGACACATGACCAGTGTAACATGAACAGAAAACCTGCAGTTTCCATATCATGTAACCAACATGTGTTAACAATGGTCATACAATATGAGATACATATGTATATATTGTGGTGCACCTGAGCACTGTACACAATAATTTCATTATATTATATTATATACATATATATTCATATATAATTAAAAACAAACACACATATAAATATATATATATATATATATATCTGTGGATGCGCAATGGCCCAGTGGTTAGGGCAGCGGCCTCGCGGTTTCAGTTCCAAGACCGGGCATTGTGAGTGTTTATTGAGTGGAAACACCGAAAAGCTCCACGAGGCTCCGGCAGGGGGTGGTGGCGAACCCTGCTGTACTCTTTCACCACAACTTTCTCTCACTCTTTCTTCTGTTGACCTGCCCGCTTAGCCAGTGGAGTGGCGTAATTTGAAGGCTAAAACAATGCGAAGCGCATTGTGACCAGCGATGTGTAGCAACTTCTGATAGCCTGGTCGGCCACGATGATCACGGTGATATATATATATGTGTGTGTGTATATATATATTCTTTTATTCTTTTATAAGTTTCAGTCATTTGACTGCGGCCATGCTGGAGCACCGCCTTTAGTCGAGCAAATCGACCCCAGGACTTATTCTTCATAAGCCTAGTCTCTCTTGCTGAACTGCTAAGTGACAGGGACACACCAGTGGTTAGAGCAGCGAACTCGCGGTCGGAGGATCGCGGTTTCAATTCCCAGACCGGGCGTTGTGTGTTTATTGAAAGAAAACACCTAAAAGCTCCACGAGGCTCCGGCAGGGGGGGTGTGGGTGGCGACACCTGTTGTACTCTTTCGTCACAACTTTCTCTCATTCTCTCTTCCTGTTTCTTGAGTAATGCTGCTATGGACTGCTGGGGGGAACACAGAAACTAGGAAACTGGGCCCATGAGCCTGGCTAGGCTTGAAAAGGGCGACGTTTATCGTTAAAGATACACACATATATATGTGTGTGTGTGTGTATATGTGTGTATATATATATATATATATACACACACATGCACAAAGACACATATGCATATATATACACACATGCACACACACACATATATATGTGATTGTCATCATATGTATGCATAAACAGGTAGATTGAGAGATGGATAGGTAGACGAATGGGCGGACAGACGGATGAGTGGATGGATGGATAGACAGACAGATAGATAGACTGACAGACAGACAGATAGGCAGGCAGACACACAGACATGCAAGCAGGCAGGTAGAAAGGTAGGCCGGCAGACATACAGACAAACAAACCGATAGACAAACTGACAGACAAACAGGCAGACAGACAAATAGATGGATAGATAAATGGATGACCTGAATTGCTGTTTTTGTGATTTTCCTGCAACTGAAGTTGTAGAAGGAACTTAAATAGGATCCGAAATGATTTAAGAGACACCAACACAAAACGACTCTAGTAAAACATGACTCAGGCTTAGCAAATAAAAGATAAAAGGGATTATTAAGAGGACAAGCAATGACAAAATGATTTCTAAATTGTCCAATAGGAAATGATATTGAGATTGATAAGTCTGGAGAAACAGATTCAAGATAGCAGGAACTGAAATATAATGTACAGATAAATAATTGTCCTGTTCCAGCCGAGATAAAACCACTAAAAGAACAGTCATCATTGGTAGCTTTCAGTTGCAAAGAAAAGTATTTCATTAAGACATGTGCTCAGTATTTTGTTTGTCTTTTACTGAGAAACTATGGCGTGTGTGTGTGTATTGATAGATACACACACACACACACATATATATATATATATATACACATTTATATATATATATGTGTGTGTGTGTGTGTGTGTGTGTGTATATATGTGTATCTATCAATACACACACACACACACACACACACACATGCTTCATTAAATACACAGTTATGTTTAAGTTTTATCTTTTTCATATTTTCTAATTAGCCTTTTACAATTGGTTTGGAATGGTAGAGTTCCTAAATCCTTATCTGATATTTCCAGACCTTCAGTTTCATAATCCATAATTGTATTGGATATATTCGATATTTGTATCGTTTCTTATCGACCGATTGAATTTGTTGAGACAAATTGCTGAGTCAGGCCTGAATGTCCAGGAACTCATCAATGTGACATCTTTTTATTCTTTTACTTGTTTCAGTCATTTGACTGTGGCCATACTGGAGCATTGCCTTTTAGTCAAACAAATTGACTCCAGGACTTATTCTGGGAAGCCAGAAGGCTGCACCAGACCCAGTCTGATCTGGAAATGTTTCTACGGCTGGATGCCCTTCCTAATGCCAACCACTCCATGAGTGTAGTGGGTGCATTTTACGTGCCACCGGCACAGGTGCCAGACGGGGCTGGCAAATGGCCATGGAAGGATGGTGCTTTTTACATGCCACCGGCACGGGGGTCAGGCGAGGCTGGCAATATATATATATATATACACACATACATACAACAAGCTTCTTTCAGTTTCTGTTTACCAAATCCACTCACAAGGCTTTGGTCAACCTGAGGCTATACTAGAAAACACTTGCCCAAGGTGCCACACAGTGGGACTGAACCTGGAATCATTTGGTTGGGAAGCAAGCTACATACCACACAGCCACTTCTGCAATTGGTTGCAAACCTTTACTGATACCTTTTTTTTTTTTTTACTTTATTAGTATTACTAACAGCAATGGATAAGGCCTGATTGTCATAACACACGACTGACATTGGTCTCAAATATTGAGCTTATCATACCTCATTAAAGAGAAGCAAACCTATGGCTGTTTCCTTCTGGCAGTCAAAGCATGTCAAAACAAACATCAATTTTTGGTATTTCACAAGAATTTCAATTGCATGGCAAGAATTGTGGAATGAAGGTATGAAATGGGGCAGCTGTGGTGATGGGGGTAGCTCAAGGTTATTGGTGAGAGAGATCAAAGTTCTATATATGGAGTAACACAATAACTTACATAAATTGACAAATTAAATATAAATATGGAAATATTTATATTTGTATATTTATATAGGTGCAAGCGTGGTTGTGTGGTAAGAAGTTGGAACCTGGAACTACATGGTTCTGAGTTCAGTCCCACTGTGTGGCACCTTGGACAGGTGTCTTCTACTATAGCCTGGGTCGACCAAAGCCTTGTGAGTGAAACTGGTAGATGGAAAAGAAGCCTATCATATGTATATTTGTGTGTGTGTGTGTGTGTGTGTTTTCCCTTCACCACTGCTTCTTGGTGTGCTTACACCTCCATAACTTAGTGGTTCGGTAAAAGAGGCTGATAGAATAGGTGCCAGGTTTCAAAAAGTAAAAGTCTTCAGGTCGATTCATTCAACTAAAATTTTTTCAAGGCGATGCCCCAGCATGGTCGCAGTCTAATGACTGAAACTAGTAAAAATCTATCTCTCTAGGTCATCTCTCAAGACACCCCAAAATATGTAAAAAAATAAACACTAAAAACTATAAAAACCTCAATGAAATTGATGGTTCTTTGACAGAAGATCCCGAATTTTGTGTGGAAGATAAAAGGTGGCCATGGGTGACCTTTTATTTGGGAAGAAAGCTTCATGTGACATGGTTGACTCTCAGGTAGGCTGCACTATTAAAAGGTCACAAAGAAATTTTGCACCATGTCTTGTCCATAATTAACATTGGGGCTTAAATCCATGAAGAATATGACTGGTCTTTTTTTATAACCATTGTCTCCATAAATATAAAAGGTAAATTTATCCAGGCATAATTTGAATGTACCTGTAATATATCCCCAGAGTGGTGCTCTGCTGGTTCTACCATTCAAGTTTGTTTGAGAATGAAAATACAGCATCAGAAGTAAGTGTTCTGAAGGAAGACTACTTTCAATGTAAGTGGGGCATGTTGATAGAAGTAATAGCTATAACTTTAATACAGGTGATATCCTCCTCCTCCTCATCATCATCATCATCGTCGTCATCGTTTAGGGTCCGCTTTCCATACTGGCATGGGTTGGAGGGTTTGACTGAGGTCTGGAGAGCCAGTGGCTGCACCAGGCTCCAATCTGATCTGGCAATGTTTCTACAGCTGGATGCCTTTTCTAACACCAACCACTCTGAGAGTGTAGTGGGTGCTTTTTGCGTGCCACCGGCACAGAAGCCAGTCAGGTGGGCCTGGCATCAATCACATCCGCATAGTGCTTTTTACATGCCACCAGCACAGGGGCCAGTCAGGGGGTACTGGCATTGGCCACATTCGGATGATGCTTTTTACGTACCACTGGTACGGGGGCCAGTCGGGCAGACCTGGCATCAACCATGTTTGGATGGTGCTTTTTACATGCCACCAGCACGGACCAGTCAGAGGTCATTGGCCACAGCTACGATATTGGTAGATGGCTATGTAATATAGAATGATAGGTGGTATAGAGTTGTATGTGACATATATTGCTTCATAGGTGTTACCAAGTCACCTATCCCGTTAGAACACTCCAACATGACGTGGCTAAACTCAAATATTATAGCAATTTGATCTGAGAACTTAAAAAGCTACAATAAATATTACAAAATATTTTTTCAACATGCTAACAATTTAAATAATAATAATAATAATAATAATAACAACAACAACAACCACAACAACAACAACAACAACAATAATAATGATAAAATAATAATAATAATAATAATAATAATGGTTTCAAATTTTGCCACAAAGGCAACAATTTTGGGAGAGAGGATGAGTTGATAACATCAACCCCATCAATATGCCCCATCAACTGGCACTTAATTTATTGATCCCCATCCCCAAAGGATGAAAGGCAAAGTTGACCTTAGCAGAATTTGAACTCAGAACAAAGCAACAGGTGAAATACCACTAAGCATTTTGCTCAGCATGCTAATGGTTCTGCCAGTTCACTGCCTTAATAATAATAATAATAATAATAATAATAATAATAAATGCCCTGATGCAGTACCAGGCAGTGGCTCTCATGGCTTCTGATCTTAACTGATTGGAAGTGTTATCATGTACATTGTTTTGTCTTGGTATAAAAGATGGGCTACAGCAAATATTCTGCTCAATACCACAGATTTGCTTGTCAGTTGTTTGACCTTAATCAGTTGAGCATGTCCCTTAGTGGCTGACGATATGTGCATCTCTGATCACGAGCAGAAGTAGTGGGGGAGCATCATAGCCATGTGTTGAGAAGGATTCTTTGGGGTTTGAATAATTCACCTCTGGAAACATGGGTGTTTCGTTCAACGTCCTTAAACAACCCTTATTCAGGGACCTTTTGAGCGGAATGGGTTACTCGATCTGAAGAAAATTCTAACTGGGCTCCACCTGCAAGGTCATGTGCTGTTTATCTTGATATGAGATCACCATGTCGCGCACATATGGTTGTGATGCATGTGCCTGGTGTACCCTTATCAGACGGGTAGTCATGATGGGTATACTGGGCTTCGTATATTTTACCCCAGTGTCACTTTGATATAATAATAATAATAATAATAATAATTGTGTACAGTGCTCAGGTGCACTACAACTCATCTAAAGTGTATATATAATCAGGTGTAGTTTCGGCGGATTTCGGAAAGCATGAGGGCCTTAAAAGATGCAGTGTCATGGCAGTCAACAACTGACGCAGGCAGTTTATTCCATGCTTCAGCAACTCTGAGTGTGAAAAAATGTTTCCGAAAGTCATGGGAGCTGTATTGTTTTCTGACTTTGTAGGCATGTCCACGGCATGCTCTGCTCGCTCACTCAATAATAATAATAATAATAATAATATGAGCACTCAGAAAGCACAGACCTCCTCCAAGGCAACACCAACATCCTCTCAACGATTAGCCAGGGATGATTTTTAAAATGAGAATATCTGAAATAAACTTGACTGCTCTCACTAATGAGAATACTAAAAATGAACCCGACCACTCTCAAAAATTAAGTAAAAGAATAAGGAAAAGTAATCCAGAATCCTTGTCTGGTACTGGATCGATCCCAAAATCTAATCAGTTTGTGCCAGTCATGAGTCCAAACATCTCTGAAAGTTTCATCTGAATCCATCTTGAGATATCTTGTCCACGGACAAACAAACAAACACAACTGATAACAATACCTCCACCTTCACGAAGGTGGAGGTAATAATAATCCTTTCTATTAAGAGTACAAGGCCAGAAATTCGGGTGGGGGTGGGGGAACTGGTTGATTAAATCGACTCCAATATTCGACTGGTATTTATTTCATCAACTCTGAAAGGATGTAAGGCAAAGTTGACCTCGGTGGAATTTGAACTCAGAATGTAAGGACAGATGAAATACTGCTAAGAACTTTGCTTGGCGTGCTAATAATTCTGCCAGTTCACTGCCTTAATAATAATAATATTAATAATAATAATAATAATAATAATAATAATAACAATAGTAATGATAATAATAGTAATGATAATAACAATAATAATAATAGTAATAATAATAATAATAATAGTAATAGTAATAATAACAACAACAACAACAATAATAGCAACAACGATAATATGTTGAGTGGAACATAAAGGAAATAGGAATGGAGTTGTTGGAAAAAGATTGCCTCTTTGGCATGGCTAGAATCATCAGGAAAGTATTAGACAGTTGAAGAGAACAGGTAGCATGGTATTGTTGGCTGCAGGTAGCAAACCCGTTACTCATGTAAGATTCCAGGAGTTCCAACAAAACCTAAGTTAAAAGAATAATAATAACTTTCTAATTTGGTCACAAGGCCATTGCTGGAAGTTTATTACAATGGCTGACAATAAAACACCTTGTTGTATTGAATGAGAAAAGAAAAAAATCTTGTTGTATTGAATGAGAAAAGAAAAAAAAACATAAAATATTTATTAACTAATAAAGATAATTGTTTCTAATTTTGGTAGAAAGCCAGAAAATTTGAGGGGGAGGGGGTGCAAATCAATTACAACAACACCAGTTCTTGATGGTTACTTATTTTATCAACGTCAAAAGAGTGGAAGGTAACGTTGACCTTGACAGAGTTTGACGCATTCAGTCTGAGGAGATGGATGAAATGACACCAAGAATTTGGTCCACTATTCCAACAATTGTACCAACTTGGCATCTGAAAAATAATAATGATTTCAAATTTTTGCCACAAGGGCAGCTTGGGGGTGTGGAGGGGATTAAGTCAATTACACAGACCCCAGTGTATAACTGGTACTAATTCAATTGACCCTAAAAGGATGAACGGCAAAGTCACCCTCAGCGGAATTTGAGTTATGGGCAAAATATCGCTAAGCATTTCGCCCGGCGTGCTAACAATTCTGCCGGCTCTCTGCTTTAACAACAACAACGATGATGATGATGATATTAATAACAACAATAATATTATGGGTTTGAATAATTCACCTTTTGAAACATGGGTGTTTCATTCAACATCTTTAAACATCTTATTCAGGGACCTTTTGAGCGGGATGGGTTACTTGACCTGAAGAAAATTCTAACTGGGCCCCATTTTCAAAGTCATGCACTGTTTATCTTGATATGAGATCACCATGTCGTGCACATATGGTTGTGATGCATGTGCCTGGTGTACTCTTATCAGATGGGTAGTCATGATGGGTATACTGGGCTTCATATATTTTAGCCCAGTGTGACTTTGATGGTATGCACTGCTCTCTCACACAATAATAATAATAATAATAATAATCAAGGCCTGAAGTTTAGGAGGAGGGACTAGTTGATTAGATTGACCTCAGTGTTTCATTGGTTCTTAATTTATCAACCCTGAAGGAATGAAAGAGAAAGTCGACCTTGGTGGAATTTGAACCCTGAATGTAAAAACAGGCAAAATGCTGCTGAGCATTCTGCCCGGTATGCTGATTAGTCTACCTAATCACTGCATTAATTATAATACTAATACTAAAAATAATAACAACGGTGATGGTAATTATTGCTAAGACATCAATAGCTATTTTGTATTTAAGCAAAAAATGATGGAACTTGAGTAGGATTCAATATGTTGCTGCTGGTAATGTTTTAGGCTGAGCTCAGGCCTGGATCCGGTCGACAGACCAGACATATGATGAAACACATTCTTATTGTTACCATTCCATCTTCTAAACAGACTGCGGAATCTGACATGGTCTTGCTTTCTCTTAAGACAGTTGCATGTGACTTGCGGACGATATGCCTGCAATTTCTCTCGTACG
>NC_043010.1:19109064-19134064 GCF_006345805.1 Octopus sinensis
GAGACGATATCTTTTTATAAATAAACTGTTTTTATTTGTAAGTCTAATAAAACTTTTTTGTAATTTTTACTTTGTTTTTAAAAAATGTAGGCATATTGTCCTTTCGGCAAATTGTCCAATTGGTCACTTGTCCTGTTTGTAAGTTGTCTGTCAGCCAACTGTCTGATGACAAATTGTCTGTCTACCGTTCTCATGTATATAGTTGCATATCTAGACATGCTCATATATACTTAATGATAAACTTCTGGAAAGTTTTACAGATTTTTACAGTTCCACTGACAGCTTGGATCTGTAGTCTTTGAATAAACTTTCTCGTTTCTGGTTTTGAGAAGCCTAATTTCTCGAGATTGGTATTTAGGCAGTATGTTATGCATCTCAGTACCCCAATAATTACAAGTATAAACCTGAACTTGTAATATGGAAAGAATAACTGCAGATTCCTCAATGGTTCTGCATATGTAAGTATGTATGTGTGTGTGTGTGTGTGCATCTTTCTGTATGTATGTTATATACAAGTGAATCTAAATGCCTCATGGTATTTGCTTCCATTGTGTCGCCCTGGTCACTCCCTTCACCCTGTTGTACTCATAAACGCAGTGACTCCGGAACCAATAAATTTATTGTTAATCAAATTCCGTTTAAAACAGATAAATAACGTCTCTGAAAGCTTGACAAGTTGTAACTTTGAACAAATATCAGTCGAAATGTTTCAGGAAATTTCAGTAAGTATAGATCCTTATCATCATCATCATTATCACCACCACCACCACCACCACCACCACAACCATCATCATCATTTAACATCCCTTTTTACCATGCTGGCATGGGTTGGATGGTTTGACAAGAACAGACAAACTGAAGGACTGCACCAATCTCCAATTGTCTGCTTTGGCAGGGTTTCTACAGCTGGATGCCCTTCCTAATGCCAACCACTTTAAAGAGTGGACTGGGTGTCTTTTTTTTTACATGGCACCAGTGTTAGTGAGGTGACCAAGTTCCTGCGAGATAAGACCCTCACACTGAGTAGGGTACACTCTGGAGGGATAAGAAACTACGATGGAGAGAGAGGAGTTGGTGCCTTGCTGAAGAGGTGAATATATATAGAAGTGTGTGTGTGTGTGTGTGTATACATATATTGCACACACACACACATACACATGCATGCCAGATCCAGCCTTCAATCCCCAGATAGAGAAGAGATTTGGTAATAAAGCCAAACTTACAATCTTCAATTTGGTTTTTGTGTCTATTCTGACCAAAGGTCATCATCATTGGGTAATGAGTGACAGAGAAGTGGTCGAAATAGGGTCCCTCTGAAGAATCTCAGTAATGACATTACTCAACAAGGTGTGTGGCTTAGAGATCTTGGGGTCTCTCCAGGTTGAGCCACCACTTCTCTGTATTGCGAGGTCACTCCTCTGCTGTTATGGTTGTGAGAATAAAATGCTGCTGGAAAGAATTGCAAGACTGATTTTTGAAGCTGGGTCTACGGATAGAGGAGGAGAGATGTGTGAAGAAGTGCCACTACTAAAGAGTGGAAGGTATCTGGGGTAGAGGGAGACCCAGAAAAACATGGGATGAGGTGGTGAAGCATGACCTTCGAACGTTGGGCCTCACAGAGGCAATGACAAAAGACCGAGACCTTTGGAGATATGCTGTGACTGAGAAGACCTGGCAAGTAAAGTGAGTTCATAGCTGTAACCTACACCAGTGTTGCATAACCAGCCCACTCAAAAAGTAACTCGGATTGTAGGGCGACATGCTGTGCTTGAGGGGACCTATTGTGTCAAGTACGTCAACATCAAATGAAATCACAATCATATGGAAATTGTAGTTGTGGTCCCTGTGTCAGTGGTATGTAAAAAACACCATCTGAACGTGGCTGATGCCAACACCACCCTGATTGGCTCCTGTGCTGGTAGCACCATCCAGTCATGGTCGATGCCAGCCCCCTCTGGCCCCTGTACTGGTAGCATATATAAAAAGCACCCACTATACCCTCGGAGTGGTTGGCGTTAGGAAGGGCATCCAGCTGTAGAAACACTGCCAGATCAGACTGGAGCCTGGTGCAGCCTCCTGGCTTCCCAGACCCCAGTTGTACCGTCCAACCCACGCCAGCATGAAAAACGGACGTTAAACGATGATGATGATGATGATGATGGTCAACTGGCAAGAAACTCAGATGTGTAGAACCAGAACCAGATGGCTGGTTGGCTGGATAGTCTCAGTTGGTCATGTTTTGGGAGTCCAGTCGGAGAGTTTAATGAAGATTGCTTCTGAAAGAACTCTACGGTAGTAGTGGTTGGGGGATGAAGATTGATGGATGTGTGTGTATCTATGTGTCTGTGTTTATCCCCACCCCCTCTGCTTAACAACTGGTGTTGGTCTGTTTACATCTCTAGCCTTAGCAGTTTGGCACGAAAGAATAAGTACAAGGCTTAAAAATGAAAACAAGCCCTGGGGTTGGTTTGTTTGACTAAAAATTCTTCAAGGCAGTGCCCCAGCATGGCCACAGTCTAGTGATTAAAATAGGTACAAAATAAAAGATATTTGTGACAACATTGCTGCCACTGGAAAAGACATGACCAGCCACACATGACAATCACTGACCAAGCGATCTGCTGTGTCCTCTCTCTGTCTCTGCTTACACTCCTACAACAACAGCCTCTGCTCCTTTGAACAAGACATCTACTTACCTTCCCCATCTAGAACCTTCTCTCTTCCTATCAACATTCTCACTGTCTTCATCTCCCTAAAACCCCACAAAAGTCTTAGATCAGTGGTTCTCAACCAGGGTGGCATGGGGGTGCAGTCCATTTAAGATTTAGTTTTTAAAATTTATGGCTAATAAATTGCTTATTCCTCTACAATACACAAAATGCTTTATTCTTTAACTTGTTTCAATCATTTGACTGTGGCCATGCTGGAACACCGCCTTTAGTTGAACAAATTGACCCCCAGAGTTTATTCTTTGTAAGCCTAGTACTTATTCTATCAGTCTCTTTTGTCAAACTGACAAGTTATGGGTACCTAAACACACCAACATCAGTTGTCAAGTGATAGTGGGGGTGACAAACACAGACACACAAATACACACACACACACACACACATACATGACGGGCTTCTTTCAGTTTCCATCAACCAAGTCCACTCACAAGGCTTTGGCCGGTCCGAGGCTATAATAGAAGACACTTGCCCAAGGTGCCACGCAGTGGGACTGAACCCGGAACCATGTGATTGGTACGTAAGCTACTTCCCACACACAGCCACTCAACAATTTCTAAAAATAAAATCCCTAATATTTAATTATAGAAAAATAGGATTTTAAAAACTATTGACTGGTCTGGAGGGTCTATCCAAGTAAAATAGGAACCAGAAGGCAAAAAATGGTCGAGAAACACTGTCTTAGATCAACGCTTCTCCTCTGGAATCTGAGTGGAATTTTCTTCTTGTATTTTTCTTGTAGATTCTGATCTTCAGGTGTTCAAAGTAACAATGAGTGAATGACAACTGTTGCAAGGGCCGACCGGCATGAGGTTACTGGCAACAGTTTTATGTTAAATGCTCTACGAATGCGGTTGTTTGATTTTCCTCCACGTTCTCAAAATAAACCACTGAACAAACATGTGTACCTTTATATATATATATAATATATATATATATACATACATACATACATACATATATATATATATATATATATATATATATATATATATATATATTATATATATATATAATATATATATATATATACATACATATACATACACACACACATACATATGTATCTACATTGTTAGCTGTATTTCTTCTTCTTACACCTGACTTCTAGATGTAGGTGGGAAAAAGTATATATATATATAATATATATATATATATGTATATATATATATATGTGTGTGTATGTATGTACCTATGTATGTACGTATGTGAAATATATATATATGTATGTGTGCGTATGTATACATATATATACATACATATATACAGACACATATAGACCTACATATATTCTGAAAAAAATAAGGAAGAAAGCGTAATAGGGAGTCTCATTCTCTCTCTCTCTCTCTCTCTCTCTCTCTCTCTCTCTCGCTGTCTCTATATATATATATATATATATATATATATATATGTATGTATGTATACTCACACACACGTTTGTGTGTGTGTGTGTCAGTAGAACAGGTTTAACAAGAGAAAGAGATTTGTCAATGTGAATTGCACAGAATCCCCACCTCTCCCAGCAACAACTCACCCCCCCCCCAACACCTCACCATCTTTTATTCTCTGCTATGTCTATTTGTGTATTCATGGTGGTGGTGGTGGGTGAGGAAGGCGGTTGTGAGGTTGATATTTGTTATTGCTTAGCACTATATCAGTCATTATCCAACAAATCAATGACATTCCAATATGGCCCACCAGTCCTAAGTTACAGAGTTACATTATACAATATCTCCTTTCTGCTTCAAGACAGTAAAATACAACATGAGTTGCTGTTATTTCTTGGTGGTTAACTGACTCTATGAAGCAGTGGTCAGAACCCTTTTTTTGCCTATGGACTCCCTGTAATTTCTGTTTTACTTCAATGGACCCTCATAACCATTCAATGTTTAAAAAATCCCTTTATATTTTAAAATTAAATATTATCTGTTTCTTTATTACCCACAAGGGGCTAAACATAGAGGGGACAAACAGATTAAGTCAATTACATCGATCCCAGTGCATAACTGGTACGTAATTTATCAAACCCAAAAGGATGAAAGGCAAAGTCGACCTTGGCGGAATTTGAACTCAGAACGTAACGGCAGACGAAATACTGCTAAGCATTTCGTCCGATGTGCTAACGGTTCTGCCAGCTCGCCGCCTTATTTTTATATTTTAAAATTAAATATTTTCAAGGATTGTATAAAAAGATTGTTAAAAATCCTTTGTGTATCACAGAAGTATAACCAGTTTATTGCACATATATTTTAGCAACAAAATCTTATGTTGACCCTCAAGGGTCATATGGGCCCTGGTTCAGAAGCACTGATATTGAAGATCCCTTATTGGCTAACTAGGAGCTAGTGTTGGAGAGTTGCCCTTGGCTCATATATAGTCAATCATGTTTCTTGGGTTGACTCACAGCTCTAGACCAGGGAAGAGCCGCCTTTTGAAAGATGTCGGCTGCACGAGACGTGACTCATCATCAGATGGATCACATTAGTCAAAAAATATTCAGGTAATTCTTTTTGTCAGGTGTGTCATTGAGGAAATCCTCCAGGCAGCATGTGGCCCACCGGCTGAAATTTGCTCGTGATTGTTTTTGGTCACTAACATAGCTGGATGGGGATGGGGTGTAGAGACGGTCCACCCCACGCAGTACTTTTAAAGGAGCACCACTTTTGGGCCTGCTGTAGACAATATGTGTTTTTGTAGGGTCCGTGGGTAGCAAACAGAAGGACTGTCTGGGTGGCACAAACTCTAGCTATGCAAGTGTTCTACATGTACAAATAGATGGACAGACCGTGTTTTAAAGGTCATGGGTTACAGTTCAGTAAAAAGCACAAATGCTTTCACCAGGGTTCCCCCAAAATATTTTAACATCAAACCAGATTCGTGAGAGGATCTTGCAGCTGAGAGACTTATTGAACTGAATCTTGTAAGGAAAGGAGTCAAGGCACCTGAACAATCCAGGAGAAGGCTGAGAATGGTCTGAGCACATTGGGACAAAAAAGGACACATCTTATAGTGATGCTATAGTCACATTCCATATAAATGGAGAAACAAGAAAAAGACTTTTTAACCCTTTCGTTACTGTATAAATTTTGAGATGCCCTGTGTTTCTTTTAATTACCTTAAATATAACAAAGAATTTAGTAAAATAACTTAGTTATCATCTAGCTACTGTTAGGAATATAAATTGTGACTAAGGTTTGGAGGAAGATTTTAATTGAGAACTTATGAAAACAAGATATTTGTACTCACATCCAGAGCCGGTTTCAGCTGGGTTGGTAACAAAAAGGTTAAGATTATCTCATAACTTAGTGGTTTAGCAAAAGAGATTGATAGAATAAGTACTAGGCTTACAAAGAATAAATCCTGGAGTCAATTTGTTTGACTAAAGGCAGTGCTCCAGCTTGGCTGCAGTTAAATGACTGAAACAAATAAAAGAATGAAAGAAAGAATATTTTCTATAGAAATGAAAGCCAGCAAATAAGCCTTTAAAATACTTGGTAGTCTCTAGATACTGGTTCTAATTTCTATAGAAAATATGTTGAGATAACTTTAAAATGTGACTGAATTGCACTGCTAACACAGGTAGGACATAATATTGATTTATTCCAAGCCTTTAATATACTTCATAGAATATTATGATTGCAAAATGAAATATGGGGTCCCTACAAGGGATTAAGAAAAATGCCGAGAATGAAGAGTTAGGGTTTATTAAATCTGAGGTGGGGAATATATATTGAAGAGAAGGAATACGGAATGTAAACAGACTGGGGTCAGACGTTAGTAAGGATTGAGGGAGAGGTGTGTTAAAACTAGGGTTTGTGTATATTGAATAGAGGGAATAGACTGGGTAAACAGACTGGGTCAGAGGATCAAACTCAATGAGGGCCACTGTTCTCTTCCAATCAACACCAATGATTTTCTGACACCCTTCTACAATATGCAGTTGATTAATGCCATCACATCATCATCACAAATATATCTTCTAGAACATCGGACATTATCACTGCCACCACCACTACAACCATTTTGACTGTATAACTACCACTACCACCACCAACAACAACAATAACACTAACATCCGTGCCACAATGTCCACGACAAAGTACCACCACCACCACCACCACTGTTACCACTGCCACTGCTGACGCTGCCACCACCACCGTCGCCACCACCACAACAACAATAACAAAACAATAAGCACAGCAACCACCATGACACCACACACCTATCAAGTGACCCCTCTTCAAATAGTCAATAATGTGGGGAAAACATCAAAGATTAGTTAATTAGTTCCAGCACTCCCTATCCCTGCCACACAACCCCTCCGCCTAATTAATATTGACCTCCTTTGGATCACTTCCACAAAACTGCTTTGTACTTTGTACTTATTGGCATATTTCTCACGCGCACACACACACACACACACACACACACACACACACACACACACACACACACAAACAGATTCTTTTCTTATGTTTCAGCCAGTATATATATGTGTGTGTGAGGTGGAGGTGTATGGTAACACTCCAGAATCAGAAGAAACAGCTGAAGACACACACATACGGGATGCGATGGGGAAATTGTCACCATTTTATATTTTTAATTTGATGCATGCGCATTGTTTATTTTTGATTTTGTCAACTACACAGTATAGTAGGGTCAGCTGGGCACTGTCTGTGAAAAAACCAGCACCATGACACAGTTCATTCTGCCAGAAATTTGGAAATGACATGCTGTTCTGCTTGGCGTTTGCACCGGAAGCTCCAATATGAACATTTCTGGGGACATGTACTGAGAGTGATAAAAATCCAGCATCCAGTCAACATGATGGTGTTTGGAGTGATCACTAGTGATAGCAATGTTATGCCTCCATTCATCTTCCCACACAGCCTCACACTCAACATTAATTGCCAGGAGGAGGTAGTGCTGCCCTGGGTCAAGAGGGTGGCTGCTGGAAGATTGTATGTCTGACAATAGGACTCTGCACCATGTCACACAAGCAGGAGAACACAGTCATGACCTTCAGACAATTTCTACAACCACAACACCCCTAAAATCTGACCACTTAACTCCCCAGACTGCAACCCCATGATTATTATGTGTAGAATGCAGTTGGGCGAGAGACCAACAAAACTCCTTGTAACACCAAAGATGAACTGAAGGCAAGGATTCACCAACTGAAACAAGGAGACCATCCAGAAGAGTTGCAGGAGATTCCGAAGTCGTCTGGAGGCTGTGGTTGAAGCCAATGTATGTATGTATGTATGTATGTAAGTATGTATGTATGTGTGTGTGTGTATGTAGATATGTATGCATGTACATATGTATGTACATATGCATATATGTATGTACATAGGTATGTACATACCACCATCATCATTTTATGTCCACTTTCCATGCTGGCATGGGTTGGAGGATTTGACTGAGGAGGACTAGCAAACCAGATGGCTGCACCACACTCCAATCTGATCTGGCAAGGTTTCTACAGCTGGATGCCCTTCCTAACGCCAACCACTCCGAGAGTGTAGTGGGTGCTTTTTATGTGCCACTGGCACGAGGTCCAGTCAGGTGGCACAGGTAGCATCGACCACACTCCAATGGTTCTTTTTATGTACCACCGGCACGAGAGACAATCAGGTGGCACTGTATGTACATATGTATGCATGTATGTATTTAAGCATGTACATGCGTATACATGTATGAACATATGTATGTTCATATGTATGTAAGTCTGTACTTACATATGCATGTGTGTATGTACATATGTATATATGAATGTACATAGCTGTTTGTATGAATGTATGTGTATATGTACATACATGTGTATGTATGCATGTGTGTGTTTAAGTAAAGTGTACGTTGTACTATTAGCTCTAACAAAGGAGAACTTCATTGAATTGTAGAGAACCCTGTATTGTGATTGCTGACAAGCTTTGTTCTTCATCGTAACCAGTGACTTAATCCTGGATTATGAAAGTTTAAAACTTGCGGTGGCTGTTGTGAGTCTTGATACCATTAGTGTTGTTGTTGTTGTTGCTGCTTGTGTAGTTGAGGTACAAACTTGATCTGGGAGACTTATAGTGGAAGTCAGGGCTGGTCCTAGGGTTGCTGGCGCCCCAGGCAAATTGAACTTTGGCATGTACAAACTGACAGTTGTGGAAATTTCCTTGTCTTTGTCACGCCCTCCTTGGCACCCCCTAGCACATGATGTTCTGGGTGACTGTCCGAGTTGTTGGTACCTTGATGTTGCTGGTGCCTGGTGGAAGATATTCCAGCCATGGTCATTCAGTTCCCTTGTGAGTATTTAGTACTACATTATCTACTGGGGTTTGTTTCCCTTTTTATTTAAGATGGCAAGGTGCTGTATGAGGTAATTTAGTTGCTATTTCCAGCAGGTTCAAGCCCTTCCAAACAAACCTTTCACATATAATGTCTGTGCCAGCGCAGAGGTATGTGTACTGTGGGCGATGGTGGTGGTCAGGTTAGGATTGGGTTGTTTCTATTATTATTGTATTGTAAAGCTGTAGAATTTTCTTTTTGTGCATTTGTGTGTGGGAGTGTGTATAACAGGTTGGCTGGGTGTATAAAGTTGTCTTGACAAAAATAAAGCATCAGCCATTTGGGGGTGGCAGGTGGTGGGTAGTATTTTTTACCTTTTACTTGTTTCAGTTGTTTGGCTGCGGTCATGCTGGAGCACCACCTAGAAGTATTTTCATTTGAATGAATCGACCCCAATTCTTATTTTGCTTTTTTTTTTTAAGACTGGTATGTATTCTATCAGTCCTATTTTGCCAAACTGCTAAGTTGCAGGGACATAAACATACCAACACTGGTTGTCTGGCACAAGGCCAGCAAATTTGGGGGAGGGTGTAAGTCGATTACCATCAACCCCAAGAGGATGAAAGGCAAAGTCGACCTTGGTGGAATTTGAACACAGAATGTAAAGAACTGGAAGCCTTTTACCTGATTCTCTAATGAGTCTTCCTGTCTGTTGTTGCCTTAAATGACTGCAATAATATTGGTTTCTAATTTTAGCACAAGGCCAGCAATTTCGGAGGAGGGTGTAAGTTGATTACATTGATTCCAGTATGCAACTGGTACTTAATTTATTGACCCCCAAAAGGATGAAAGGCACTAATCTCTCCAAATCTGTCTGTCCACCCATTTGTCTGTCTGTGTGACCCATCAACACTAGATAAAGGAACAAAAGACAATGAACCAACAAGCGCTAGAAATAACAGCCAAATCTCTTTCAACTCGCACTTTATGAGTAAATAACGAGAGTGCATTGGTCACAATATATTCTTGTATGCATTATGCTTTAGTAAAAGACGGGATGGTCATGGCTGGAACATCGTTGCTAATCAGTTTGATCAATTAGAGCTTACCTAAACACTGAAACCACCACCACCACCACCATAACCACCAGCGCAACTATCACCACCATCATCCCACCACCACCACCACCATTATCCCACCACCACCAACAACAAGAAGACCTCCTGCAAGGACTGTTCTACTTAGCTTTAAAAGGTATTTTACCATTTCCCCTGCTGCTGTTGTTGTTGCTCTTAGCGATGTTGCCTTCGAATGTCTCTTTGTTTTCCGCTGATCTATTTGCCGCTTTTGTTGTTGTTCAGTTTTGACAACCTGATAATATTTGTTGTTGTTGTTAATCTTTGTTTTCTGAGATAATATCTAATCCAAAAGGACTCAGGTGAGCAAAATACTGTACAATGTTGAATTGATGAAAACTTCTAAGCAGGAAATTCATCATCGTCGTCGTCGTCGTCATCACCATCATCACCACCATCATCTTAATTATTTCATTTATCAACTCCACCAACACCATCATCCTCTTGGTCTTGTCCATCACCATCATCATTATCGTCAAGACCACGCTTCCTTCTCCACGCATGCACACAACTGATTGCTTCTGATTGTATTGATGACTTTCGACGTCGCAGGTTCGATATATTAAATTTATCAAATATTTTCTTCAGGTTCTTTAATATTGACGGCTTTCCGTTCGCTTTGCGATTTATAATTGAAAACATTTCAATATGCGATCGAGTGTTTGTCTATCCACACACACACACTCAAACACGTAAGCGTTTGTATGCATATAAAGATATGCATGTACGTATGCACGTTAGCACGTACATACATTCATGCATGCGGCCATGTATGTATGTATGTATGTATGTATGTATGTATGTATGCATGCGTGCGTGCGTGTGTGTGTATGTATGTAATAAAATGTGTAAAAGCTTGGCCGGGCTTAAAAGTCAGATAAGGGCATCACATGGCAACAATCATGAATCATTCTACTAAGACTTCTTGGCAATGGCTTTTGTTGTGTAACGAGGATGCAGCTGGGTATGTATGTATAGGCGCAGGAGTGGCTGTGTGGTAAGTAGCTTGCTTACCAACCACAAGGTTCTGGGTTCAGTCCCACTGCGTGGCACCTTGGGCAAGTGTCTTCTACTATAGTTTCGGGCTGACCAAAGCCTTGTGAGTGGATTTGGTAGACGGAAACTGAAAGAATCCCATCGTATATATATATATGTTTCTGTATCTGTTTGTCCCCCCACCCCAACATCGCTCCACCACCGATGCTGGTGTGTTTACGTCCCCGTATATTAGCGGTTCGGCAAAAGAGACCGATAGAATAAGTACTAGGCTTACAAAGAATAAGTCCTGGGTGTCAATTTGCTCGACTAAAGGCGGTGCCCCAGCATGGCCGCAGTCAAATGACTGAAACAAGAGTAAAAGAGTATGTATGTGGGTGAGTATGTATGTATGACATATTCACGTACATTCGGGCATGGGAAGACATTACACTGCACCAACTTATCTTGAGAAAAGAAATTCTCCATATATGGATGTAAACACCTCACAAGGCCACGAATGATGTCAACGGGTCGTGGGACTCGTGTATTTCTGCGTCATAACGTACACCGAGCTGTCGTTCGTGGCCATTAAGAGCTGTCCTGGCTCATTTGTCAGTCTGGAATAAATGAAAACTGTATACCAAACTGCACTTAATGAAATGTATTTATTTTATTTTTTGTCTTTTGACTGTGGCCATGCTGTAGCACCACCTCGAAGGGTTTGGCCAAACAGATCAACCCTTGTACATTTTTAAAATTTGGTACTTATTCAGTTGGACTTCCTTGTACCGAACCGCTAGGTTATGGTCACTTAAACAAACCAACGCCGCTTGTAAAGCGATGGTGGTGTACAAACCCAAAAGCACACACACACACACACACCACACACACAGAGGACGGTCTCTATTCAATTTCCATTAAGCAAATCCATTCATAAGGCTTTGGTCGACCCGGAATTATAGTTCAAGGTGAAACACAGTAGGACCGAACCTGAAACCATATGGTTGCGAAGCAAACTTCTTACCACACAGCCACGCCAGCGCCTATGTATTATGTACAGTCTTGTTTAACGTGTCCGTGTATTTTCAGCCATGGGGGATTTCTTCTCTGGAGACAACCTGTGCAGCTTATCGTCTTTCCATGTCCGAATGTACACAAACATGGTAAATGAGACTGTAAACAGCTGTATTTCATTCAACGCTACTTAGTGTACATTTAAATTACACACACACACATCACACAAATTGACAAAAAGCACCAAACATCACTAATTTGATTAAATAAAATCACACAGGGGGGTCTAATAAATTTGTATTCAATTTCGCTGTGAAAATTTATCCGGAACAATTTACCAATATTCCTCCGATATCATTGAAATCGGCAATACCACCACCACCACCATTACACTATGTTATATAAAGAACTTCCTGGGGCCCTGGGCGCAAAAAAATTTTCCCACGAGAGTTCCGGACCCCAGCTATGAACTTATTTGCATACGGTCAATCAGAGCTCAACTATCAAACTAGTGTCCACCTAGTCACGAAAATACTCTGGTTGACTTCGGCGGAAAATGTGCGTTATAACAAAATCTAACCTGTTCTAAACGGGTCAATAGGGGTGACAAATGTGAAATTTAGTGTATAAAGTGAATGGAGAGCTGCTCACCGATGATGCCAGAAGTGTTGCCAATTTGCGTAAATTACTGGAAAATGTAAATGAGTGTAGTTTCCTAGTTTTTTGACTGATTTTGTACATTCCTAATTTAAAATGTTGGTGTTGATCTGGGAACATCGTAATCAATATGGCCTTGTGTCGTATTGCGCCCTCCTTGCATATATCAATGGGTGCCTGCAGTATCACCAATCTCAGAGTGAGCATAGGTACCTAATGTTAGCTCCATATGGAGAAGGTGCTCAATTGATCTCTGAGGATGGTAGAGGGGGAATGTGGTGCTTATGTGAGACCTGCTATGCTGTACTCACGGAGTGGCATACACCATTCTATGCCTGAGTGGCTGTACTGTAGCAGTACATAGTATGTGGAGTTTCAGTGTGAGTTCTGACGAAATGTATGCAAATGAGTTCATTACTGGGGTTCAGAACTCTCGTGGGAAAAAAATTCGCGTCCCGGGCAAGCTGAACTCCGGCGTGTACAAGCTGACGCTCTTTGAAATTTCCTTGTCTTTGCCACGACCTCCTTAGCGCCCCTTAGCACATGGCGTACAGCTCTGAGTTGCCGGTACCTTGAACTGGCCCTGGATAGAGACAGGAACAGAAAGCAACAACAAAACAAAAATGCAATTGTGTAGAAATTTAGCAATGGAGCAAAAAGACAGTGTCAAATGTCGGCGATGTTCTTTCGGTAAAATTGTATTTAAAAACACAACACAAATTCACCATCAGATATGAAAGATGTCGAGACTTACCTATCTTTAAGCTGCCAGTCCAGCTATGTCGTCTGTTAGCTTGAATTGTACTCCTTTGTAGTGATATCATCTTGTCTATCAGCATCTGTCGTTCTTCTATGCTCATTTCCTGATGTATTCTCTGGGCAGGAACTGAACTCGTGTCATTTCTTTCAAGTGGATCTCTGTTTCTGATATTATTGCTGCTGCTGCTGCTGTTGTTGTTGGTGGTGGTGGTAGTCTCCTCTTCATCACCGTTTTGGCTGTTACTGTTCTCCCTATTGCAGTTGTTGCTGTTGTTGTTGTTATCGTCACTGCACTTGATGCTGTCATCCTCGTTGTTCCTACTGCTGCTGTCATCATTGTTTCTCATATTATTATTATTGTTGTAACTGTTATTATCGTCTTCGCTGTTGCAGCCGTTTGATCCATTTCCGTTGCACAGTTTAGTGACACCGACTTGCCTGAGTGTTTCGTCATTGCCCTCATCACATTGCAGCTTGGCACCCTCTCTAACCATTGTTATATCCGCAGTCAAGTTTTCCAACCTCGTTAGGGCCTCAGCATCATTATTTTCAACTCCTTCGTTGTCCTGTCGACTCTCTGTTAAAAGATCAGATGTCAGGTGGTGTTTCGTACTACTATAATCCATATCCTGGTCAATACTGTCACAATAATCTTCTTTTTGAAGATAACTAGTTTCGATGATGTTGTCAAGGATATCAGGAAGACTTCCGGTCACTTCCGTCTCTTCTCCGTCCGAAGCAAAGTTGTCCAGCACGTCGAGCGAGTTCTCGTCCGAGATGTCTTCTACGTCGTCCGAGTAGGCCACATGTTCACTAGCTAAAGCTTCTAACTGGTCTGTAGACTGCGATGGGGTTCCAGAAATTTCGACAACAGCAACTTGACCGTCAGGTATGTCATTACATTTGGTCATTTCTTCTTTGTAAATTCCGTTTTTAGTTTGCCCGACAGCTGTCGAGTAATCCTGACGGTCAGTTACAGACGATTCCATCCTTCCTAGAATATATTGTGTGGTCGACGACTTAGGCTCCGATTCTTGTAACAAAACGGTCAACGAGGAATTTGTAGAAACGAAGTCTTCGAGTTTACACTCTATTTCATATTGAAAGTAGTTTGACATCGTTCTATGTTTGTGTGTATTAGGTAAATAGCTATATGAACGTATCTACATAAAAGTTGTATAAGTAGTTTATATATATATATATCTGTTTGAGAATTCTTTTAAGTCTGTGTTAATGACTTCAGAGTAGCAATAAATGCGTTTTACTCAGTCACAAGATCAGTGAAGGGAAAAGAGAGAAAGTGATAGAGTTGGTTTGCGTACAGAAACTCCGAGTATTCCACAGGAAAGGTAATACAATTGATGTTAAGATATATTCCGTGTATCATTTGTTATTTAGAGATCTAATCTTTCATATTGGTATGCATCTGTTAAAGGGAAATAAAAATAAAGTAAGATAAATTTAGATTTTCCACTCAGATACGAGCGTATTTTTCATGTAAGTGTGTGTGTGGATGGGTGGGGGACATATGCAGTGGAACTACTCCTCATTGTATTACGGGTATTTATTTTCTTATTCTGGTACTTTCATTTTTCAGATGGAGATTTTCCTGGTGAGGTACAGAACTGGAAATTGCTGGAACAAAACATTGTCTTTAGCTTTAGATCAGAATTGGTAATTTCTGGAGATCAGAGCTGGTAGTTGTCAGATGGTAGAATCGGTAATTCCAATAGATTAGAACAGCTGTGAACGAAAGAAAAACAAGGAATTCCAGGTTTAATTCAAAGTTGGAACAAAATACATTTTATTTAAGAAAGAAATAATAAGTTGACATTAGAATTCAATAATTAAAGGGAAATTAAATTTTAAGGTGTCCAAGATCTTGGTTTCAAATTTTTGCGCAAAGCCAGAAATTTCGATAGATGGGGCTTGTCTCTTACATCAACCCCGTTGCTCAACTGATATATATTTTATCGACCCCGAAAGGATGAAATGGCAAACTCGACCTTGAAGGACCTTGAACTCAGAACATAAAGATGGAAGAAATGCCACAATGCATTTTTCCCGGCGTGCTTACGCTTCTGCTAGTTCGCCGCCTTAACGTGTTCAATATATTACGAAACAAACGCGCTGGACCCAAATGGCTAAGATGCTAGGCTAATGTCGCCATGGTCTAATCGATTCACCCCCATTTTATGCACCTATATAGCAGCTAACTGAATTAACAAGTGTCACATTAACTAAACCCGACTGAGGAGCCGGTTTGACAACCCTTTTCGAGAACAATACAGGGGCAAGGAATTATATTAGGTAAGTTTTGATTACAGATACCGGAGAGTAATATCAAAATACAACACGTCTTCACCATACACTTCCAAACAATATGTTATCAATGTATACCTCACATGGTCTCACTATCACCACTACACCACACAAACATATCCTCAGCCATACAGTATATACTTACTACCATACTACATCGCCATCACTCAACATGTCCCCACCTATTAGTTCATCCGTCGTTGTCGACGATGATCCAGGACATCACATGGAAGAAAAAGACAGGACAGTGTATCGGCTGTGGCCAACCAATCCGATGCATGTTCGGAAGGCTCTGTTACAGGTCAGATACTGGTGGTCTGTTGGAAATGAAGGCAAGGAGTTGACCCTGGATTTGCTTTCTTTCTGCCCCTGCAATCCTTTTGCGTTCGTAGAAGTTGACACCCTTGTTGGTGCAGCTTCGCTAGGCAGGCAGGTCCTGTGCTTGCCTTTCCCAGGTGTCAGGGTTGGTCTCAAAGCTCGTCAACTAACATACACCACTCAACATGTCGTCACTGACCAATTACATTACTGCGCATGTCCTCCCAACCACGCAGCGACACAATTATACCCTTGCTACCACACAATATCACACATCTGCTCACAACCATGGAAGCACTCCGTCGGTTACGACGACGAGGATTCCGGTTGATCCGAATCAACGGAACAGCCTGCTCGTGAAATTAACGTGTAAGTGGCTGAGCACTCCACAGACACGTGTACCTTTAACGTAGTTCTCGGGGATATTCAGCGTAACACAGAGAGTGACAAGGCCGGCCCTTTGAAATACAGGTACAACAGAAACAGGAAGTAAGAGTGAGAGAAAGTTGTGGTGAAAGAGTACAGCAGGGATCACCACCATCCCCTGCCGGAGCCTCGTGGAGCTTTTAGGTGTTTTCGCTCAATAAACACTCACAACGCCCGGTCTGGGAATCGAAACCGCGATCCTATGACCGCGAGTCCGCTGCCCTAACCACTGGGCCATTGCGCCTCCGCTCACAACCATACTGTGTACTGCACAACATAACCCGCATCACCACCAGGTACATCACACATGTCCTCTCTGCTATGCTTCATCCACATAATTTTAGCCAAATATTGGAGTGCTGACAGAAATAAACTAATTTGACCTCCATGTGACGCATATCCACTGTTAAATGGGCATACACGTACAACACACACACCTTTCTGAAGTTACATAGACATATGCCTACTTTATCGATATCTATTCACGGCGATGTGCAATGTAAGAATCTATGGAATCTGTTTATGGTTGCATAGAAGAACAGCTTACAATTAAATGAAGTCTCTAACGCCAAGTGGTACCTATTTACAGACTATTAAAAAATATATGATGTTTCTGCCATAGTACCTACTTACTTCAGGTGGCGAGCTGGCAGAATCGTTAGCACGCCGGGCGAAATGCTTAGCAGTATTTCGTCTGCCGTTATGTTCTGAGTTCAAATTCCGCCGAGGTCGACTTTGCCTTTCATCCTTTCGGGGTCGATAAATAAAGTACCAGTTACGCACTGGGGTAGATGTAATCGACTTAATCCCTTTGTCTGTCCTTGTTTGTCCCCTCTATGTTTAGCCCCTTGTGGGCAATAAAGAAATATATATATTCTATTTATTTTCTGCTCGAGTCAACGAGGGAGCTTCTACACTGTCCGACCTGCTAGAAATGGTGACAGAATCTCCTTTAAATCAGACACTACAATCTTGAAAAAGAAAAAAAAAGGGGGTGAGAAAGAAATTGGTCAGTGTGGTTCTAGATACTCTTAAAAAGTCAGGAGGTTTATGGTTGGAACGTATTTGATTGCTGTCTGTGCGATCAGAGCTGTGTGAAGTCATCGAGAGCAACAGGTGGACGATGTCGACATAATGTTTTGATGCTGGAAACTATTCATTTAGCTTGGATGGTTGTCCACCACTGTGTCCAAATGACTTGTGACTTCATGGATGAGTTTCAGACAACTATTTAATGATCTGCTTGTCCAACGAGCCACTACAGGCATTCTTTTTGGATATATATATTGACAAAATATTCGTCTGAACAACAAAATAAGCAGACGAATCAAGGTAGGTAACTGTGGCATATCTGAATTCATACACACGCACGCACACACACGGACACACTCACACACACACGCACGCACGCATCAACACACACGCACGCACACACACACACACACGTGCACGCACACACACACATACACGCACGCACACATACACGCACGCACATACACACACACGCACATACACGCACACTCACACATACATGCACGCGCGCACACACCTCCGATAGGCTTCCACAATTTCTGTCTACCAAATTCACTCAGAACATGTCGTCCTCTGTTGTGAAACTCCATCCGAAACTAAATGGTTGTAAAACGTGTTAACCGCTACCCGAGACCAATACGTTATGGGACTGTTTTATATACAATTTACCTTTTCTTAACGGAAAGAATAATTATATAATAATCAGACATGGATGGAATCTAGTCTGTTTGGTTGACAAACTAGATCCCATGGTTGGCGCTTTTGCAAGAAGGGGCAATTAAAAACATGGGTGTCGTTAAAAATAAAATCAACGAAAAAAAACGATGAAGGTAAAAACTAAAAAAAAGTTTTGCCAGAGCGAAGACTTGTAGAGTTGTGTCCCTTGGGTTAGCTTGGTGGAAGTCAAGATTATTAGATGAATGTATGTGTCTATGGTGGGGGCGCGTGGCTTAGTGGTTAGGGTGTCAGCACCATGATCGTAAGATTGTGGTTTCGATTCTTGGACCGGGCGACGCGTTGTGCTCTTGAGCAAAGCACTTCATTTCACGTTGCTCCAGTCCACTCAGCTAGCAAAAATAAGTAACGCTGCGATGGACTGGCGTCCCGTCCAGCTGGGAACTCATAGAAACCGGGAAACCGGGCCCATGAGCCTGGCTTGGCTTTAAAAAGGGCGCATTTATTATTATTTTATTATGTGTATATGATTGAGGTAGGATGAGGGGTTGACTGCGAAAAGATTAGGGAGATATGGTGGAGGAGGGAAAGGTGGTAATGAGCTTGTGTGCGAAGGAGTAATGTATGTATGCGTGTACCGGTGATGTAGTGGCAGGGGGAGAGTAAGAGGTAGGCACGAAGGTAGGGAGGCGAAGAGAAAGGGAGAGAGAGAGAGAGAGAGAGAGAAAAGGAGTGAAACAGAGGCACTTAGAGTTAAGAGTGGAAGGAATGGTCGGAGGGAATAAAAGAAAGTGATTCTGTGCGTTTAAGATGGAAAAATATAGAGACAAAGGATCTTTTCGGTTTGAACGGCAGTTTTTAACATAATTTCTAGGTAACTAAACACTTTTAAACTTCGTATACTGGTAGAATGTGTTTATAAAACATCTTTTTCTCCTGGCTTTATTGAAAAAATTCTATAGTTTGTAAGATATTTGTTGTTTTTTTCTTCAATTTCTGCAATTTCAACCAATCAATGACGTCCATTGAGGTAAAAAAGCATTGGGTTTATTTACATTTGTGAAGAAAAAAAAGATACCCTTCTCCCCCACCCCTAACCTTAACCCTAACTAACCCTAACCCTAAAACAGATTTAAATGCAATAGATCGATACTAGGGTCATAATTATGGGTGACAATTTCATATGACACCGCTAGAAAAAACTGCCGTTCAAACCGAAAAGATCCCTTGGTGGACTTGGACCAATTCGTCAGAATATGCCTTCACTCATGAATGAAGTGAATTCTATCTGGATATCCCCAATACTGAAGAGCGCAGGTTTTACATTTCTGGACGATCATGTCTGATAGCTGTTTCGTTCTTCTTTCCGTTAAAAAAAATCTAATCTCTACGAAAGCCTCCGGTAGCATTTCTGTCGTCTGCGATGCTAAACTCACAATACTGTATTAAAAACGACATGACTACTTTTGCTACAAGGCCAGCAAACTCAAGGGAGAGGGGTGAGTCGATTACGTCGACCCAGTTGCTCAGCTGGTACTCATTTTATCGATCCTGAAACGATGGAAGGTAAAGTCGATCTTGGCGGAATTTAAACTCAGGAGGTAAAGACGGACGAAATGAAGCTTGGCATTTTGTCCGGCACCGTAACGACTGTGTCAGCTATCTTACACCGAATGTGCTCTTTTTCTGGTTTATGAACTTTCACCACACACACACACAAATGTATATATGTATGTATGTGCTATAAAAGAGTGAGAGAGAGAGAGAGAGAGAGAGAGAGAGAGAGAGAGAGAGGAGAGAGAGAGAGAGTGTGTGTATTTGTGTTAAATGGCCTGCTAGAAATAGCAACCAGATCCCTTTGAAACCACACTCTGTCATCTTAAAAGAAGGATGGACCCTGTTAGAATTTAATACAGTTTTTAATACAATAAGTATGTCGAATGAAACATCCATGTTTTCAGTGGTGAATTATTCAAACGAAAAGATCCCCCACTACTTCTGCTCGTGATCAGAGATGCACATACCGTCAGCCATTAAGGGATATTCTCAACTGGTTACGGTCAAACAACTGACAAGCAAATCTGTGGTTAAGGTGGGTGAATGTTGGAAGAATGGCCAGTGTGAAAGGACCAATTCTGAGCGTGCACCTATAAAAAAAAAAAAAGAAGGGCTCTTGCCCCGTTGTTCAGGCACCTGTGGCTTTTGTGGGTTTTTACTCGAGGACCTTAAAGTGCCTCCCCTATCGGGAGTTTTAATTTGTTCAACTTTGTTTTGTTATTACATTGTGTACATGCGAAAGCCTAATCGTCCAGTTGTTGTCTTTAATGTTATTGCATGTCCTTTAATGTTTTTTTTTATGTGAGCCCTTGTGGCTAATAAAAGAATTCATCATCATTATTATTATTGTTGTTGTTTTTATAATAGATCAACAGGTGTCACAGATTGTATACAACTATTATACCAACAACAACAACCGCTCCGCTTCACACCACCGCCATCGCCACCACTGCAACTACTACTACTACTACTTCGTTTGTTGCGTCATCACCACCGTCATCACCACCGTCATCATCACCGTCGTCAACGCCTCCACCACCACCTCCCCTAATATCCACCACTTTACCATCATCGCTAACAATCTGCTGATAATAACAGCCAAATCTACCTCAAATCACATTCGATAACATTTTAGCAAAAAAAAAAAAAAAGTCCTATACATAGGATTCTTTAAGAGAGGAGATGGGGTGGTCAGGGATGGAATGCTTTTGATCATAAGGTTTGCTTGATCTAGACTGGCAGGTGGTGGTGGCGGGGGGGGGGGGTAAACACTACTACCACCACCACCAACAACAATAACAACACAACGTTAACGATAACAATAGTAATCCTTACGTGGTCCAATTTTGACCTGGGGCTAAATAACAACAGCAAGTCCGTCCTTCCCTCACATGAAAAGAAGTTGGTTAGTTTTAGTTCTTGCAGACATCTCCTCCTCTTACACCATCACCACCACCACCACCACCTTGGGCAGATTAAGAAAGAGAGGAGGTAATTAAGGTCAGGTGGTGGTGGTGGTGGGAGAGTCGGTACTTGGGGTTGGGGGCCAAGGTTTATCTTTTGTTGCTTACTTTGTGAAGTTACACTTTAATTAAAGTGATGACGGGGGGAGGGGAGTGAGGTATGGGATGGGTGGAATGGTGGTGGTAGTGGTGGGTAATGGGTAAAGGGTGGAGGACGCGGCTTTTTGTGTTGTTTTTCCACTTATTTCTGTTTGGAAACAAAATAGGGTTTACTCTTCATCTCCCCCTCTTCCACCTACCCCATCTTTCACAACCAACGTCACCAGCACTACTAATTCACCGGCACTTCCACCACCTCTCCTAATAATCCACCACTCTCCCATCATTATCATTATACCACTGCTACCCCCCGCCCCCACCACCACCGAGAGAAAGATGTGGTGAAAGTATAGCAGGGTTCGCCACCACCTCCTGTCGGAGCCTCACGGAGCTTTAGGTGTTTACGCTCAATAAACACTCACAACGCCCGGTCTGGGAATCGAAACCGCGATCCCACGACTGCAAGTCTGCTGCCTTAACCACTAGGCCATTGTGTCTCCACAACAAAGATATGCCTTTACGATGCAAGAACTGTAATAAGGAGAGATAGGGAAGTTTTAGACCCTCACATGGTGATAGAATTTGTCGATTGTGTTAAACCAGTAAATAAAAATCTCACCCACATCCTTTGCACTTGCCAAAAAATGTCCACGACGTGGTACCTTCGCACGAGGCATTTGGTCCTGATGGCCATACCAAAGACACATCGGAATCAGAATATATCCTCATCTTTAAAAAATAAGGAATACTTTGATTTGCAAAGATTTCATTAGCAACACAACAGGATCACAAGCTCACTGTGTCTACTCCTACCTACCGCTTCTAGGATGGTCTCTACTCCATCCAACTAACAATTACTATTCGTGGCACTCTGTCATTTGAGACTACGAAGGTTCCAGTTGATCCGGATCAAAGGAACAGCCTGCTCGTGAAATTAACGTGCAAGTGGCTGAGTACTCCACAGACACGTGTATCCTTAACGTAGTTCTCGGGGAGATTCAGCGTGACACAGAGTGTGACATGGCTGGCCCCTTTGAAATACAGGTACAACAGAAACAGGAAGAAAGAGTGAGAGAAAGTTGTGGTGAAAGAGTACAGCAGGATTCGCCACCACCCCCTGCCGGAGCCTCGTGGAGCTTTAGGTGTTTTCGCTCAATAAACACTCACAACGCCCGGTCTGGGAATCGAAACCGCGATCCTTTGATCGCGAGTCCGCTGCCCTAACCACTGGGCCGTTGCCCCTCCTCAACAATGAATATGACACATCACAATTATACAGATCCGTCTGATACTCCTCTACCTCACTCTTTTACTAATTCATTTAATTTCACCTCTCAGATTGAACCACTCACCTGTCCTTCCACTTTGACAATCCACTGTATTATTCTTCCATCTCACGTGGTTGTTGTTGTTGGTCATCAGACCAGCCCTGTTTCGAAATATCTTTGATAAAAAAAGATTCCAGTTGTGACCAACCCATTTTTTCTGAATATAGTGGACGCCGGACTGGACATTAATGTGTGACTGGAGGGCAATGGCGACTCATGTATAGGCACTGCGGAACTGCAGCACTCCTTGTTTCCACTCGATATTATCAATAACATTCAATATAATGAGTATTTTTTCTTTAATTCTTTCGTTATACTTGTACATTTTATAATCCTTAAGTTTAATGTCAGTAGCCATCTCCTAGTTTATGAAAAAAAACCCACAAATATCCTTGTATAGAACTGTGTGCTTCATAGTTCAAGTGACACGGTGTTTGGCTGTTGTGCGCATAATCACATGTCTGAGATAGGAAGCTTCACGCTAGGGAGAGAGAGTACTGTTGTTCACACTGTGTTGACCCCGGTGTTCCGCTGAAAGGTAGTGTTTCTTTTTGACTCCGCATGTGTCGCGCTTAAAAATGTGTTTATATTCTTGAAAGTGATAAAGTGTACAATTAGATTATTATCCTACTTCCAGCTTCAGTGTTGCTACCAAGATTTGAAAAATAGGGCAAATTTCCCCCATCCTTATTTTGCGATTTAGGGGAGATTTTTGAAAAACAAGAGGGAATTCGCACGGTGTTCAGTGAACAACTTAAACACACTCCTCGGCAGTGGCTAAAACACGAACTGATCAAGTTTTTGGATAAATATTCTTTCTATATGTTTGTTTCCTTTTACACAATATTAAAACAATGGCTAAAAATTTTCTGAAGCAGCACCCCCACTAATTTTATCTACGAATTGCCACTGCTGGAGGGAAATGTGGATTCTTGTTCTAGCAGTGCAACAATTTTAATCCAACGAATCGGTCTGAATATTTGTTTTTTTTAAAGCCTGTTATTTATGTTATCGGTCTCTTTTGCCGAACTGTTAAGTCACAGGCACGTAAACACACCAACATCAGTTGTCAGTCGGTGGTGGGGAACAATCACACACACATGATGAGCTTCTTTCAGTTTCCGTTTACCGAAGCCACTCACAAGACTTTGGTCGGCCCATGGCTACAGTACAAGACACTTGCCCAAGGCGTCACACAGTGGGATTGAACTCAAAATCATGCATAGTACACCAACCGCAAACCTCTTACCACACAGCCATGCCTGCGCCTAAATTTCTAAATAAGGATCGGTTACATTTGAAGGACAAACATGAACCCCATTCCCCCACCTGCCGCCTCCATTTCCTTCGACTGGGGTGAGTGGCGGGGATGGAGATAGAAGGGTGCCGGCGGAGACATTGTAGTGAGGGTAGCAGAGACGAAGGTAGGGTGGTGGTGTGTCAATGACGTAGTTTAAGTAAAGCTGGGAAGAGGTTGTAGGTAACTTAATAAAGACTAGCTTAATCTCCCTAATCTTAACCCCTAAGGGATAAAGAGACAACTTAGCTGCTTTGTGTTATGTCACCCTCTACATCCTCCCGCAGCTTCTTAACCTTCAAATGAAACTTATATTTTGTGAGAATAAATAGATTTGATGGCGGGGTTTCAATGGAGGAGGTGAGTGGTGTGACTTGTTTATAGGTATACCAACTGCGTATGATGTCATGGCTAAGATAACAGTCCACCTGCTTCTTTCTTAATTTAGTTAATCTTTCCTTCGTCTCTTCGTGTATTTATTTGTCATTGGATTTCTGTAAAACAATGCTTTTCTTCACAATAATTATCATTAAAGTCTCCTGATTTTATTCTTTTCATTACAAATATAATTTTAATTGATTAAAAAAATCTGATGGGAGATGACTCACTACATGAGATATGTTAGCTAGATCTTAACTCTATGTTCTTGATGCAAAAGGCACACCTGGGATATTTTAAAACACTCAATTCATGAATGTTTCCCTCTGAAAACATTGCTCTACTCCTTTATGCTAAGGTCTGTTAAATACCAGAAACACTATATTTCGCTGTTGAGGTCCAATAAGAAGGAAACATCTAAAGTTTCTTCCTCTCTTTTCCAAGCACCGGTTTCGGTTTTCACTGCTTCTCTCTTTTCCATTCACATTCTGATCGATTTGAACCTTTGAGTGGCCTTCCCTGTCTTTCATGACAAGAATTATGATCTGAAGCTAAA
>NC_043010.1:19141564-19218879 GCF_006345805.1 Octopus sinensis
CCCTAAAACATATTGAAATGCAATAGATCGATACTAGGGTCATAATTATGGGTGACAATTTCATATGACATTGCTAGAAAAAACTGCCGTTCAAACCGAAAAGATCCAGTAATTCTAAATCCACTGAGCATAGGATAGAGATGGATGGGCATGACTGGAATGTCTTTGGCCATAAGTATACTTAATCATGGCTGCCATGATGCTGAACATAAAAACAACAGCAGCAGCAGCAATAGCACCACCACCACCACCACCACCGCTACCCTGAACAATAATACCTATTTCTTTACTACCCACAAGGGGCTAAACACGGAGAGGACAAACAAAGACAGACAAACGGTGTAAGTCGATTATATCGATCCCAGTGCGTAACTGGTACTTATTTAATCGACCCCGAAAGGATGAAAGGCAAAGTCGATCTCGGCGGAATTTGAACTCAGATCGTAGCGATTCCGCCCGGCGTGCTAACGATTCTGCCAGCTCGCCGCCTTCCCAAACAATAATACCACCACCACATCGCCTGCTGTCTTTAGCAAGGCTAAATGACATATTGGGTGATGTTGCCCAAGATATACTTTGTCTGAAAGATAAGATGCAATATCACTGAACACTTTTCACCGCAGTACAGCCGAATAAGGTTTGATTTGGAATTAAATAACAACAACAACAACAATATTAATAAACATTGCAGCAAAAAACGCCTCAAAACTTCATAAAGGAGACTGAAACGAAATCACGTTGGGGCTTTAAGAATAGAAATGATAATGCTTTCGTTACACAACTACCACCATGTGAAACTCCATCACTAATACGGGATGATGATAATTAATATTTTGTTGGTGTTTGGAACAATGAATCTCGAAACAAAAAACCAATAGATGATAACATAAATACTGAGTCAAAAAACCTCTTCGGGTAGAAAGGATCAAAGCTGTCCAGGGGATATTAACCAGCATATCCTTTAAACATGATAGACGTTCTACCATTGGACAAACGCCAGCAGTTTCGGAGGGAGCGGGGTCAGTCAATTATATCGACCCCAGTATTCAACTGTACTTAATTTATCGACTCCGAAAAGATGAAAGACAAAGTCGACCTTGGCGAAATTTGAACTCAGAACGTAAAGACGGGCGAAATACCTATTTCTTTACTACCCACAGAGAGGACAAACAAGGACAGACAAACGGATTAAGTCGATTATATCGACTCCAGTGCGTAACTGGTACTTATTTAATAGACCCCGAAAGGATGAAAGGCAAAGTCGACCTCGGCGGAATTTGAACTCAGAATGTGGTGGCAGACGAAATGCCGTTAAACATTTCGCCTGGCGGGCTAACGATTCTAGCAGCTTGCCATTATTAATGGTGCCTAATTTAGACATAAGGTCAGCAATTTTGTGTGGGAAGAAATTAGTTGATCATATCGATTCCATTACGTGATTGATCATGCATTTTATCATCCTTGGACAGATAAAACATAAAGGTGACTTGGGTGGTATCTGAATTTAGAACATAAAGATGTGGAACGAAGACAAAGCATTTTGTCCAACGCTCTAACCATTCTGCTAATTCAAATAAACATAATTTATCAATGGACTTTGGTCAGAATTTCCGATCCTAAGTTTCTCATTTATTTAATCAACTGAACTGCCAGGCTCAATTAATTAGCATGTAAGTGGCTGAGTACTCCACAGATACACGTCCACCCTTGACGTAATTGTTAGGTAGAATCAATATGACTCAAGTCTGACAAAGTTGGAGCTTTGAATTACGGGTTCAATCCATCGACAAGCTTCCATACAAATGCCATCCACGCGGATTCACCCACAAGTTGTGGGTCGACATGAGGCTAGGGTTAAAGGCATTTACCGAAGATGCCCCACGATGAGGAAATTAAACCCTGGGGTTTGTGATTGGGGAGTTTCTTTACCATTTGGCCACATTGCAGCTACAATGCATGCATGCATACATACATACATACATACATACGTACGTACGTACGTACGTACATACATACATACATATATACATACATACATACATACATACATACATACATACATACATACACACATACATATATACATACATACATACATATATACATACATACATACATATATACATAAATACATACATACATATATATATTCATACATACATACATACATACATGCATAAATACATACATACATACATGCATACATACATACATGCATACATACATACACACACACACACATACATACATACATACATACATACATACATACATACATACATACATACATACATACATGCATAAATACATATATATTCATTCGTACATATAAGTATCTGTATGTATACATGCGTGTATGCACACACATACACACACGCGCACGTATGCACACACACACACACATGAATATAAACGAACAGATGAAGGGTTACTCAATACTGGGGGTAGAGTATAAATAAATTTAATTTAATTCGGTGGAACGAAAAGTAACTGAATCCCTAGGTTTCACCACAGAGAAGGAATTTATTTATTTGTCCAAAGCTGCTGCTGCTGCTGCTACTACTACTACTACTACTACTACTAACTACTACTACTACTACTACTACTACTACTACTACTACTACTACTACTACTACTACAGTACCGTATACCATACTATTATCGTTACTGTATCATATATCACACCACTTCAGTACTGTGCACCATACTTCTACTACTTCCGCTACACTGCCACATGCCACAATACTACCACCACAACCACTACAAGCCACCACACTACAATTGCTACCAGTACCACCACACCACCATCACTATACCCCACTGCCACCATCCCACCACTGCACCGCCACCACTCATTACTAGAATTCCACATTCCCACCCATCCAATACAAAGCCAACGTTAATATTTAATGAGGATCTAATTAATTGCTTCCAAAATATCAACATCAAAGATTTCAGTAATGAAAAGATGTAAACAAGCATCGAAGAGATATGGGAAATATTGGTTTCAGATTTTGGTACAAGACCAGCAATTCCAGGGGAGGGGGCAGGTCGATTACATTGACCCCCAGGGCTCAACGGGCACTTGTTTTATGGACCCTGAAAGGATGAAAAGCAAGGTCGAGCCTATCAGCATTTGAACTCAGAAGGTGGAAGAATTACCAGAACGTAAAGACAGACGAAATACCTATTTCTTTACTACCCACAAGGGGCTAAACATAGAGGGGACAAACAGGGACAGACAAAGGGATTAAGTCGATTACATTGACCCCAGTGCGTAACTAGTACTTAATTTATCGACCCCGAAAGTATGAAAGGCAAAGTCGACCTTGGTGGAATTTGAACTCAGAACACAACGGCAGACGAAATACGGCTACGCATTTCACCCGGCTCGCTGCCTGAAGGTGGAAGAATTACTGCTAAGCATTTTGCCTCCTTCAGTAACGATTCTGCATGTTCACCATCTTAGTTATAGGAAATATTATAAGATAATGAAGGTGGCGAGCTGGCAGAATGGTTAGCACGCCGGACGAAATGCTTAGCGGTGCCCCTACGTTCTGAGTTCAAATCTTGCCGAGATCGACTTTGCCTTTCATCCTTTCGGGGTCGATAAATTAGGTACCAGTTACGCACTGGGGTCGATGTAATCAACTGGTCCCCTCCCCCAGGATTTCAGGCCTTATGCCTATAGTAGAAAGGATTATAAATAATGATAATAATACTGTTGTTGCTGTTTCTGCTGCTGCTGCTGTTGTTGTTGTTGTTGTTTCACACCCAAGTCAGCTCTGATCCAGCAGGTCTTGGAAGTGCTCTCGGTTATGACAATGAACCCGACTACTTAGATGCCACCACCATCGCCGCCACAACTGTCATACACACACCATTCAGACTGCTGATGCCACCACTATCAATACCTTTGACTTCGCCGCCTTTCCCTTCACCACCATCACCACTGTCTTTCACATCGCCATCCTTGACCGCCTCGGCTACCACCACCACCACCACCACCACCATCACCGTCGCCTCCGCGTCTATCACAACTACAGTTCATACTATTACTATCACCCCATTACCATCACCACAGTCAATCTGCTACCGCCCTCATCATCTTTATGCCTACTATTACTCTCACCCCAACATGAGGAATAGTAGAAGTGTTATTAAATAGTGAGAAAGAGGGTCAAAGTGTGACACACTGACACACAGAAATTCGTTTTGGCATTTATTATTATAGATATGTATGTATATATATATATGTATTATTATCCGAAGTGTACAATATTATATATCCATTATGGCCGAATAATATATACAGATATACTGTAAATCCTCAAGTATAGTCCGCCCTTGAGTATAATACGCAGGGGATTTTTAGGGGGCTGTACCTCTGAAAAACTTAAACCTTGTGTATAATACGCACCTCTTCTCTAACTTGAGTCAAGGAGGTCTATATAATGTCCTGGGTTTGTAAAACTGTATACGGTAACGTCCTTTATTATTATTGTATATATAACAATGCAAACGTGTAACATTTTTGTGCATTTTGTTTGCAGAAAATAAAGAAATAACAGTAACAACGTTTAATAAATGTTGCTTACTGCAAATTATAGATGATTCTTTTATGACTTCATTGCTTTCAGGCTTAGCTTAAGGTATTTTCATGCCCGACATCACAAAATGCGTCTGAATAAACATTGCTGGACAGCAAATAGAGACTTTGACATTGCTTAGAAAATATTTTTCATTTTTAACCTCGTATATAGTACGCACCAAGGATTTTGACCTTTAAATTTTGGGAAAAAAATACAGATTATACTCGAGGATTCATGGTATGAGTGCATTTTTCCCAAGACTTATGGCTTTAGACAACTTACATTATGTATGCATGTGTACCTATGTAGGTATATATTCGTTATATATGTATGTGTACTTATCTTTATATACATATATTCAGTATGCAGTGATAAACTGTCGTCTAAATTACGTAAAAATGAAAATAACACTGACATATCATTTTAAAAGATATATTTACCAAAATTACATAAAAATCTCTTGAAATACTAACGAGTAAATTTATCTAATAAAATCGCCAGATGATTTTGGAATCTCCTGCGTTTCTTCTGGATAGTCTCCTTTGTTTAAGTTGGAATGCCTTCAGTTCATCCTTGGTGATACAAGGAGTTCTATTGGTCTCTTGCCCAACTGCACCCCACACATAATAATCAAAGAGGTTGCAGTCTGGGGGAGTTAGGTGACCAGATGTTTGGGGTGATGTGGTCGCAGAAATGACTGGGTCCTCCTGCTTGTGTGGCATGGTGCAGAGTCCTGTTGCCAGATATAGGGTCTTCCAGCAGCCAGCCTCTTGACCCAGAGCAGAACTACCTCCTCCAGGCACTTGCTGTAGGCCTCCATGTTGAGTGTGAGGCTGTGTGGGAAGATGAATGGAGGCATAACGTCGCCATCACTTGTGATCACTCGAAACACCATGATGATGACTGGATGTTTGATTTTTATCACTCTCGGTACATTTCCTCAGATTGACACCCAAACACTCTGAAATGTGTGTGCGATTATATATATATATATATATATATATATATATATATATATATATATATATATACACACACACTCACACACATACTCACGTATTTATTCACACGTACGTCTTTATCCTTTATCTTTTACTTGTTTCAGTCATTAGACTGCGACCATGCTGGGGCGCCACCTTGAAGAATTTTTAATTGAATGAATCGACCAGAGGACTTTATTTCTTTTTAAGCCGAGTACTTATTGTAAAGGTCTGTTTTGCCGAACCGCTTGGTTACGGGGAAGTAAATACATCAACAGCGGTTGTTAAGCGGTGGGAGTCACACACACACACACACACACACACACACACACACACACACACACACACCACACACACACACACAATGAGCTTCTTTCAGTTTCCGTCCACCAAATCCACTCGCAAGACTTGAGTCGGCCCGAGGCTATAGTAGAAGATATTTGCATCATGCAGTGGGACTGAACCTGGAACCAAGTGGTTGGCAAGCAAGCTTCTAACATATTAGTTTCAGAATTTTGGCAATTTCGAGGGATGGGGTTAGTCAACTGAATCGACCCCAGTGCTCAACTGGTACTTATTTTATCGATTTCGGAAAGGATGAACGGCAAGTCGACCTTGGTGGAACTTGGAAGTTTCTTACACATTGAAACGAGTTTTGAGTTTGTAATTACTTTATAAAAAGTTTTTTTTTTATCTTTTCAGTTTGGACGGCAGTTTTTAACATAATTTCTAGGTAACTAAAAAATTTTAAACTTCGTATACTGGTAGAATGTGTTTATAAAACATCTTTTTCTCTTGGTTTTATTAAGAAAATTATATAGTTTGTAAGATATTTGTTGTTTTTTTCTTCAATTTCTGCAATTTCAACCAATCAATGACGTCCATTGAGGTAGAGAACATTCTGTGCCGTATGAATATGTCCCTTGTTTAAGAAACAGGTTGGGTTTATTTACATTTGTGAAGAAAAAAAGATACCCTTCCCCCACCCCTAACCCTGACCCTAATCCTAACTAACCCTAACCCTAAAATAGATTGAAATGCAATAGATCGATACTAGGGTCATAATTATGGGTGACAATTTCATATGACACCGCTAGAAAAAACTGCCGTTCAAACCGAAAAGATCCGTTTTTTTCATTTTTTTCGATACTTGAATAATTGCTAAAAAAAATTCGTTGTTCTTCTATTAAAGAGAATCCATTACAAAGATATATTCACTTATTCCGGATATCCAAGTCTATTTTTGTATTTTCTCGGATTGTTTTGATTTCATTATCAAAAAGGTCCTCATTATATATAAAACAGACAGAAGGGACAAAGAAACAGTGAGACAGAGAGCTATTTCGTTCCGCAAGTCCACGTTTTGCTGGTAACCATTCTTGTTTTTATATTTCTTCACATCTCAAGATGGCGGTAGAAATCGAGTCAGCCGAGTAAGTTCACCTCTTTAAACATTCTCTTTTATCTTTTCTTTCATTGTCTTCTAATGTTTTACTTCTTCTATATCGCTCTTCTTCTCTTTACCCTTATCCACCGACTATTTTACCAACCGACACACTGTTTCCTATTGAGAATTTTCATTTTCATTTAATTACTTCAATTTAACAGTCACGTCATGTTTTTTCCTCTTTCTAAATAAATCTCCCACATTCCTCACCTTTCCTCCCTCTCCTGATCCAACCCTCACCATTTCTACCCCATCACCTCACATCTTCCTCAGTTCTCATCCTTATTTCCTTGTCTCTGATAACTATTGTTGTTTATTATCATTTCATTTCCGACTGGATATATTCTACGTTCCTCCAGGGTCAATAGGTACCGATTCCTTTATTACCCACATGGGGCTAAATATAGAGGGGATAAACAAGGACAGACAAAGGGATTAAGTCGATTATATCGATCCCAGTGAAGCAGTGGTACTTAATTTATCGACCCCGAAAGGATGAAAGGCAAAGTCGACCTCGGCGGAATTTGAACTCAGAACGAAAAGACAAACGAAATACCGCTCAGCATTTCGCCCGGCGTGCTAACAATTCTGCCAGCTCGCCACCTTCAATAAGTACCAGTAATATACTGTGATCGACTTTTAGTACACAGGTACATAGTAACGAATGAACCCAAGACTGCATTATTCAATGTGTCCTTCTTGTTTATTTTTAAAGATTTGTTTAGGGGAGGAATTTGTTGTTTGTAGCATTATTGTGACGAAGTCCCCTCCTTCGTTGGCTGTCAACAATCAGAAGAACAACATAAGTTAATGGCGATAATTATTTATCCTGGCACAAGGAAAGAGTGATAGAAAAGTCAATTAACCAAACACGAGCAGCACATCACAAGCCCATCCGAGGATCATCGTTACTCGAGGCCACATAAACAATTTGTACATCACACAGAAGGAAGAATAAACAAGCAGGTGGCCATGAACAATCTGTTCCATCACGAAACACTGTGTGCTCTTCTTTACATTCCGGGTTCTAATCTTGCTGTGGTCAACTTAGTCTTTTATCATTTAGGGGTTCGATAACATAAAATTGGGGTCTATATAGAAGAATTGTTTCCATTCACCCTTTCCAACATTTCATTATGTCGGGCCCATTTCGCTAGAAATTTTAATAGGTACATCAATACTAAAACTGGTTGATTTGTGAACTTGTATTCATAGATCGGCAAAAGAAAAAAAGTTTGAAAAAAGATGAAAAGTTTTGATAATTCTTTCTTACATGGAAAAAAAAAAGTGTCCAAGGTGAATGTAAGAGATGTTTGTTGAGAAATAAACATGGTAGTTGACCACCACTATAACAGTTGATGAAGATAATGAGAAGAGCATCTTAGCTTTTATCTTCTACTTGTTTCAGTCATTAGAATGTGGCTGTGCTGGGCCACTGTCTTGAGGAACTGTAGTCAAAAGAATCGATGCCAGTTCTTATTTTTTTAAAGCCTGGTACTTATTCTATTGATCTCTTTAGCCAAACCGTTAAGTTATAGGAACATAAACAGATCAGAAAAATTTCATGAGATGAATGTTGGACATCAGTTTGGAGATGACCATATCAAACAGGACCTGAAAAAAACCTTGAAAATTCCTGACTTCCTCATGCTCCCAAACTGTGTGCAACTGAAGTGTTATGTATAATGTGGCATAAAACATCTAATAGCTTTCTGCATACAGAAATGTTAAGATCTGCCCTCTTTCCAACTCCACAGTCAAAACAAAAACGACAGTTTTTCAACTGTCTTTGCAAATATGGAATGGATTTCCCTGATGCACTAATGCAAATGGAGCAATCACAGTGGGTCATCAAAGTCAAATCTTGGGGAGAGTATTTGTTAGGCCATCAGACTGGAATAGTGTATGATGTCCACTGTTCAGATTGGTCAGTTACACGACCCACAAATTTGTGATCTGCTTGGTTCAGTTAGGATCCATACAGAAGAATCTGGTTATTGGAAGTTGAATGTTTTGTTAATGCTGTACCAAGGAGCAGAATTATTTGTGTTGGACAAAATACATTGCAATATTTATTTTACTTCTCTATGTTGTGAGTTCAAAGCCAGCCAAGGCCGCCAGCTTTACCTTTCATTCCATCTGGGTTGATATAATAAAGTACAAGCTAAGCACTGGAGTTGATTGTATTGATTAAACCCTCCCGTCAAAAATTGCTATCCTTGTGCCTAAATTTGAAGCATTATTATTATTATTATTGAGTTAAATGGTAGCACATGCCATCAACATGACACTGGGGTACAAATATATGAAACCCAATATACAATGACTACCTGTCTGATAAGGGTACACCAGGCATATGCATCACATCCATATGTGTATGACATGGTGATTTAATATCAAGATAAACAGCGCATGACTTTGCAGGTAGGGCTCCGTTTGAATTTTCTTCAGGTTGAGTAGCCTATCCCATTCAAAAGGTCCCTGAATAAGAGTTGTTTAAAATGATGAACTCGTGTTTCCAGGAGTGAATTATTCAAACCCCAAAGAATTCCTCTCAACACTGACTATGATGCGCCCCCACTACTTCTGCTCATGATCAGAGATGCACAGATTGTCAACCACTGAGAGACATCCTCAAATGGTTATGCTCAAGCAACCGACAAGCAAATCTGTGGTATCAAGCAGAATATTTGCTGTAGCCCATATTTTATACCAAGACAAAACATGTACATGATAACACTTCCAATCAGTTAAGATGAGAAGTCATGAGAGCCAGTGCCTGGTGCTGCACCAGGACATTTATTATTATTATTATTGTATCAATATTGCTTTCCATCTTATTGGAGTTGATAGAATATGATACCAGACCAATGAGGAGTTGGTTTAATTGACTGACCTCTTTCAGTGTTGTGAGACTTATTGAACAGTATCTGAAGGAGAACAATCTGGCCTTGTGTTTTATCTTAAGAATCATCATCATCATGAATCACACCAGAGCACTGAATGACTGAAATAACAGAACATTAGCCTCAGCGCCTTGTATTATTTAAAATAGTAAAATGAACTAAGGGAAATAACTCAAATAGGCCAATGGCATGAATCTTGATAAGGAACGTAGTGAATGTTATATGTAAAGATGTATTAATTGTTGGAAGTTCTCAGTTTGGGAGAGAAAACAAAGATCTCATGGCCTGCAGAGAACAGGGGGAAATAATTGTATCAGTTATGTCCCATTATGTTCTGAGTTCAATTTCCATGAAGGTCGACTGAGCTTTTCACTTTTCTAGGATTGTTACAAGTTGCAGTCTAGTCCTGGGGAGGACAACCAAATCATTTAAAACCTTGTTGTTCTTGAATATGTGATGCTGATCCTATTTAAGGAATCATTTCAGGTAGTAGAGTCTCTGACTAAATTCTTTGAGCTGTTTATATGTGTCCCCATTTTATTCTGAGTTCAAATTATGCAATGGTTTACTTTGTCTTTCACTGGGAAGAGGTTCATTGGGTCACTCCCCTGCAAACTTTTGTTCCTGTGTTAATCACAGAAACTACTATTATCATAAACATTTTCAGATAGCTTTGTTTTCCTTTTTGGGATGGTTGTAGGGTCTTGATGTAGGTTGCTGACCACCTGGGTGTGAGTTCTGGCCAATTTTCTGCAGCCACTGTTTTTGTACCAGCCACTAAAAGTCATTTTGCTCCAGTTTTTCTTGCTGACAAAAACCTGGTCCCGTTCAGTTGTTACTTCAGTTATAAAACCACTTACCACAGACAAATCTACCAGAGAAAACTATATGTACCAGACAAATGGTACAATCTCTTATGAAGGTGAGCTGGTCACTCAGGGTGTGAGGTGAACTGGTTTTAATTATAGCAGTTTGACAGTGTTTGATATTAGGATTGTGGTACATGGAGAATGGTGGTGGGTGAGACGTGTTGGAACTGTATTTTAGAACCTCTGTTGAGGTAGGGATGGTGATGGTGAGAATGTAATCTTGGTATTGTTGTGGGAATTATAATGATGTTGATGATGATTTTTTTTTTAATGATTTCAGTGTTGTGAGACTTATTGAACAGTATCTGAAGGAGAACAATTTGTTGAGGACATTAACGGTATTACAGGTAAGTTACCTATTTTTCACCTGTCTACATGACTAGAATAAACACCAGATTTTGGTAGTTGTAGAACTGGTGGCCCTTACTAGTGAGCTCTTAATTAATATTAGTCTGGATGACCTAAATATTTGGTGATATGCAAACACTTGCATAGCAAGTGACCTGATCTTCGATCGTTTAAAATACTGAACAAATTATCAGGTTAGAGTTAGAGGGTTAACTTACTGGTGTCTGTGTGTTTCTACCTCCAATCAGAGAGTTAACTCACAAATGACCAAGTATCAATGATTTTCAAACTTAATGTGGAACCAATAAACATCTTTTACAGACAGCCACTGCCATCTTAATTTTAATAACACTGATTGGCATTGGAAGGGCATCCAGCCATAGAGGCCATGCCGAAATAGACAATTGGAGCCTGGTGCACCTCTCTGACTGGTCAGCTTCTGCCAACCCAGCCAACCATGCCAGCATAGAAAACAAATGATGACGATGAAATGAAATCATTATCATCATTGTTTAACGTCTGTTTTCCATGCTAGCATGGGTCGGACGGTTTGATCGGGGTCTGGGAAGCTAGGAGGCTGCACCAGGCTCCAGTCTGATCTGGCAGTGTTTCTATAGCTCGATGCCCTTCCTAACGCCAACCACTCCGTGAGTGTAGTGGGTGTTTTTACATGCCACTGGCACAGGGGCCAGAGGAAGCTGGCAATGGCCACGATCGGTTGGTGCTTTTTATGTGCCACTGACACGGACGCCAGTCAAGGTGGCGCTGGCATCAGCCACATTTGGATGGTGCTTTTAACATGCCACCAGCACGGGTATCGCAACTACAATTTCCATTTGATTTTTATTTTGATGTTGATGTACTTGACTCATTAGGTCTCCTCAAGCGCAGCAGGTTGCCCTACAATCCAAGGTTATCACAGTAGGCCATCCTGCGAGCCATGAACTCACTTCATTTGTTGGGTCTTTGCAGTCACAGCATATCTCCAGAGCTCTTGGTCTTTCGTCATTGCCTAAGTGAGGCCCAAAGTTATGATTTTAAAGAAAGAATTTAGTCGTATTAAAACCAAAACTTAGCAACATTACTTTGAAAGTGTGAAAAGGTTTTTCTTTTATAAAGTGTATTTTTATTAAATTTTATTAAAAGATCCTTCATTTTGTGGAATCCCTAAATTTTTCCATATAACCCACTTTGAGAAACACTGGATTGCTATGCTATTTCTTACTGTGTCTGTAACTAATGGAGATTTAACTTAAAAATAGCTTAGTCTACTTAGCTGTAAATAGGCACCAACTACTAACTACCATAACTGTACTGCATTGTCTAAAAGAGTGTACTAAAAGATACTTGGCTGTACTCATCCCACTAAAATCTGTACCTTTATTAGAAAGGAGGGGAAATAGTGGCTTGCTGGCAGTATTTGTAGTAAATAGTGAAATCTGATTGTCAATGTGAGTAAATGGTGGAGTATTTATATAATAAACAGTATGATCTGAGGTAACCCATTAATGTAGGTAAATAGTAGAGTACCTATGTAGTAAACAGCATAATTTGAGGTTACTAGTGTTAATCAATGTAGATAAAAGATGAAGTACATCATTGTCATCATCTTTTAATGTCCATTTCCCATGAGATAGTAAATAGTAAGATCCGAGGTAACCAATGATGGTCAGTGTTGGTAAATAGTGAGTGTAAACAGTTAAGAAACGGAGTAAATTGGCTTGGTTTGCAACTTTCATCATTGCAGTGTCTAGTAATATTTGTTTATTTTCTGAGTGTAAATTCCACCAAAGCTGACTTAGTTTTCTCTGTTGTGAGGTTGATTAAATAAATACCAGTTGAGTCCTTTGTTGTGTGTCAATGTTACAAATCATTGTTATTTATTTTGTTTTTACAGGAAGAGAGTGGTATTTCTTTAAACACTGTAGATTCAGTGGACAGTTTTGTTGGCGACATAAACAGTGGCCACTGGGACACTGTCCTTCAGGCCATTCAGTCACTCAAGTTACCCGACCAGAAACTTATTGAACTCTATGAACAGGTAAGATAAGGACCTTTTAACTGCAATCAAGTCAACCCATGTAGGAGCACAGGAGTAGTAATTATTGAATAAAAAACACTTGACATGTGACAGAGGGGATTCTGCTCCTGTCACAGACAACCTGTCTAGGGCCAGTGGTTTGATAAAATGCACCCGATCTAATTAAAGTTGTTGTAAAGAGTAAAGTGTTTTGAATGGCACAACAATGCACCATAATAACAACAATGGACTATAATAACTGTTATAATTTAATCATCCATAATCTGATATAATATTTCGGAATATAAAAATTCCTTCTTCAGATATCCCTAGGAATTGATTGAGTCACTGTTATAATCGGTTTTAAAGTTGTTGGTAATGAGAAGGATATCCAGTCAAATTCTTTGCCAAAAAAAAAATTGCTACTCACTTCTCAGCCCATCATTCCATTGTGATGCTGTGAGATGTGCTTCAGGTTTTGTAGATAGGGAGTTATATTTCTTGACAAGAGCGGAGGCAGGAGCATATAGATGATGGTCACCTGGAATTCTTTGGGGTGGATATAAATGGTGGTCACCTGGAATTCGTTGAGGTGGAGTGCTAGAGCAAAACCCAGACATCCAGACATTGAGATGTGATGTCTATTGTGATATCCCCTTCTTCTATGGACACATGATAGCAGTCTAGTTGGTCCTTACTGGTTGATGTGAATCTGCTCCTACCCAGCTAAAAAGACATTCCACCCACCACCATTGCCACTTTCTCTTTCTCACTCACTCTCACGCTACTCGTTCTCTACCCCTTTTCCCTGTCCCTTGTTTCCTCCCCTAGCCACAGGAAGTCTCTTCTTCTACCCCACCCCCTACTTCTCTGAACACCTTAAAGTTGCAACACTCTCCTATTCTTATGGGGTTTCTTTAGTTTTATGAATTACAAAAAGATCTCCACCAATGCTGGTGCCATGAAGAAAATGGTCCAGTTTACTCTGTGAAGTGGTTGGTGTTAGGAAGGGCATCCAGCCATAGAAATCATGTTAAAACTGAAACATTTGAGCAAGACATGGTTCCTCTGATCCATCAGGTCTTATAAAACCGTCCAACCCATACCAGCATGGAAAGTAGATGTGAAATGATAATAGTAAAGTTAGAAGTTTCTTCTTTTGGTGCTGTATGTGTCAAATGAGGAAAGTCATATTGCGTAGTAAAATGCTGTGAAACATACAAATTAGGATTCCACACAGTTTCTTATTTCTTTATTGCCCACAAGGGGCTAAACATAGAGGGGAGAAACAAGGACAGACAAAGGGATTAAGTTGATTACATTGACCCCAGTGCGTAACTGGTACTTAATTTATCGACTCCGAATGGATGAAAGTCGACCTTGGCGAAATTTGAACTCAAAATGTAAAGATAGACAAAATACCGCTAAACATTTTGCCCGGCATGCTAACATTTCTGCCAGTTTCTGTCTATCAAACTCTACTCACAGATCATTGGTCAACCCAATGCTGTTAAGCAAGACTCTTAATCAAGGCGCCGTGCAGTGGTATTGATCTCAGGCCATCAAAACTTCTTGACCATGCACTTTCCCCTGTTCACACAGAAAATTAATAAATCATCACAATCATCATCATTATGCTGCTGAAAGTCTATAAACTTGGTCAGAATCTGTGCTATACGCGGAGGCGGGAGCGGGGACACAGATATTTATGTAATGTTTGTTGTTTCTTTGTGTTTTGTAAATTTTGATGCTCACTACATAAAATATATTAACACTAGCTTAACTACTGTTTTTCAAGCAGATGGTGTGTCAGAGTAATTTCTAAATTTTTTTTTTCATTTTGATCATATTCAGTTCATTCAATAGAAATAATATGAATGATTTATGCTGTAGATTTGATCATAATGATGATGATTATGATGGTTATCAACTAACACTTCATGTCTCAACAAATTTGTAGTCTTGTGTTTATGTTAGAAATTAATATTATTGTTATAATAATAATAATAATAATAATTATTATTATTATGGTGGTGAGTTGGCAGAATCTGTATCTCACCAGACTAAATGCTTAATGGTATTTCATCCATCTTCATGTTTGAAAGACGGCGAGCTGGCAGAAACGTTAGCACACCGGGTGAAATGCTTAGCGGTATTTTGTCTGTGGTTATGTTCTGAGTTCAAATTCCGCCGAGGTCGACTTTGCCTTTCATCCTTTCGGGGTCGATAAATTAAGTACCAGTTACGCACTGGGGTTGATGTAATCAACTTAATCTGTTTAGCCCCTTGTGGATAGTAAAGAAATAGGTATTTCGTCTGCCATTACGTTATGAGTTCAAATTCTGCCGAAGTCGACTTTGCCTTTCATCCTTTCGGGGGTCGATAAATTAAGTACCAGTTACGCACTGGGGTCGATAAAATCGACTTAATCCATTTGTCTGCCCTTGTTTGTCCTCTCTTTGTTTAGCCCCTTATGGGTAATAAAGAAACAGGTATTTCATCCATCTTCACATTCTAAGTTCAAATTCTACCAAGGTCAACTTTACCTTTCATTCTTTCAGGGTTGATAAAATAAATACCAGTTAAATATGGGGGGGGGGGGGTTTGATGTAATCAACTTACCCACCTCACACCAAAATACTGGCCTTGAAACCACTATTATTATTCCATTCAAGCGTGAATCAATGCCAGTGTCGCCTGACTGGCTCCCTGTGCTGGTGGCACGTTCAAAGCTCCATCCTAAATGTGGTTGATGCCAGTGCCCTCCGACTGGCTCCTCCGCTGGTGGCACGTAAAAAGCACCATTTGAATGTGGTCGATGCCAGTGCCGCCTGACTGGCTCCCATGCCCATGGCATGTAAAAAGCACCCACTACACTCTTGGAGTGGTTGACGTTAGGAAGGGCATCCAGCTGTAGAAACATTGCCAGATCAGATTGGAGCCTGGTGCAGCCTCCTGCCTTACTAGTCCTCATTCAAACTGTCCAACCCATGCCAGCATGGAAAGCAGACATTAAACGATGATGATGATGATTAAGGCTGCAAGCTGGCTGAATCATTAGCACACCAGACAAAATACCTAGTAGCATTTCCGCCGAGGTGGACTTTGCCTTTCACACTTTCAGGGTCAATAAAATAGGTACCAGTTGCATATTGCGGTTGATGTAATTGACTATCACCCCTACCCACAACAAAATTTCAAGCCTTGTGCCTTTAATACCAAGAATTATTATTATTATTGGATTGGCAAATTCATTAGCATATCGGGAAAAATGCCTTGCAACATTGTTCTTGTTCAGATTGTAAGTTCCCCCGCCTTTTATTCTTCTACATTTAATAAAATAAAGTACCAGTCATATAATTGGGATAAACATAAGTGATCTTTTCCACTCACCTAATTTCTGGCCTTGAGCATTATTATAATTACGGGTGGCAAGCTGGCAGAATTGTTGGCACACTGGGCAGAGCGCTTAGCTGCATTTCGCCCATAACCATGTTCTGAGTTCAAATTCTGCCAAGGTCGACTTTGCCTTTCATCATTTTGGGTCAATAAAATAAGTCCCAGTTGAACACTGGCGATCGATGTAATTGATTCATCCCCTCCCCCAAAGTTGGTGTCCTTGTGGAAACATTTGAAACCATCATCATCATCATTATTATTATTATTGTTGTTGTTTTTGAAGGCAGCGTGCAGAATCGTTAGTATGTCAGGCGAAATGCTTAGTGGTATTTCGTCTTCACATTCTGAGTTCAAATGCCACCAGGGTTAACTTTGTCTTTCATCCTTTTGAAGTCAATAAATTAAGTACCAGTTACGCACTGGGGTCAATCTAATCGACTTAATCCCTTCCCCCAAATTTGAGGCCTTGTGCTTCCAGTAAAAAGGATTATTTTATTGCCTTTGCACAGCTTCTAACGATGGAGATGTACTACAGTGCCAGCTGTTCACTACCAGTGAACTAAGATAACACCTATTATTTTTCGAGCACCTTCTGGAGTATTCGAGCGGTTCCAAGTAGTGCTGTTTTCTGCAAGTGCTCCACCCTTATTGCAGCCCCTATTTCTTCCATGTACTTCTCAAGATTTTTACTCACTGTTCCCAGGGTTCCGACAATTATTGGTACTGCTGCCACCTTTTTTCATCGACCACAACTGCTTAACCTCCCATGCTAACCTGTCTATTATTATTATTATTTCCAATTATTGAAATTTTTTCTTATTTTTTCTAGATTGTTCTTGAACTGATTGAGTTGCGTGAGTTGGGGGCTGCCAGGTCCCTTCTCCGACAGACCGACCCAATGATAATGTTGAAGCAAACCCAGCCTGACCGCTATGTCCATTTAGAGAACATGCTTGCCCGGTCCTACTTTGACCCTCGCGAAGTAAGTCCGAGACTTCAGTCCCAGTTTTGCTTAACATTTTTCTGTGTTTTCCTTACTTCTCCCCTTTTCTCATCTCTGCCTCGTCACTCACACTCTATCCCCTTAATACCTCTAGGCTTATTTAGAAGGTCAAACAAAGGAAAAGAGGCGTTCTGCCATTGCCCAAGCATTGTCGGGAGAAGTCAATGTTGTCCCACCGTCACGTCTTCTGGCTTTGTTAGGTCAGGCCTTGAAATGGCAACAGCATCAAGGACTTCTACCCCCTGGTAAGTTTATTGGTTTTTCTTTTACTCCTCTGTCTGTTTCTGATGTATTACAAATTATGACAATACTTGTTATGCTATAACCGTTTAGTAACAATAAAACATAACGAAGCAGGGTAACAACTACGTAACAGTCGAACAGACTCTCCACAAACTATACACGAACCAACAAACGATATTCCAACAAATTACCAAAACGACACCTTACGATTTCCTGCAATTAATGCCTACCTTCTCTGTCTCTGTCTCACTCAGACCGCTACTATTTATAGTCGTTTGGTCAGTCTATTCTCGCAGGGGGGGTGTCATGACTCTTGCTACAACAGTTTCTAATCATTGATTCCACAGTTACCTGTGGGTGTATTCCACAGTTAACAATAGGTATGTCACACAATTACAGGTACGTACAGGTGAAATCTATATATATAAAACTGTAGTTGTGTGAGTGTCTGTCCCCTTCGATTTAGATTCCTAACTACTCCCACATTTTGCGGTGTAGTTTAACCAAATTTGGGTATCTTATAGTCGTGATTCATATCGAGCCCGTCTGGGTATTAGCGCGCGTCTACGATGAGTCTACGATTTTAAAAATAATTTAACATCATTTTTTATTCCATTTTAATGCATAATTTTTCGTGTGTCGATGGCGGCGGAGTTGGCGTCCACGCTCACACCTGCACCTGTGTTGCTTTTCCCCCTTCTTCCCTCCCTCGTGAAGCTGTGGGGAAGGGAGTGTAAGGAAATCAACGTCGTAATGCGTTGTCAAGGAGACCAGCGTTCTTTTAGAACAACGACTTCATGGCTTGAAGACACCAAAATTACCATCATTTTTTATTCCATTTTTAATGCATTTTTTTGCTATAACTCACTAAAAATGCTTATATAGTTATTTCCCTTACAAACCCGAGCAACGCCGGGCGATACTGCTAGTATAAAATATATAATTTAAATTTTCTTTCAATATCATCATATCAAATGAATTATTAGTCAAGCATGCTGAGCAAAATGCTTAGCGGCATTTTGTCTGTCTTCATGTTCTGAGTTCAAATTCTGCTGAGGTTGAATTTGTCTTTCATCCTTTTGGGGCCAATGAGTACTGGGGTGGGGTCAGTATAATCAACTTACCCACTCCCCTGAAATTGCTGGCCTTGTGCCAAAATTTGAAGCCAATAATATAAAAGTAAAATGTCTATTGATATATATTTATGTTAAAAATGCTGTAATTCCATTCAAATTGTCCATTTTTTTTGTGTTTGTGTCTGTTTTGCACACAATTTCTCTCCATTGTTGTTGGTTTATAAGAACACGAGTAAATAGTCAATGGGTTTGAGTCATGAGGACGACTGATTGAATTTGGCTTCTAAAAAAATTTTGGAAGAGAAACATTTTAAAAGTTTCTATTCGTTCTTTTTCTCCAACTGTTTGCTTTCACTATTGATGAGTATTGCTACCCAACATTGTTTACACCACAGACATCAAAACATCTGCTCGAAAGTTCGTCAGATGTGACACTTGATGCAATTTTCATCTTTCAAAATTGATTTTAGGTCAAAGAAAATTGATATTCCTTTCAGGATAACATCTGTCTGTGTTTTGTTTGTTTTTTGGGGCAACACTCTGTCCATACATGTTTTCATTATCGTGGTTTGTAAAGATTGTATTTTATTGAGCAAACATTGTGTATGATAACATCAGAACATATAATATTTCATTTCCAAACAACCAGTATTTTCAGCTGTTGTATTTTCTTCTTTTTCAATGCATTTACGAAAGATATCTTTAGCTGATACTTGGTTTTTTAAACAGACACCCAATCTGTTATCTTTTATAACTGAGAGATCTTTACATAATACATTTGATGATTAGGAGAGTAATGCTACAGTTGTAAGTAACAGATGTAAATGCTACACATGCTCACCTGTATATTATACACAGGGTGTGATCTTCTCTTAAGAACTGGTGGCAAAGGATGTTAAATAGAAATGTAATTATATTAGTCTTGTTATGTTAGAGGAGTGTCTTGATTGTGATGGTTTATATTAAGGATCATCATCATCATTGTTTTAACATCCACTTTTCCATGCTGGCATGGGTCGGATGGAAATTTGCTAAGGCAGATTTGCTATGGCTCAATGCTCTTCCTGTTGCCAACCCTCACCTGTTTCCCAGTGACAAGTGAGGTAGTATTCCACCCACTGACCAGACATGTCTCAGAAGATAGGAAATGAAGGATGCTGCTTATCTACATATGTATATATACGACAGGCTTCTTTCAGTTTCTGCCTCCCAAATCCTCTCAGAAGACTTTGGTCGGCACAGGGCTATATAGTAACAGTCACTTGGCCAAGGTGCAACACAGTGGGACTAAACCTGGAACCAAGTGGTTGGAAAAACAACCTTCCTGACCACACCCCCACCTTTCCACTGATTGTCCACTATGGAGTCAGTTGACTGTTTTTGTTTCCCATCTTCAGGAAATGCGTCTTCCCCCTCCCCACTCCTGAAATACTCTCACCTTCATCTTATCACACAATAATGTCTTTTGTTTTCGTCTTGTACTTGTTTCAGTCATTTTGTGGTGGCCATGCTGGGGTACTGCCTTCAAGAATTGACCCCAGCACATTTTTTAAGTCTGGTATTTATTTTATTGGGTTTCTTTTGCTGAACTGCAAAGTTAAGGGGATGTAAACACACCAACACTGGTTGTCAAGCAATGGTGAGGGACAAACAAACGCACACACACAGAGGACGGGCTTCTTTCAGTTTTTGTCTACCATATCCACTCACAAGGCTTTGGTCAGCCCAAGGCTATAGAAGACACTTGCCCAAGGTGCCACGCAGTGGAACTGAACTCAGAACCATGTGGTTGGGAAGCAAGCTACTTACCATCCAGCCAACCCTATGCCTCACATATTAGCCTTTTCTTTTTATACTTTTATTTCCAAATCTACTGCAACCTATTTTTGAACTGTTTTGAAGGTCACCCATTATTTCTATATTTTCTGGGCACAGTTAAGAAGTTTGTTCTAAAATCACAAGGTACTGGGTTCAATGTCATTGAACAGGACCTAGGTAAGAGTCTTCTGTTTTAGCCAGAGATTGACCCGAATCTTATAAATGAAATTATGTAAATGGAGACTGTGTGGAAGCTTCTCAGCTAGACTCTACATGAAATTTAAAAGTGCAAGCCTCATCACACAGTCTGCTTTTAAATTTAGGACACATCAAAAATCAAAATCAAAATCAAAATCAAATTCGATGACTGGCATCCGTGCTAGCGGGGTGCAAAGAGCACCATACGAGTGTGATCATTGACAGAGCGGCTAACCGGCTTCCGTGCCAGTGGCACTTAAAAGGCACCATTCGAGTGTGATTGTTACCAGCGTCGCCTTACTGGCACTCGAGCCCTCTGCTAGTAGGGTATTAAGAGCACCATCCAAGTGTGATCGTTGCCAGAGCAGCTATCTAGGCACGTAAAAGGCACCATTCGAGTGTGATCGTTACTAGCATCGCCTTACTGGCACCTGTGCCGGTGGCATGTGTAAAAGATTTGAGCGAGGTCATTGCCAGTATCACCTGACTGGTGGCACATAAAAGCACCCACTACACTCTCGGAGTGGTTGGTGTTAGGAAGGGCATCCAGCTGTAGAAACTCTGCCAGATCAAGATTGAAGCCTGGTGCAGCCATCTGGCTCGCCAGCCCTCAGTCATTTGTCCAACCCATGCCAGCATGGAAAGCGGACGTTAAACGATGATGATGATGATGAACTGTCTGGAACATTCATCCTGGTATGTTTCTTATTCAGTGAGTATGTAGCTCTGGAATATTCTGCAAGGAAACCAATCTGAGATCTGTTTACTTTCAGGGACCACAATTGATGTATTCCGTGGTAAGGCAGCTGTTAGGGAACAAGAAGAAGAGAAATATCCAACACAACTTGGCAAAACTATCAAAGTAAGTGCTTTCCCTCTTTTCTTTATCTTCGGTGCTTGTACCATGTAAAAAGTACCCAGTCCACCCCGTTAAATTGGTTGGTGTTAGGAAGGGTATCCAGTTATAGAAACCATATCAAAACGGACACCTGGAGCAGCTGTCCAGCCTTGCAAGCTCCCGTCAAATTGTCAAATCCATACCAACATGGAAAATGGATGTTAAAGGATAAAGATGATGATGATGAAGAATAATGGTGGTTCTTTTTATAGTTCCAATCCATTATGGTTTGCCAGGCCAAAATAAATATAGATGTCTCTGAGATGCATAAAACCTGTTTTCATAGTAATAAGTAGATCAGGGAAAAATATTTTATTAGCTCGGGGACCAGTTTGTCACTGGTATTATTTCTCAGGAACTGGAACCTATCCCTATTGAAGTGAGTTGGTCTTATTGGGCCAGTATTTATTTCCATTTCCATAGTTCTTTAATTTGTTTCCACTCGTGGTTTACGCCATAATGGAGCACAGTCTTTAACATGAAGATGAGCAATAAATCTCTCTCCTGGATACAACTGTGCATCAAAGCTATACATGTATATTGTATTTATTTCTTCAGACACCAATCTATCATGGCTATGTAATATGCTGCTTATTCCTGCTGACTCTTAGTGAACCATTGCTGTAAAGAATTCAATGTTCAGTCCGAAACACAAAAGAATATTTTGCAAAGGATTGGAATTCAAGCCTTTTCAGTTGGTCATCCGATTATGCACCTCAGCTACTTTTTAGGGGAAGAAAGAATACAGTAATCCCTTGACTGTTGCGCGTGTTACTTTCTAACCCCCACCCCCCACGAAATAATTAAAATCTAAAAATATATAAATACCTATCAGTTGCAGAAACCTGGATATGCTGAGGAGTCTGTGATATAAATTTACATCTATTGGCCAGAAAATCAGCAACGTACTGAGTGTGTGATAGGTGGACTGTGGTATGGTGAGGGATTAGTGTATAGGGTTTCATACTGTAGGGAGAGAAGGTATAGAGCCTTTTGGTAGAGTCTTTTAGTAGAGTCTTTTGGTAGAGTCTTTCAGTAGACTATCCTGTGAATATAGGGAATTAAGAAGTAGAATAAAAGTGGAGTGTATTCTTTTTCTTGACCTTTGGAAGTATGAAAGGAATAACCAGTTGACTTCATCTGTTTCTGTACTATTGAGATTCGAACTCACTCACATGGAACTAAATGTTAAAAGACATCCTGCTGAGTTACTATTAAAATAATAATAATGATAATCCTTTCTACTATAGGCGCAAGGCCTGAAATTTGGGGGAGGGGGATAGTTGATTGCATTGACCCCAGTACACAACTGGTACTTAATCTATCAACCCTGAAAGGATGAAAGGCAAAGTCGACCTCGGCGGAATTTGAACTCAGAATGTAGCGACAGGCGAAATACTGCTAAGAATTTAGCCTGGCGTGCTAATAAGTCTGCCAGCTCACCACCTTAATAATAATAATAATAATGTTAATTATTTCTAATTCTGGCACAAGGCCAGCATTTTAGGGAAGGGGTTCAGTACTTTATTTAACTACAGAAGGACAAAAGACTAATGATTGAAACAAATGAAAGATAAAAGGTAACAAAACCAACAAAATAGTCGTACTTATTAAAATCTACGAATCTGTTTTTCTTATTTACAGTTTGGTCAGAAAGCCCATGTGGAATGTGGTCGATTCTCCCCAGATGGTCAGTTCCTTGTAACCGGTTCCGTTGATGGCTTTATTGAAGTCTGGAATTTCTCAACTGGCAAAATCAGGAAAGATTTGCGATATCAAGCCCAGGTAAAAGTCTTGTATTAACATTGTGTACTGGGCCTCTTTTGATGATTTCTGTGACAGCATATCATTATTGACAATATCTCCCTCTGTCAATCCGTCAAAAATGACATTGACATTATTTGTGTCAATAGTATTCTGTCAATCCGTCAAAAATGGCATTGACATTATTTGTGTCAATAGTATTCATGTATCTCTTCACACCAAATGATGCAAGTTTACATGTCATGTTTTTAATATTTTCAGGATAATTTTATGATGATGGATGATGCTGTGTTGTGTATGTGTTTCAGCAGAGATTCTGAAATGTTGGCCACTGGTTCACAGGATGGGAAAATAAAGGTTGGCCTCCATTCCTTTTCTCTTTTGCTTTTTTTTATTTATCATTGTTGTTTTTCATCAGTTTCTAAAAGGAACTATAAGAATAAACCATTTAATGATTTTTTGCATAATTGAAGTGAAGGGGCTAAGTTGATATAGTCCCCTACCAACTTAGAGGCCTTTAGTTCAAATTCACTGTTAGGGTTTTATTGTATATTTCAGCAGAGAACATAACTTGGTCAGTGAATAAATCCAAAGTTTTTGGTGGCATTGCCCACTATATCTAGAATTGTCTCCTCTGTCTTCACAAGAATTGATAGTTTAGGAAAATAGTTTTTCTCATTGCTAAATTTATAATTTTAGTTGAGAGAAAAGTTGGGCATATGAAGAATCAAATGCAGGAGAGAAGACTACGTTGATTTGGACATGTGGATGAAGACAGCTGTATAAAGAAGTGGTGGTCATTGGAAGTAGATGGCACTTGTGGAAGAGGGAGATCGAGGACGATGTGGGATGAAGTGGTGAGGACCAATCTCAGGATGTTGGGGCTCACGGAGGAAATGACAATGGACTGAGGTGTCTGGCAATATGAGGTTCTGAAGAAGACCCACCCATGTCAGCAAAACTAGATGTCTGATGATATGAGGTTCTAGAGAAGACCCACCCATGTCAGCAAAACTGAGTGCTAGAGGTGTTGTGTTCTACCCGCACATAACGATAGAATTATCACATACCCTACCCCAACAAACTAAATTACATCTCGTCTTCTAAGCTGCATCTCTTCTTTTCCTCATCCTTCCGCATCCAGCTGCAAAAACCATGCCAAAACTGACCTCAATTGTGCTGATGCCATGTAAAAAGCACTCAGCCCACTCTGCGGTGTGGTTGGTGTCAGGAAGAGCATCCAGCTGTAAAAACTATGCCAAAACAGACACAGAAGTCTGGTGCAGTCGATAAATTAAGTACCAGTGAAACACTGGGGTTGATATTAGTCCCCCCCCCCCCCCGCAAATTTCTTTGTGCCTGTTGTAGATAGAATTATTATTATTATTTTACATCTTCATTGTATTTCATTTCAATTTTGACAGGTTTGGAAAATCTTAACAGGTCAGTGTCTGCGTAAATTTGAGAGGGCTCACACCAAAGGTGTAACATGTGTGACCTTTTCTCGGGACAATAGCCAGCTGTTGAGTGCCTCTTTTGACCAAAGTATCAGGTGAGTTTGCTTTCTGGTATTGGTTTATGGAAAGGCATGACTATCCTCTCATCACATTTCTTTTGAAAATATCCCTCACCATCGTGTGCGTGTGTATATTTCTATATACACACACACACACACACACATATATATATATATATATATATATATATAGAGGCAATGACGAAAGACCAAGATCTCTGGAAATATGCTGTGACTGCAAAGACCTGACAAATAACGTGAGTTCATGTCTGTTTCCTGCACCATCTGAACGTGGCCGACGCCAGCACCTGGCTTCTGTGCCGGTGGCACGTAAAAAGCACCAACCAATCGTGGCCGTTGCCAGCCTCCCCTGGCACGTAAAAAGTACCCACTACACTCATGGAGTGGTTTGCGTTAGGAAGGGCATCCAGCTGTAGAAACACTGCCAGATCAGACTAGAGCCTGGTGCAGCCTCCTGAATTCCCAGACCCCGGTCGAATCGTCCAACCCATGCCAGCATGGAAAATGGACGTTAAACGATGATGATGGTAAATGACAATGGAACAGAACGTCATCAGCTGTTTCTGCAATAAGATGCAAAGCACTGTTCGTCAAGTGCTTTATCACCTGATAGCTTTGTTGGAGCTTTAAAACAGTTTTTAAAGCTCTGACAAAGCTATAAGGTGAATCACAAGCACTCAGCTTATAAGTACATTGCATATTATAGCAGAAACAGCTGTAAGCTAATGAAGTCCATTATATAATTTCTTGTTCCCTTGGCAGTTATATAATCATTTATTATGTTCAGTACTTGACTAATGCTTTATTCTGAAGCTTAGGTATATTGAGTTCTAACACCAGGTTATTAACATTGCTATACCTAAGTGAAATAATACATACATCATCATCATCATCCTCATCGTCATTTAACATCCGTTGTCTATGCTGGAATGGGTTGGACGGTTTGACTAGGGCTGACATGCTGGAAGGCTGCACCAGACTCCAGTCTGATTTGGCATGGTTTTCTATGGCTGGATGCTCTTCCTAGAGCCAGCCACTCCAAGAGTGTAATGGGTATTTTTATGTGCAACTGGCATGGGTGCCATTTGCATGATGCTGGTATCTACCACGACTGCGATTTTGCTTAGCTTGATGGGTCTTCTTCTCTAGCACGACATAATGCCCATTGCCTCCATGAGGCCCAACATTCGAAAGGAACTCAGTAATCAATACAGGTATGACTGATTGACTTTTGGTACAACTCTTGTATGTATATGTGTGGTGTGTGTGTTTGCATGTATGTGTACGGTTGTGTGAGTGGGAATGGTTAAATGGCTGAGAAGTTCACTTTTCACTCATGAGGTCCTCAGTCTGATTCCACTGTGTGGCACTTTGGCCGAGTATCTTTCATCAGAGACTTGTCTTGGGCCAAACCATGTGAGTGATCTTGTGTACTTGGAAACTGTGTGGATGGATTGCATCTGAGAGCCATCCTTGGCATAAACTGTGTCTCATAGATTTTAAAAAAAATTTTACTTTAAGGGTATATATGTCTGGAATACTCAGCTACCTGTTATAGTTCAGTCGATTGAACAACTAGAATCTTAAAAGCAGCTGAAGATCCATTTATAAATGATTGACATCGTCGCCAGTGCTGCTAGACTGGCTCCTGTGCAGGTGGCATGTAAAAAGCACCATTTGGGCATGGCCGTTACCAGTACCACCAAACTGGCACGTAAAAGCACCCACTACACTCTCGGAGTGGTTGGCGTTAGGAAGGGCACCCAGCTGTAGAAACTCTGCCAGATCAAGATTGGAGTCTGGTTCGCCAGACCTCAGTCAAACCGCCCAACCCATGCTAGCATGGGAAGCGGACGTTAAATGATGATGATGTGTCTATGTACACACACACACACACACACATTATACAACTGCCTAAGTAATATTTAGTGCAGTCAGAAGAAATATATATGTATGAGATAAGATATTTACATAGTCGACCAGTTTCACTTTTGCTAATTATGACTAAATGGTTAGTGATAATGTTACAATTTATAATTTCATGCTATCATAAGTATTTTATTCCCTTGGCTTACTGGCACTTGAGCCCCGTGCTAGTAGGGTGCTAAGAGCACCATCCGAGTGGGATCGTTGCCAGAGCGGCTAACTGGCTTCCATGCTGGTGGCACATAAAAGCACCATTCGAGCGTGATCATTACCAGCATCGCCTTACTGGCACCTGTGCCAGTGGCACATGTAAAAACATTCTAGCGAGGTCGTTGCCAGTACCACCTGACTGGCCCCCGTGTCGGTGGCATGTAAAAGCACCCACTACACTCTCGGAGAGGTTGGCGTTAGGAAGGGCATCCAGCTGTAGAAGCTCTGCCAGATCAAGATTGGAGCCTGGTGCAGCCATCTAGTTCGCCAGCCCTCAGTCAAATCGTCCAACCCATGCCAGCATGGAAAGCAGACGTTAAACGATGATGGTGATGGTGGTGGTGGTGGTAGGAAAACAGGTTTCTGTACATATGTCCATGTATGCATTCATTCATTTATATATATATATATATATATATATATATATAACAATTTAGGAATGGCCTGAACAGGCCATTCGTCCACCAGAAAGAACAGCCATAACTCCAACCGCCAAGTAGTGTAATTCGGAAATAAGGTGAAAATTTAAAAACATTTACCCTAAATTTTCACCTTATTTCCGAATTACACTACTTGGCGGTTGGAGTTATGGCTGCTCTTTCTGGTGGACGAATGGCCTGTTCAGGCCATTCCTAAATTGTTATATTTATACATATTTAGTCTTTGACTATTTTCTCTTTTCCATTAGGCCGCTGGTAGCGATAAATTTTTACTGAATTTTTTGCTACCCTAAATTGATTAATATATATATATATATATATATGTATGAGTGGGAGATATTTATATGTGTGTTTTATATTTTCAGAATTCATGGTTTAAAATCTGGTAAAACTCTCAAAGAATTCCGTGGCCATCTGTCATTTGTTAATGATGCTGTATTTACCCAGGACGGATACCATGTCATCAGGTGATTTGAACTCTAAACCCTGTTTACTGCTGTTTGTTTGCCCTCCCCACCCATACGACATATATTTCTATATACAAACATTGTTATGCCAGTTTTTTTTAAAATTCCATAAAGGATGACAGGGTTTCTGGTTGTGTCATTGGAAGGAAGAATAAGGATTATCTCTATATATATGGCAAAATGTCTGCGTGTATGTCCTTTATACAAATCCACATTTTTCAGTTTGAGGGCTCGCACTTTCTATGGTCATTCAAAACCGTCCAAGAGTGGTTGTGCACATCTTTACATTTCCCCAGTCATCCCACAAAGCCATGAAAAAATCAATAGAAGAGATTCTTTTGTGAATTTTCTATCCAAAACCCAATCAAAATGCCCGAAACTTGATATGCCAATTGAATGCCAGCTAGCTGCATGTGATTGGTCGGGGATTTGGACTGTACTCGCGTGTATGTGCGCACGCACGCAGCTGTATATGCATGCTCTAGCAGTATGACCTGGCATTGCCGGGTCATAGTGCTAGTTGTTTATAATATTATTTTACAGGTAAAGACACTTTTAACGTAATGAAACCATGTAATGAAAATCTATGAAAATTAAACGTCAAAATAGAAAAAGGAAGGTTTATAACAACAATGATGATAGCCATCATTTTTGTTTGGCAAGCGCTGGTGCCATGTAAAAAGGACCAGTACTGGTGCCACATAAAAAGCACCCGGTACACTCTGTAAAGTGGTTGGCATTAGGAAAGGCATCTAGCTGTAGAAACCATGACAGAACAGATAGAGGAACCTGATGTGGCTCCTGGCCTTGTCAACTCCTGCCAAATTGTGCCACCCATGCCAGCATGGAAAACTGGACATTAAATGATGGTGGATGCGAAAATCAGTTGAATATTGGTCGGAATGTCTTTTAGAGCGATATGAATGGATAGAAGGAGTTGACTTTACATTTGATCTTCTGGGAGTTGAGAAAATAGATATTAGTTAAGCATTGGGTTAAACCATCTTTGGAAAAGCCAAAGGGTCATGGGTCAGTAGAGCGGCACAAATGCTCCTTCTTTCTATTCTGAATTCAATTTCTGCCAGAGTTGATATTCTTTGGAGGTTGGTTCTATGTACCAATTAAGTATTGTGGTTTGCAAGAATTATCTCTCATCTCTTAGCTTCAAAATCAAGGCATTGTACTTGAGCTGGCAGAATCATTAGCATGCTGGCAATGTTCAGTGGCATTTCATGTCTTCATGTGCTGAGTTCAAATCCTGCCATGGTTAGCTTTGCCTCTCATCCTGTCTGGGTCGATAAAATAAGTACCACTCAAGCACTACCCCCACCGCCCAATTTCAGGCCTTGTACCTTTTGTAGAAAGGATTATTATTATTGTTGTTGTTGTTGTTGTTACAGTGCCAGCTCTGATGGAACCATAAAGATCTGGAATGTCAAAAGTACGGAATGTCAGAACACATTCAAGTCCCTGGGTGGTTCCACTGGGACCGACATAACAGTCCACAGTGTGCACCCATTGTTACGTAACATGGAGCAGTTTGTTGTGTGTAACAGATCTAATACAGTGGCCATCATGAATATGTCTGGACAGGTAAGTCTTGCTTTCTCTCTGTCTATCACTCACCTCTCTATTTTCCTTGGTTTATTCACTACGTTCACCCTTCAACTTATCCAATCCCATTGATGTCCCCTATTCCTCCCTACCTTCTCTCTAACCCTTACTTGTTATTGTCCATCTCTCAATCCTTGTTCTTCATTGATATTTGTTTTCTCACCCGGTCCCCATCTTTTACCGTCCCTCACTCATACATTCCAGGCATTGAAACTCTTCAGCCATCTGCATTCTAACAATTTCTCCTCTTTGGAAATCTGATGAGTCACACATTTTAACTTTTATAACTATACAAGAGAGAAAAAAAAAAAGGGAACATGGAGCTTTGTCATGAGGTACAAGGCATGCGTATGATTTGTGACTTTTGCAGAAGATGCACAACTCCTTGGATTTCAAGTCTGTTTGAAGCTCTGTAGTCAACAAAGACTACCTTTTAGAATCCAACTACGTATAACAGTCTAGCTGAAATCTGGAATAGGCTAAAATTCTAAATCCAAAGAAACTGATAATTGTACAAAGGTGAATTTGATAAAGTTCAATCATTTGGTTTCCTTTAAGGAGTACAAAAGCCAATGTTTTGGGCCATTTTTTCCCTCCCCATCTTCTCTCTAGCTCTCTTACTCTTGTATGAAGGGCAAAGTCTAAAAAATGTACTTTATGCCCCTCATAGCAAATTTCTTTGACTTTGCCCTTCATACAAGAGTAAGAGAGCTAGAGAGAAGTTGGGGAAAAAATGGCCCAAAACATTGACTTTTGTACTCCTTAACCCTTTAGCGTTCATATTAATTTGGCAAAAATAATCTTTATTTATTCACATTTAAAAAAATTTAACTGATATTATTTTGTAGCTTCAAGCCAGGAAAGATGTAATTGCTTATTTTTAGAATGACATTGCAGGGTAGGTGTGAGATGTTGGTTCTGGCCAGTTTGAGCATAAAATGTGTAGAATATTTGGGCCGGATACAGCCGGTTTAAACACTAAAGGGTTAAAGGAAACCAAATGATTGAACTTTAAGGATAACATAATTTTACATTTAACAGAATTATTGACAATATGGCAATAGACTGACAACTCCTGTCTTTCGTGGCTTGATAAAATGTTTTCAGTAATAATTTCTAACATATGCACAAGGTTAGGCATTTTAGAGAATGATATATATACATATATAAAATTCAATTCAAGTATATACTAACCTTGTGAAAGATTGGTTGCATCCAAGGAAATACTGGTTCAGTACCTAGTCTTGTTGGGGAATGAAATTCCCTTAAAGCAATAGGTATATATTAAGCATATAGTTTATATACAGATCATCATCATTGAACATCTGCTTTCCATGTTGGCATGAGTTGGACGGTCTGATTGAGGACTGGCAAGCTAGAAGGTTGCATCAGGCTCCAATCTGATCTGGCAAAGTTTCTACAGCTGGATGCTCTTCCTAATACCAACCACTCTGAGAGTGTAGTGTGTGCTTTTTATGAGCCACCATTATGGTGGCCAGTCAGGCGGGACTGGCATCGACCATGCTTGAATGGTGCTTTTTATGTGCCACCAGCACGGGAGCCAGTCATGCAGCACTGGCATCTGTCACGACTACGATTTCGCTTGACTCAACACATCTTCTCAAGCACAGCATATTGCCCGATGATTGAAGGGTGCTTTTAAATGGGCTGGTTATGTGACACTGGCATCGGCCACAGCTACGATCTAACTTGACTTGCCGGGTCTTCTCAATCACAGCATGTCTCCAAAAGTCTCAGTTGTTTATCATTGCCTCTGTGAGGCCCAACGTTCGAAGGTCATGCTTCACCACCTCATTCCATGTCTTCCTGGGTCTACCTCTTCCACAGGTTCCCTCCACTTTTCGGGTGTGACACTTCTTCATATACCTGTCCTCATCCATACGTAACACACGACCATACCAGTGCAATTGTCTCTCTTGCATGCCACATTTGATGCTTCTTATGTCCCAATTTTTCTTTCAGAGCGCTTACACTCTGTTGTGTATGCACACACTGACATTACACATCCAGCAGAGCATATTGGCTTCATTTGGAATGGAATATTAGCATTTTGTGACACATAGGCTTGCACATGTAAAATGCTTTAGATAAATATATACGTAATAGGCTTATATGCCAGACTAAAGATATTAAAGTGAGATCAGGACAGTGAAACTATTGGAGCAAAGAAGCTTTATAACTCTGTGTGTGTTTTAAGCTAACAGTTAAGTCTTTAACAGCAGAAAAAAAAAACTAGCCATTAAGGAAGTTTATTGTTTCTCATATTATCGTTAACACACACATACACACACTGTTATGTATTGGTACAAAATGAAAGAGTGTGGAAGTTATGTAGACTAAATGTATGTAATATATGATAACTTGGGATTGTTAATCCAAATTTCGGTTTCCCTCATTTCTTTTTCATTGGCAGACAAAACTTGTCTTTGTTCAAACCAATTTGTAAAACCTGAACAGAAGGCTGCATCAGGCTCAATCTGATCTGGCAAAGTTGCTACAGCTGGATGCCCTTCCTAATGCCAATACATATATATATTCAAAACATTGTTATGTATGGTTATTTTCTAATTGCAGATTGTTCGTAGTTTCTCAAGTGGTAAACGAGAGGGTGGAGACTTTGTGTGTTGTACCTTGTCACCTCGTGGAGAATGGATCTACTGTGTGGGAGAGGACCGAGTGTTGTACTGTTTCAGCATCACCACTGGCAAACTGGAGAGAACCTTGACGGTAAGTGATGGGTTGGTTTCCCCTTTGCGCAGCACCTACAACAAAAACACCAGCTTTTCCATATAACTTCTACTGCATCCACATGTATATAACACTGCAACAAAAGGAAAACAGTGCACAGACATACATTTGATACTCACAGATGAAAATATTTGGCCAACACAGACCAAAATGCGAAAACCTGTTGAGGCATGCGAAATCGAAATCGATCAAAAAATCAATGGAAATTGTAGTTGTGATACCAGTGCCGGTGGTACATAAAAAGATCCATTCAAACGTGGCTGTTGCCAGCGCTGCCTCAACTGGCCTCCGTGCCGGTAGCACATAAAAGGCACCAACCGATCGTGGCCATTGCCAGCCTCACCTGGCACTTCTGCCGGTGGCACGTAAAAAGCACCCACTACACTCACTGAGTAGTTGGCATTAGGAAGGGCATCCAGCTGTAGAAACACTGCCAGATCAGACTGGAGCCTGGTGCAGCCTCCTGGCTTTCCAGACCCCGGTCAATTCTTCCAACCCATGCTAGCATGGAAAACGGACGTTAAATGATGATGATGATGATCCATTATGGACTCTTCCAGTCCTGCTTGGGTTTCTTAATATCTTCACCATGAACCATGAACAACACACACTGTACACTCTATCTTCATGATAATCAGCTGTGTAAAGACAAACCCACACAATGAAAACTATAAACTTCTGATGCTACACGTTATTTCTGCTTCAAACTCCAATTCTCAGTCCCTATAATTGCTTGCTTGCTGATGACAACTCATCAAAGGTGATGACAGTGTTGATCCAAGACATTCATCGTCCTTCGCCTGCAGCACATTGTTTCTCATAGGGTGTGGGTGACAAGACCATTACAAGACAAGGAGATACTGTGGCACAGAGAATCCTCAAAACATTCTAGGCCAGTAGTTCCCAACCTGTGGTCCGCAAAGGTAGTACTGGGTGTCTATGAACTAAATTCAAAATTTCATATATATATAATAGGCGCAGGAGTGCTTATCAACCACTGGGTTCAGTCCCACTGTGTGGCACCTTGAGCATGTGTCTTCTTCTATAACCTCAGGTTGACCAAAGCTCTGTGAGTGGATTTGGTTGACGAAAACTGAAAGAAGCTCATCGTATATATATATATATATATATGTTTGTGTGTCTGTGTTTGTCCCCCCCACTATTGCTTGACAATTGATGTGGTGTGTTTAGATCTACGTAACTTAGTGGTTCGGCAAAAGGGACCTAAAGAATAAGTCCTAGAGTTGATTTGTTCAACTAAAGGTGATGCTCCAGCATGGCCACAGTCAAATGACTGAAACAGATAAAAGAATATATATATATATATTTATGTATATAAGGATATGTATTTCAAAAGGAGTCTGTGGGAAAACTCATTTAAATAAAAGGGTTGGGAACCATTTTTGTAGAACATTCTAGAACACTTCTACTGCTGCTGCTGTTTAATTGTCTCTTCTGTTCACCCACAGAAGCTTTAAATAATGGGGAAAGAGAGGAATTGTTGATTGGAGAAGGAAGTTGCTTCAATAGAGCCAGTGTATGTAATGAGGACATAACCTGAAGGTGGTTCCAGTGAACTTTTGGGAAGATTTGGGCCTTGAGAGCCAACAAACACCTACTTGGTTCAGTCACTTCCGGTACCTGTGTGTGCATGTACATGGTCTACAAACAGTAAATAGGGGAAGGGCAGGGTGGCTTATACCCTTATCATCAGCTCTGTGTGTGTACACACACACATAAATGGAGCAGAAATGCAATAGAGGGAATTAAGATGTTCAGACAGATAGACGACACAAAGGTGGACAAGAGAAACAACAATTAGAAGGACAGGTAAAAAAAGGCGGGTCATTCTTGGCTTTCTTTCATCAGTCAAGTCCCAGAAGTCAAGACCATTTTGGGCAGTTACACTTGAGATGGTTCGATCTGGTTGTCCTCCAAAAAGTCTAAGCTAAGAGCATTAGACCCCTTCGTAAGAAAGCTAGCGAATGTGTATGGCAACAAAGACAAAAAAAAAACAAATGCACAAACATACAGACAGATAGAAGTGGTGCATATGTTGAATGGTACTACAATGGAGATCTAACCGAATGAACAGATGAGAAAAAGTAATGGTCATGATGACAGTAATAGATCTGCTGGCATTGGGTGGCGGTGGTGGTGGTAGCAGGAGTGGCGGCGGCAGTGTGTGGAGGAAGGCCAAGTATTGCACCAAATGTGTGTAATATATTAATCACGCTTGTGTTAACAATGAATGGCTGTCAGGTGGAGTGGGATTGAAGAGAACAGGATAGGCTCTTTCTTACCAAAACACACATGTATATCCACATACACACACACACACACGTGTACTACATAATGTGATAGTGATTGATGTGTGTGTGTGAACACTGCTTCTTATGTGTGTGCATGTTTATATAATCATATACTCGTGTATTTTCTCATATGCATCTATACATGTGCACACACTGGTGTGTGTGTGTGTGAGTATCTAAAGATACATACACAGATACATACATACACACATACACACACACATTAAATAAGCAAGATGTAAGTGTTAGATAACATTATGGAATCCAGTTCCACACCATTTGTTAAAAGATTATTTCATAAGCATCATTGCATTTTTGGAGGAGATTTTCTGTTTTTATTTCATTTCAGAAGGTATGCAAGTGTATGCGTGTGTGTGTGTGTATGCATACATTAGCACGAGCTAGAGATTTTTCTCACAATTCTGTGTGTCTGATGTGTATGGAAAGCTCTCTAATTTGCCAGCTCCTATCAAACCATCTGACCCATGTCAGCATGGAAAACAGACGTTAAATGATGACTGAGTGTATATTATGAACAATACAGACATGAGTGTGTGGTTAAGTACATCACTTCTGAGCCATGTTGCTTTGGCCCCACTATGTGACAATTTGACAAGATCACCTATACCTGGGCCAACCCAAAGCCTTCAGTAGAATCTAAAAGCCTGTCTGTGTGTGTGTATGTATGTATGTTAGACTCATGCACACACACACACACACACACACATGATGGTGGCTGTGTTGTTTATGGTTGTCCCCAACATGATAGAACACTGTTACCTAACTAGTTTCGTTTTCTGTTTTTCTTATTCCAGGTCCATGAAAAAGATGTTATTGGTGTTGCCCACCACCCTCATCAGAACCTTATTGCCACTTATTCCGAAGATGGTCTCTTGAAACTGTGGAAGCCATAAACAGCCCCACATTCATTTTTACATTCTTCATTTTAGCTTTTCATTTTTTTTTATTAAAATTATGAGGAAATTATTTTTGTTGTTATTGTTATTTTCTTCTTTTTCTTCTTCTCCTTATCATTATGGTGAGTTGGGGGAATGATTAAAGCTTCAAATGAAATACTTTGCGATGTATGTTTTACAAGTAACTGAGACCTTTGGTAATACACCGTGCTTGAGAAGACCTGTCAAGCCAAGTGAGATTGTAGTCGTGGCTGATGCTGGTATTTTGTGCCAGTGACATGTACAAAGCACCCACTCCACTCTCGGAGTGGTTGCTATTAGGAAGGGCATCCAGCTGTAGAAACATTGCCAGATCAGATTGGAGCCTGGTGCAGCTCCCCAGCTCACCAGTTTTTGGTGAAACCATCCAATCCATGCCAGCACGGAAAACAAATATTAAATGATGATGTTGATTATTATTGAAAAGGAATTTGAGGGTGGAGAGGGACGTGTTGCCTTCTAGTAAGTTTGTTGAAAGGTGGGTGAATGTTGGCAAAAAGGTCAGTGTGAAAGGACCCATTTTGAGCATGCGCTTGTGAAAAATAAAAGGAGCAGGGTTTTTAACCAGTTGGTCAGGCACCCGTGGCTTTGGGCTTTTAAAGCACATCCCGCTATTGGTAGGTTTATTTGTTTAATTGTAATTGTTATTTTTGTTTACATGTTTTTAAAACCCTTTTGCATCGTTTTGTTATGTCCTATGTTGTTCTATGTAAGCCCTTGTGGCCATGGTTGCCCTTGTGGAAAAATTTGAAACCATTATTATTATTATTAGGGTGGTGAGGTGGCAGAATTGTTAGCATTGCCGGGCAAAATGCCTACAACATTTCACCCATCTTTACATCCTGAGTTCAAATTCTGTTGAAGTCGACTTTGTCTTTCAGGTTTGATAAAATAAGTACCAGTTGTACACTGGGGTTGATTTAATCAACAAAATTTGCTCGCCTTGCCCTTAATTTTGAAACCAATGTTTGTTATGTCACTGTACACTGTTCAGATCCTGGCAAAGTCAACTTTGCCTTTCATCTTTTCAGAGTCAGCGAAATAAATGTGTGTTTGTGTATGTATGTATAATATATATATATATATAAAAGCAAATACTGGACAATACCAGACTGACTTGGTGCCTGAACTTAAGTACAGTACCTAATTCAACTGAATCTTGGAGTTACTGTATGGCAAGTAGCTTGCTTCCCAACCACATGGTTCTGGGTTCAGTCCCACTGCATGGCACCTTGGGCCGACCAGTGTCTTGTGAGTGAATTTGGTAGACGGAAACTGTAAGAAGCATGTCATATATCTCTTATTATAAAAGGCAGATTTTATCTGCCTCCCTTTGGGAGTTATAAAAATCTACAATATAGGATTTCTTCAATTACAATTTACCTAGCATTTTTAAGAGTACAATGCATCGCGTCATGCCAGGTCCAGTTTTTAAAATTTAAACTCCAATTAAGCAAAATTTACAGAAAACTCACATTCTGGTGTGTGTGTCACATGCTTTTCTTAGTCTGGTTTACACCACACGCAAACGCACACACACAGTGGGCAACGAATAAAATGAAAGTAAATAGCGACAGTGATTTGAGGAAGACTAAACTGAAAGTATTTTAACCACTACTCAAAAAATAAAAAAACACAGCAAACAGAAACAAATAAATACATAACCATTTACTCCTCACACAATTTCTTCAATTAGAATTTACTAAGATTTTTCAGAGTACTTCAGTGGGTGATGCCATAAAAAATTTCTTTCAATTTTACCACCAATAAGACAAAATTCGAGAAAACTCAATATTTTAACCTATCACTCCGAAAGCATTGATGTACATGTGTGCGTGCGTGAGTGTGTGTGTCATTCCTCACACACACGCATACACATACATATACACTACATACACATACAACTACATACAAACACGTGTGTGTTTGTTATTAGTAAAAAAGGCGCCAAAACTCAACTCACTTATCATTCCAACACATTTGCAAAGACACACGGACGGACAGAAAAGGTAAATTGGTTTTTATTTTACTCTGTATATATTTTATTATATAATATTATATATAGATATATGTATATATAATTGCAGTATGAAACAGTGTTTATGTATAAACAGACGACACTTATATTAGTTACCAAGCCGCCCGAATTTACCTATTCATATTTAAATGAGAATATCAGAGCAAATCTCTTTAGTACATTCGTGAAAACACGTATTATACTTCGTAAACACTTCAACTACAGTTTTGTACAAAAATCGAAGTGTAATTTTAATTCCGTGATTATGGGAGATTTTTTTCCGAAATTTGTTCCTATTGTGTTTTCAAAATTTGTAATTCTGACAAAAAAATGGATACGAATTTCATTATATCAAGCAGCGAGTCAGAATTCGAAGGATTTTCTACTGAAGACCTTCATAAATCTAACTCTATGACTGAAAAAAAAAAAGCATCTTTATATAAGAGTGAAGTGTGTGTCTGTCTCCTACGATTTAGATTCCTAACTACTCCCACATTTTGCGCTGCAGTTTAACCAAAAGCGGGTCTTATAGTCGTGATTCATATCGAGCCCTTCTGGGTATTAGCGTGCGTCTACGATGAGTCTACGATTTAAAAAAATTTACCATCATATTTTTCCATTTTAATGCATTTTTTTCGCTTTTATATAAGGGAAGTAACTCTCTAAAAATATCTACGATGTGTCAACGATTTAAAAAAAAAATTACCTTAATTTTTTTTCAATTTTTAATGCATTTTTTTGCTATTTTTTGGCTATAACTCTCTAAAAATGCTTATATAGTTATTTCCCTTACAAACCCGAGCAACGCCGGGCGATACTGCTAGTATATATATATATATATATGTATATGTATGTATATATATGTTTGTGTCTCCGTGTTTGTTCCCCTCCCAACATCGCTTGACAACTGATGCTGGTGGGTTTACGTCCTTGTAACTTAGCGGTTCGGCAGAAGAGACTGATAGAATAAGTACAAGGCTTACAAAGTATAAGTCCCGGTGTTCATTTGCTTGACTAGAGGCGGCGTTCCAGCATAGCCGCAGTCAAATGACTGAAACAAAAGATATATATATAGATACATATAATATATATAAAGATATATAGATATATATATATAAAGATATATGTAAAGATATATATATATATATATTAAGGTATGTAGAAAAATACAACATGGACAAGAACGTATAACTCATAGAAGACGATACAATAAACATGGATAGGACATTCGAACCCCTCAGTCTTCAGTCAAGAACCGGATCATCGTAGTAATTTCGGCTGATTAATCTTGAGATTACTAGATCACGGCCAGCCCTCCAAGAAAAACTAAGCTGGAAGCGTAGATTTCCTGGAAGAAGGATCGAATGCATACGAACACCAGGACAGCAAAAGGGACAGATATAAAAAAAACGGTTAATATAGGGCGTAACAAATATCAGAAAATCAAAAAAAAAATGTGTGTAATAGGTGTAAAACAACTTCCTATGAACGAATATGAAAAAAAAAATTCGCGCACGCGAAAGGGGGGTGGGGGAGAGGCCTCGGAAAATTCACATCGGGAAGTTCCGAAAGCGTCTGAGGGGCTGACCCGGGCACCAAAACAAAAAAAAAATAGTGTAATATGTGTAAAACAACTTGCTCTAAACGAATATGAAATAAAAAATGCGCTCTCGAGAAAGAGGGGTGGGGGAGAGGCCTCGGAAAATTCACATCGGGAAGTTCCGAAAGCGTCTGAGGGGCTGACCCGGGCACCAAAACAAAAAAAAAATAGTGTAATATGTGTAAAACAACTTGCTCTAAACGAATATGAAATAAAAAATGCGCTCTCGAGAAAGAGGGGTGGGGGAGAGGCCTCGGAATATTTATATCGGGAATTTCCGAAAGCGTCTGAACCGGGCACAAAAACAAAAACAAAAACAGCGTAATAGGTGTAAAACAACTTGCTCTAAACGACTATCATGAAAAAAATGCGCGCTCGCGAAAGGGGGGTGGGGGAGAGGCTTCGGAAATTTCACATCTTCAGTCCACGGCCTTTAAACTAAGAAAAAATAGTGTAATTGGTGTAAAACTACTTGTTCTAAACGAGTATCAAGAACACACACTCACACATGAATCATAAAATCATATTTCGCAAAAAAAAAAAATAAAGAGAAGAAATTCTGGAAAAAGTGAAGAAATATTGGATCTCCGCCATGTGAATCAAAATACGTGTCAGAAACATCTTGAAATACTACAGAAATTATGTTACGAAAATGATAATGTATACATACCTCTTTGAGTGGTCCATCGATAATGATGATTAAGAAATGAGTTGGATTTGAACTCAGAATATTGACTAACACAACTACATACTACAAGACTCAAAATATTCAGCCAAGTCACCACCCTTTAACTAGCAATAATAATAACATCAATAACATAACAGCCAAAAGATTTATTTGTTCTGAAAATAACAATCATAGTAAATAAATATGTTCTTTAATATTCACATTCATGTGCACAGTTAAACACACTTACATACAAACAGTCACGCATGCATAATACAGAACGGAACACATAAATGAAGGATGCATTACTTAGTATATATTACATCTAGAGAATTTTGATTAATAAGTCAAATATGCAAATTATAAAGATAATTAATTGCTTTACTAAACAGTGTTGTAAAGGTGAAAAAATAAATTTGGGAAAAAAATACACGCCAAAACTAATTAATAAAGGATAATTAGGGAAGGATTGACACAAAATAATAATTTTTTCTGTCTCTTTTTTTCTGATAAATGCATCTTAATAAGTGAGAAGAATTGCATATATCTGAACTATTTCAAAGAAAAGCATAAATTTAATGTTTAAAATAGCTTTAACCAAGGAATGAGATCCAACATTTCTTCACTTTTTCCAGAATTTCTTCTCTTCTCTTTATTTATTTTTTTTTGCGAAATACGGAGTTTATGATTCATGTGTGAGTGTGTGTTCTTGATACTCGTTTAGAACAAGTAGTTTTACACCAATTACACTATTTTTTCTTAGTTTAAAGGCCGTGGACTGAAGATGTGAAATTTCCGAAGCCTCTCCCCCACCCCCCTTTCGCGAGCGCGCATTTTTTTCATGATAGTCGTTTAGAGCAAGTTGTTTTACACCTATTACGCTGTTTTTGTTTTTGTTTTTGTGCCCGGTTCAGACGCTTTCGGAAATTCCCGATATAAATATTCCGAGGCCTCTCCCCCACCCCTCTTTCTCGAGAGCGCATTTTTTATTTCATATTCGTTTAGAGCAAGTTGTTTTACACATATTACACTATTTTTTTTTTGTTTTGGTGCCCGGGTCAGCCCCTCAGACGCTTTCGGAACTTCCCGATGTGAATTTTCCGAGGCCTCTCCCCCACCCCCCTTTCGCGAGCGCGCATTTTTTTCATGATAGTCGTTTAGAGCAAGTTGTTTTACACCTATTACGCTGTTTTTGTTTTTGTTTTTGTGCCCGGTTCAGACGCTTTCGGAAATTCCCGATATAAATATTCCGAGGCCTCTCCCCCACCCCTCTTTCTCGAGAGCGCATTTTTTTTTCATATTCGTTTAGAGCAAGTTGTTTTACACATATTACACTATTTTTTTTTTGTTTTGGTGCCCGGGTCAGCCCCTCAGACGCTTTCGGAACTTCCCGATGTGAATTTTCCGAGGCCTCTCCCCCACCCCCCTTTCGCGTGCGCGAATTTTTTTTTTCATATTCGTTCATAGGAAGTTGTTTTACACCTATTACACACATTTTTTTTTTGATTTTCTGATATTTGTTACGCCCTATATTAACCAAAAAAACAAAAAACAATAATGGAATACAGAAACATGAAATACAGAAGCATTAACGGTGAAAACAACAAGTGTCTTACGACTGATAACAAGCAAACAAATTTTTTCTCTGGCGCATTGGAAAAAGCCTTTATAGCGGCGGACGAAGAACAACGATGTTAACACGACGAGGGTCAGGAGCTGAAAGGCAGATTTCGGCCAACAGTCACGTGACAGAGAAGAGGGAAAAGAAAAGAAGAGAGAGAGAGAAAAGGGGGACAAAACGCAACAAAGAGAGAGAAGAGAAAGAAGGAATCAGAGAGGAGAAGGGATGGGTGTCGAAGAATGACCTGTGAGTGCAGAGCGAGACAAAGAAATAGGAGGGTAGTGGAAGACTAGACCAAAGGATCAGAGGAAAGAGAAGATGAATAGAGAGAAAGTAAAAATGAGAGAGAGAGAGAGACAAACAGAGAGTCGTACCAATTATTAAGAATATGTGTTCACATTAATGATAAAGGGGGTACGGGGCGCCTGGAATATATGTTAAGGTATGTAGAAAAATACAACATGGACAAGAACGTATAACTCATAGAAGACGATACAATAAACATGGACAGGACATTCGAACCCCTCAGTCTTCAGTCAAGAACCGGATCATCGTAGTAATTTCGGCTGATTAATCTTGAGATTACTAGATCACGGCCAGCCCTCCAAGAAAAACTAAGCTGGAAGCGTAGATTTCCTGGAAGAAGGATCGAATGCATACGAACACCAGGACAGCAAAAGGGACAGATATAAAAAAAACAAAAAACAATAATGGAATACAGAAACATGAAATACAGAAGCATTAACGGTGAAAACAACAAGTGTCTTACGACTGATAACAAGCAAACAAATTTTTTCTCTGGCGCATTGGAAAAAGCCTTTATAGCGGCGGACGAAGAACAACGATGTTAACGCGACGAGGGTCAGGAGCTGAAAGGCAGATTTCGGCCAACAGTCACGTGACAGAGAAGAGGGAAAAGAAAAGAAAGAGAGAGAGAGAAAAGGGGGACAAAACGCAACAAAGAGAGAGAAGAGAAAGAAGGAATCAGAGAGGAGAAGGGATGGGTGTCGAAGAATGACCTGTGAGTGCAGAGCGAGACAAAGAAATAGGAGGGTAGTGGAAGACTAGACCAAAGGATCAGAGGAAAGAGAAGATGAATAGAGAGAAAGTAAAAATGAGATATATATATATATACATTGCTGCTTTGGTGACCCAGTAGGAATGGGTGTTAAAAAGTACTAATACAACACATAGGTGGTGGTTTCCAATCGCTTCCAGAAATTACAAGAGACCTAGTTAAAAATTTTAATGGCGGTGCCCCAGCATGGCTGCAGCTCTGAGCTTCAACTACATATATATATATGTTAAGAAGAGCATCCAGCCGTAGAAACCATGCCAAATCAGACGAGTCTGGTGCAGCTTGCCAGCTCTGGTCCAACCCATGCCAGCATGTACAACAGACGTTAAATGATGATATATATACTAGCACTATGACCCGGCAACGCTGGGTCATAGTGCTGGTATATATATCATAGTGCTAGTGCATGCATATACAGCTGCGTGTGCGCGCACACACACGCGAGTACTGTCCAAATCTCCGACCAATCACATACAGCTAGCTGGCATTCAATTGGCGTATCAAGTTTTGGGCATTTTGATTGGGTTTTGGATAGAAAATTCACAAAAAAGTCACTTCTATTGACCTTTTAATGGCTTTGCGGGGTGACTGGGGAAATGTAAAGATGTGCACGACCACCCTTGGACGGTTTTGAATGACCATAGAAAGTGCGAGCCCTCTAACTGAAAAATTGTGGATTTGTATAAAGGACACACACACAGACAGACATTTTGCCGTTTACTCAGAGTATATATATATATATATATACTGCATTCTGGGAGTGCTATGTATTATGTATCCAACTTTATTTTATCTTGTTAAGCCTAACGTCACGCGGGCAAAATATTTTGGGTGGGAGGTGACGCTACCCTTCCTGCGTACGCATGGACATTTTTGCACCGGTTGGCCGCGTCAGTTCCCGGCTGTTACGCCTAGAGTACAGATGTGTAGCGCGCGCCCATAGGATTCCCATTTTCACGCAAGATCACCAAATACAACGAGCAGAGACCATAAACGCCTGTCTTATCACTCCGCATGCACAAATCCTCCGTTAAAGTGGAACGTACTGATCCTCTAATAATTCGTCAGCAATTTCATGCATTGTTACATGATGGGTTCCCATAATTATTCGCTGAACCTTCCCAATCAGTTCCTCGTTTCGGTTCCTCGATGGCCTACTTCACTCTCCACAAAGGCGCAGTCATGTTTGAAGCGGTTGTGTCACTCCTTAAGGCGGCAAGCTGGCAGAAACGTTAGCACGCCGGGCGAAATGCGTAGCCGTATTTCGTCTGCCGCTACGTTCTGAGTTCAAATTCCGCCGAGGTCGACTTTGCCTTTCCTCCTTTCGGGGTCGATAAATTAAGTACCAGTTGCACACTGGGTTCGATATAATCGACTTAATCTGTTTGTCTGTCCTTGTTTGTCCTCTCTGTGTTTGGCCCCTTGTGGGTTGTAAAGAAATAGGTTGTGTCACTCCTTGATCTGAGTTTTACCCGTGGCATCATCGCAGAAGGCCTGCTGAATCTTCTGGATTGTGAGTAAAGAATGGTCCGAGGGAATAGTCCTACTCTAAGCACGTGTCCACGGGCTGGAAGGTATGGATGGCATAGGGGCCATTGCTATGATACTTCTGGTGAGCAGGGTGACTGAGGATATGTGGGGTTCCGTGGATTTCTTTAGGTGGCGTTTCTCTGTGGAGAAATTTTGTTAGAATTTTCATGTTGTTATTGTTATATTGTTTATATATGTTTACACGGGATCGGAACGTTCTGAGTTCAAATCCCGCTAAGGTCAACTTTGCTTTCCATCCTCTCGGTGTCGATACAATAAATTGCCGGTCATGTACTTGGGCCAATGGTTTCAACTGACCTCTCCTCTGAAAATTACTGGCCTTCTGCCATAATTAGAAACAACATCAACGACAACTACTACTACTACTACTACAACAACAACAAAGACGGCGAGCTGGCTGACTCGTTAGCACACCGGGCAAAATACTTCGCGGCATTTCGCCCGTCTTCACGTTCTGGGTTCAAATTCCGCCGAGGTCGACTTTGCCTGTCATCCTGTCATAAATTAAGTACCAGCGAAACACTGGGGTCCTTGTAATCGACTCATCTCCACCTCCTCCAAAACTACTGCCCCTGCTGCAAAATTTGAAAACCATTATTATTATTAGTAAGAGTTATTGTTGTTGTTGTTGTTATCGCAACAACCAATCCACCACATTGCATTAATCAAATGGTTTATTAAAAAATGGTATTATTACAACCTTCATCCTCACCTCCACCACCACTGCCATCGCCGTCATCGCCACGACCACTGCCACCACAGTCACCACCACCATCACGACCGTCACCACCACTAACATCACCACCACCTCCACCACTGTCACCATCGTCACCGCTACCATCACGACCGTCACCTTCACCACCACCACCATCACCGCCACCATCACCACCACCACCACAAACATCACCACCACCACCACCACCACCACCACCACCAACATCACCACCACCACCACCACCACCACAACCACCACCACCACCATCACCACCACCAACAACAACAACATCACCACCACCACCACCACCACCACCACCAACATCACCACCACCACCACAACCACCACCACCACCACCACCACCAGCGTCACTGTCACAGTTTAATAATCATCATATTTCAACCACATCTGATGGTGGCGGATGTTATCAACTCACTTCTGGGTGAGTCTGTGTGTCCCCGTTTGTCTGTCAGTCTGTCTTCTGTCTGTATGCATGCATGTATGTATGTTTGTTTGTATGTCTGTATGTATGTGTATATGTATGCATGCATGTGTGTGTGTATGTATGTATGTGTGTGTGTATGTATGCGCGTATAAGTGTATGTGTGTCTTGTATGAGTGTGTGTTTGTCATTCTGCACCGCACTGCTGCGTGTGTGTTCCCATCACCTGGTTTGTGGGATAATATTAATACATACATACTTACGTACGTACATATACATACATACATAACATATATACATATACTCACAAACACGCACATATACGTATGTACATACATGTAAATATATATGTGTATATATATATATGTGTGTGTGTGTGTATTTATATATGTAAATATGTCTATGTATGTATGTATTTATGTGAACACACACACACACACACACACATATATATAGTTAAAAAAAACTAAAATATTCAGCGTGTGTGTGTGTGTGTGCCTCTATCCATGTATGTGGCTACTTCACTCCAAGACCCTTCTCCGGTTGACTGGTCCTGGGCAAATGTGTGTAAATGTGATAAACGAGACAACCTCTGCTGCCAGACATTCTCACTGGCCATTTTTTAGCGACAATACATCGAAACTCATTCTTGCAATAACAGAATTCTGTAGATGTTGTTGTTGTTGTTGTTGTTGTTGTTGAGCACGTGGGTGGCAGTATTTGTGTTACAGTATAGACGTGGGTGTATATGTATATGAGTTGGAGTGACGAATACATGTATGTGTATGCGTGTGCGTGTGTGTGATGAAGTCGCTAATCTAACGTTTATGACACACGAAGCTTTCTATTTCATACCTTTATTAACACCATTTATCAATTCTCAACATTATAGTGTGTGCGTTCATGTGTATATCTTTGTGCGCACGTGTTCATATATATGTATGTATGTATGTATGTATGTATGTATGTATGTATGTATGTATGTATGTATGTATGTATGTCAGGTCACTTTCGAGTGCCACTGGTAACATGTAATCCAGTACAACTTGTTGCATGGTCGGGTCGTCGGCGACTAAACCGGAAACCCCACCAAGCTTACTTGGTGAGGAGGGTTTTTATTGGACACCCTGCGGGATAAAAAACAAAACCCATTCAATAAATGTCTTAAGGCTGTATCATGAGCGGGGACATACAAATAATCGGACTGAATACCCGATCACGCGTTTAAACCATTGGGAGTGAAGGACTGCTAGCCTTTGTTAGGGCATCCTTCTAGGAGAAGGTAACTCAGGTAACAGGGATAACTCCGACATAAAACCTGCGGCTCAGTGGTTACCGATGATGTTGACTTGTTCTTCTTTTCGGATTATGGCTGCGGTGGCTTAGTGAGTGGGATTGACTCAGTGCACAGCCTTTCCTCACTTTAAAAAAAATCTTCTTGCACAGACATTGCACGATAACAGCATTGATTAAGCTTCGTGCAATGGCCATACTCGATAACGAGAGGGCAGCCACCATGTATGTATGTATGTATGTATGTATGTATGTATGTATGTATGTATGTATGTATGTATGTATGTATGTATGAGTTAAAAACGTATAGTAAGTGCACAATCGAAAAACAAGCACAGAATGGCAAGTTAAAAAACAGTAAATGCACAGACGAGCGGAAAACAGACAGAGAAGGTCCCCAACTCCTGATCAGTTATCAGCCAGAGAGTCAAACGCAATTTCGTGCCTTTAACGATAATATTCTGGTGGCACCAGAATATGGGACCGAGAACAGACAAACAATAAATGGATAAACAAGCAATACAAAAATGGATATACGATAATGGGAGGTGTTTACCATTTCCACTACAACAATTCATATACGTCACATATATTTCTGCCTTTAGGTTGTAAAATTTCGAATTAGCCATCCATATTATATATATATAAATATAAGCATAATTAAATCTCAGAATGAGATTGAAACAGTAATCGCTCGATAATGTAAAGTATAGAAGCCATCTTATCATGGCTAACCACATAGGGGAGGGGGTGTTACTGTAGCTTTATAGCCCCAAGAGATCGTCGTCTCTAGCTGGCTTTAGACACCATATCAGTGCCCTTGAAGTATTTGCAAAGGGAGGCCATCCCTTAGCTAGAGACGACGATCTCTTGGGGCTATAAAGCTACAGTAACACCCCCTCCCCTATGTGGTTAACCATGATAAGATGGCTTCTATACTTTATATATATACATATAGGATTAAGGTAAAAGTTTTTATTTTTCAATCACTTTCGGAATTACAACAACTGGTGGCTTGGAGTTTTAACTGCTCTTTCTAGCGAGTCAGATATCCTATTCTTCGGGAATCTCTTTTGTGTTTGAACGTACACTGTATTCTTATATATATATATATATTATACTATATTGTACTTTCTGAGAGTCTACCAGTAATAAAAAGTAAACAGTGATCATTTAGATTTTTAATTAGTCAATAATTTAAATACTGATTAGTTTTTAAATCCTTCTCCAGATAATTAAGGAAGCCAAAGTTGCGTGACGAATCATTAATTAAGTGATTAATTAATTAATTAATTCAACAGAATTAAACTATAATCATTAAAGAATGCCTCTTCCAAGTTACGTTAGTAGTTGTTTCAATAAACGCTTTGACATCAAGAATTTTGCAAAGCAAATTGAAAACATTCGCACACACATAAATGTCATACATACGCATGTGTCTGTACATACACACACACGCACATACATACATACATACATTCACACATACATACAAACATATGTATATATATTTCAAAAATTTAACAAAAAAACAACAAACGGAAAATTTTTACAAAACAGCACGATAGCGATTTCACTGAGCCGACCTTGGTGTTTTACTCGTTAAGAATCGGAATTGCTTGAATCTTAAAATTTAAACACACGCATACGCACGCGCGCACACACACACACACACACACACACACACAAACACACACACACAAACACACACACACACACACACACACACACACACACACACAAACACACACACGCACACACACATGTATGTATGTATGTACGTACGTATGTATGTATGTATGTATGTATGTATGTATGTATGTATGTATGGGGACATAGAAATAATCGGACTGAATACCCGATCGCGCGGTTAAAGCATTGGGAGTGAAGGACTCCTAGCCTTTGTTAGGGCATCCTTCTAGGAGAAGGTAACTCAGGTAACTGGGATAACTCCGACATAAAACCTGCGGCTCAGCGGTTAACGATGATGTTGACTTGTTCTTCTTTTCGGATTATGGCTGCTGTTGCTTAGTGAGTGGGATTGACTCAGTGCACCGCCTTTCCTCACTTTAAAAAAAATCTTCTTGCACAAGCATTGCACGATAACAACATTGATTAAGCTTCGTGCAATGACCATACTCGATAACGAGGGGGCAGCCACCATGTACGTATACATACTTTTTATACGCCCAGGCCTATTCCTCATTTTTTTAGGAAGATGTAACCACAACAAGACACACCAGGAATTCCATTCATTTCCCAGCTCAAAGAGGTGAGCCCCGTTCTATGCTCGGGTCAAAGCATAGAACGCAACCACCAATATATATATATATATATATATATATATATATATATATAATATATATATATATATATATATATAATATATATATAGTTGGAATTTACAAAAACCAAAACAAAAGACAAAGACGGGTGTGTAAACAACAAACAGATGTATTTGTTTAGCGCTCGGGAAGTGAAAAAGTCTTTTACATTTCGAGCCTACGCTTTTCGACAGAAAGGAACACAGAAATAAGCAGAGAGAGAGAAAGAGAAAATAAAAAAAGGTTTTCGTTCGCGATCAATCATGGTGATCAATCTGATATGTATATATATATATATATATATATATATTATATATATATATATATATGCATATATGGGACGTCACCAACTGTGTAAACAACATGAAGTACGAAAGCAAATAAGTTAAATACGCAGACAACGAGAGAAAGAAATGGAAGACAGGACAAGTAACACAAAGAACGACCTTTCATCAGTTGTCGGCTGTCTGTCTACTCCTCATTTCGAGCATTCAATGACAATATGTATCTTCGAAGACAGTTGCTCCCATAAATTCCCAAATAAAATTTTGGATTTATGGGAGAGGGGGTCAAAGTTGGGAACAAAAACACGACAGTGGAGACATACAAAGAAACTGAACGAAAACAAACATGGATGTTTGTTAGACCAGAACGAGAGGAGAATAGTGAACGCTGGGAGAAATATTTTCTTTGGAAAGAGAAAAGATAGAAGAGAGACATAGAAGACATCCAGTCCTTACAACGTCGTGCAAGAAAAGAAAGATGGTCACGTGAGGAAACGAAAGATGGTCGAGGGTCACGTGTGAGCAACGAGAGAGAAAAAGAGAAAGAGGGAGAGAGAGACAGGTAGAAAACAGTGAAGGGGAGAAAATGGGAAAGATGGGGGAGAAAACAGTATAGAGTAGAGTCACATCAAAAAGGTTAAGGTAAACTTACTTGGAAATGGATGCGTGGCGTTATGGAAGCGATTGTCTTCCGAGACCCATATCGTCGTTGAATGCTCGAAATGAAGAGTAGGTAGACAGCCGACAACTGATGAAGGGTCGTTCTTTGTGTTACTTGTCCTGTTTTCATTTTTCTCTCGTTTGTTTTCATACTTCATGATGTTTATACAGCCGGTGACGTCCTGTATCCATATATGCATATATATATATATTCATATTTATATATATATATATATATATATATATATATTATATATATAAATTTATACACACACACACACATATATATATATAAATATATATATACATATATATGCATATATATATATATAATATATATATATATGTATGTATGTATGTATGTATGTATGTATGTATGTATGTATGTAAGTATGTATGTAAGTATGTATGTATATATATATACACACACACACGTCAGCCATTTGGTGCATAATATCATTGGAAACATGGTCGTTACAGGATATCGGATATATTTTCCTCGGGTTTCTTGTGTGAAAAGCTGCAAAGTCCAACCCTCACTTCAACGAGATCCAGCAGCAGACCTGATATAATGATTTAGGATAGAGAAAAGAAACTGTGCACAGTTGTGGAAATTAGCTGCCCAGCGGATGTCAGCATAAAGCTGAAGACCAGTGAAAAAGCGAACACCTGAACTTTGAGAAAGCTGCAGATAATCTAACCAGATTACAAGTTCAGGTTTATACCTGTAATTATTGGGGCACTGGAATGCCTAAATACCAATCTTGAAAGTTTAGGTTTCTTAAAACCAGAAAGGAGAAAGCTAATTCGAAGACTACAGATCTAAGCCGTCACTGGAACTGTAAAAATCTGTAAAACTTTCTAGAAGTTTATCATTTAAGTATATATGAGGATGTCTAGATATGCAACTATATGCACGAGAGTACAAACATAAAGCAAAACATACAAATCTGCACATCTACATACATACATACATACATACATACATACATACATACGTGCATACATGCATGCATGCATGCATGCATGCATACATACATACATACATAAATACATACATACATACATACATACATACATATATGCATACATACATGCATGCATGCACACATACATAGAAGTTGCACAACTTTACTGCAGCATATCAGATGAAAGGATGAGTATATATCAGCAGGAACCCATGCATGGATATGTTAACAGAAAGCTCCAAGATGGTAAAAACATTGATGGTCAAAGCAGTCTATTGTGGATCAACAATTGGATCACTATCTCTCACTTTGAAGTGATTGCGTTTGCGATGCACGAACCAGAAATAGCTACCAAATTCCTGATGCACAAAAGGCTTTGACATGCAGAGAAAACATCAAAACCGATGCAGACTTTGTGGAGTCAACACTGAAGATATCACCCATATTATAAGCAGTTGTCCGAAAATGCCATCACGATATTATCTTATTTCTTTATTAACCCAGAAGGAGCTAAACATAGAGGGGACAAACAAGGACAAATGGAGTAAGTCGATTACATCGACCCCAGTGCATAACTGGTACTTAATTTATCGACTCCGAATGGATAAAAGGCAAAGTCGACCTCGATTATCTACTGACTGAACATGTTGTGGACTAGACCCTGTAAAATAAGATTCGTGGGAAGGATAATCCTGGGACGAAAGGATACAAGAACCCACTGTGCGTAGAGTCTATAACCATCCATGAAATGAAAGAGCTCTGATTGCGAAAACCTAATTAAGATTCTTTTATTCTTTTATTTGTTTCAGTCATTTGACTGCGTCCATGCTGGAGTACCGCCTTTAGTCGAACAAATCGATACCAGGACTTATCTTTTTAAAGCCAAGTATTTATTCTATCGGCCTCTTTTGCCGAACTACCAAGTTACGGGGACGTAAACAAACTAACATCGGTTATCAAACGATGGTGAGGGGACAAACACAGACACACATATACGACGGGCTTCTTTCAGTTTCCGTCTACCAAATCCACTCACAAGGTTTTGGTTGGTCCGAGGCTATAGTAGAAGACACTTGCCCAAGGCGCCATACAGTAGGACTGAACCCGGAACCATGTGGTTGGTATGCAAGCTACTTACCACACAGCCACTCCTGCTAATATGCTGATATTTGTTATCGTTTAATCAGCTATTCCGCTTCTGGTTCTCAGAACCCCAATTTCTCAAGATTGATACTGAGACAGTTTGTTACAAAACCCAGTACCCCAATAACCACGGGTATAAATCTGAATTTGTAGTCCGGGTGACGTCGTATGCTAATATGACAGAGCAGATATAGTGATTTGGGACGGAGAAGAGAAACTACGAACAGTAGTGGGAACCAGTTGCTCGGCAGATGTCAGCAGAAAGCTAAAGATCTGAGTGAAAAAGAAAACACGAGTAATGTGCAACGACGTCACACGGACGTCAAGTTTAGATTTATACCCGTGGTTATTGGGGCACTGGGTTTTGTAAAGAACTGTCCCAGGATCAATCTTGAGAAATTAGGGTTCCCTGAACCAGAAGCAAAATGGATAATTAAACGATAATAAATACAAGCCATCAATGAAACTATCTAGGCGTAGGAGTGGGTGTGTGGTGAGTAGCTTGCTTACCAACCACATGGTTCCAGGTTCAGTCCCACTGCGTGGCACCTTGGGCAAGTCTCTTCCACTATAGCCTCGGACCGACCAAAGCCTTGTGAGTGGATTTGGTAGACGGAAACTGAAAGAAGGTCGTCGAATATATATATATATATATATGTGTGTGTGTGTGTGTGTGTGTGCATGTGTGTGTGTGTATGTTTGTGTGTCTGTGTTTGTTCCCCCCCACCACCAACATCGCTTGACAACCGATGCTGGTGTGTTTACGTCCCCGTAACTTAACGGTTCGGCAAAAAGGGACTGATAGAATAAGTACTAGGCTTACAAAGAATAAGTCCTGGGGGTAGATTTGCTCGACTAAAGGCGGTGCTCCAGCATGGCCACGGTCAACTGATTGAAACAAGTAAAAGAGGGTAAAGAGATATGTAAAACTTTCGAAAAGTCTAGCATATAAGCAGAAATGCACATGTCTGGTCATGAAACTATAGGTATGGGTAATCATACACCAAATGAAAAAAATACTTATCTGAACATACCCTGAATTCAAATAAAACATACATATCAGAATTCTGTTATAATATAACACACTCGCCGGTAAAATTTCCACTTTTTTCTTATTTTTATTTTCCTAAAATTTTCGTTGCGTAGACAAAACTATTGAAAAGGCTGCTAGACGCAATGAAATTTTTAGGAAAATAAAAATAACAAATAAGTGGAAATTTTACCGGTGAGTGTGTTACATTGTAAGGCACAAAAAGAAAATGACTCTCCCCAGACACAACAGAATATGCTTCAACACACGAAATCATATAAAAAATCTTGCAAACCAAATCCCAAAACGAAATATATATCAGAACATACCCTGAATTCAGACACTGCACACATACACCGAAACATGCAAATACCCTGTTGATAATGAAATTCCGATGAAGGAAACCAACTGTTTTGATCATTGGCCAGAAATTTAGAAATAAAAACGAATAATGACATAGATACATTCATACATAGTACGTTCTCACATGGTACACACATACATTCATACAAACATACGTACATACATACGTGCGTACGTACGTAGTACATACATACATCTGCTTCGGTAGGTGGACAGACGCTGTATAAACTCTAAAATGACGCCCTGAACCATTAAATACTCCCCACACATCAACAGACTTCGCCTACGACACATAAAAGAATATTTCATGACATTAAAAATAATAACAGCAATAACAATGAAAACCATAAGAAATTTAGAAATAATATGCAACAATGTTACTCAGAGACAGTGCAGAAACGAACTTTGGTACTCTCTCTTCGTTCTTACTTTATTATTCCACTTGTCAGGACTTCGTGATTTTCTAAATTTAAAACGCAAAACACTTTTTTTTTAAAGTTTTGTCTTTTGGCGGGCTCAGAGATCGTTTTCAAACAGAACAATAATTTATATCTCTGGGTTCTTTTCTTTTCTTCTTTGTTGCAGTCAATACGTGAATGAATTTCATGGCATGAAGTGGCTTTATGCATTTCTTTTCCTTTTCGTTTCTTTTCTTTTTCTTTTTTTTTTTTAAATATAATTCCATAATTCCTACACGACAGATTCCTTAAGGCAATTTCTGTTCAACAGTCGATGCGATGAAAAAGAAAATAAGACAAAACAATACAAGTGATATTGTTTTTTACATGTCTGCGCGCGCGAGTGTGTATGCATACATACATACGTACAGGCACACACACATACACACACATACATACATATGTGTATATGTGTGTGTGCATATATATATATATATATATATATATATGTATATATATGCGTATACATATATATATGTATGTATGTATAAATACACACATATATACGTATGTGTGTATTTATTTATTTATGCTAGTGAAAATGGTTAACTTTGAACACCATTGATTTTTCTTTCCAATTTCAGAAGTTATTGATTTTATTTTCGTATATTTAAGACCTAAAAAATACTATTGATAAAATATTTAATGACAAGAGTAGTAGGGATTTATGTATGCACGTACGTACGTGTATATATATATATATATAGGGAAAAGTAAAAAAAATAAACGAAAATGCACATTGTAAATAAAAAAGTGAAGACTTTTTATGAAAAATAACGAAACTGTGGAACATGCCCCCACCTTTTGGAAGGTTCAGAATTCCATTTTAAATAAGGTGAACTATTTAAGATCAAATCAAATTTCACCTGTGCCTCGGAAAATCTAATCTATGCCATGACATGCTTAGGATGTGGTAACAACTATATTGGGCAAACAGGAATATCACTCCGTCGAAGAACCACTATCCACAAAGAACAAATCCGCCACCTACAATACAGACTGTTACAGGTTAGTGAACACATAGAAAGGTGTGCTAGGAATCTTAATCCTAATTTCCAAATTTTCAAATTCTATCAATGTTCACAGAACATCTCAATGCAACAAAGAATGAATAAAGAGGCAACTTTCATCAATAAATATCTTGAATCTCTTTAATAATCTCACAATGACTTTTATTACTTTTATTCCTACCTCAGTTCATCTAATTGTATATATCTTTCGGTATTTTTCATAAAAAGCCTTTGCATTTTTATTTACAATGTGCATTTTCGTTTATTTTTCTTACTTTCCCCTTACATTACCATGTGTAGTTTCTATTTTCTTTTTGTAACATATTTCTATTATATATATATATAATATATATATATATATATATATACACACACACACACACACATAACTATTACGATATAGAATATGAAGACTTGTCCATCCTCAAACTTTATATTCTCTTATAATTTCATACGGCATATTTTTATGCCGTATTTCCATTGAACAATGCACAGGCAGCTTCACATGCAACCGCGCATGACTTTCTGTGCAACTTCTTCAGGGTCTGTAGAATCTACACGCAAAATCATGCCCAGTTACATATGTAACTGTCCGTACTTTGGCAATGGAAACACGTGTAGGTCGTAACAACCATAAAAAGTATGCTGTATGAAATTATGAAATCAGGGAAAATAAATTTTGAGGATGAATAAGTCTCCATATTCTATATCGTTATAATTATTGCTAATTTACATTTCAGATTGTATTACCGTCCAGAGAAGCGAACACGGAATTACACATCGGAGGAACTTACTGCATGAGTGTAATGGTAGTCATAGACGTTAAATCAATGCGGTTAGCCGTAACGTGGAACATAACTGAGAGCCACCACGGTATCCACCCGGATGATATATCCCTCCATGCTTACACACACATACATGCATGCATACATACTTACATACACACACATACTGTGTGTGTATGTATATGTATGTATGTATGTATGTATGTATGTATGTATGTATGTATGTATGTATGTATGTATGTATGTATGTATGTATGTATGTATTATAGGAGTGAGACAATACCCATGACCCTTTCACTCCCTCCCAGACTCGGGAGATTGAACTGACAGGTGACAAGGTGAATGCCTTGAGGAATTCATGCAACAAAGTGAATGCTGCAAAATGCATCTCCAAATACAATTGCTGCTGTTGTTGTTGCTGTTGTTGCTGTTGCTGCAGCTGCTGTTGTCGTTTGGCTCCAGCTCTGATCTGATTGAGCAGTCCTACGTCACACGGTTACTTGGCTGGACAAATACGTGTGACCCACCGTTGCACCTTTCTAATTATGCTAATTACCGCCTTAGCGAGGGCCATACTGCACACTCCGACACCCAGTCATTAAACGTATGAGGTGGGGGCGTGTCTGGGTGGATATGTTACTCTGTCTCCGCCACCCACAATCAGGAAAAAGAAATAGAAAAAAGAGAGACAAAAGATGTTTTGCCGAAAGTAGCAAGTGTATGGGGTCATCAGGAGAGAATGCGCGCCATTTCGGGGCCTACCCCTCGACAGCACCATTACGCACTGGCCCACCTCTCTGATATGAGGCCCCGCTTGCTAGATCAACTGGTTATCAAATAAAGCTCAATATTCTTCTAGCCATCGCTCATCGTCTCTTTTTAACCAAATCCAGTGGTTAGGCTTTTTCACTGTAGTTTGGATATTGGTCATGGTGGTATTGACTTTACGATGAGTAAGGCCTAACGATAACAACAGTCGTCTCACACTGTGTCCAACAAACCCTGCAGCAAAGAAGAAGGATTCCATCAACCGAAAGAAAATAAGTGACAAACATTGAGAACGTATTTCGTTTCTGGAGTTGGTTTGCAAGATTCTTTATATGAGTTCGTGTGTTGAAGCATATTCTGTTGTGTCTGGGGAGAGTCATTTTCTATTTGTGCCTTATAATGTAACACACTCACCGGTAAAATTTCCACTTATTTGTTATTTTAATTTTCCTAAAATGTTCGTTGCGTCTTGCAACCTTTTCAATAGTCTTGAATGTGTTACATTATAAGGCACAAAAAGAAAATGACTCTCCCCAGACACAACAGAATTGAGAACGTAAACAACAGAGATTGACCGAACACAGGCAAATATAAGAAGGTCATGCTTGTCATAGAATCACTTCTGTGAAGAAACGAAACCGTCCTGCGGCTTTCAGTTGTAGTGATGTCTTGTTGTATACACTCCACCGCCCAATACAATAATCAGATTATTTTTTTATCTATTGACAAAGTTTTTATATATTGACAAAGTTAATTTACATAAAATCTCTAAATTCATTCACTCCCGCGCATATACACTTACATCTACATCTACACACACACACACACACACACACATGAATACACTTATATCCACCTCTACAAAGACACACACACACACACATTTATGAATGTGTGTGAATGGAAATGTAGAGTTGATTGATGTGAATAATATTAATGGAAACATACGTGTGTTTAGCAATGGAATGATGTACAGACTTTTTTGCGCGCGCACGCGAGAAAGAGAGAGAACGGGCGAAGCCTTAGACGCACACAAAGGCAGAATAGGTACGTGTGTATGTCCGTGTGCGCACGTTTGTGTGCGTGTAGGTGTGTGAGTGGTAGTGTCTCTGAGTGCATGCCTGTATGTGTGCTTGGATACATGGCTAGGTACACGTGTGAATGCTTCTTTTAAGACACACACACACACACACAGCTCACGATATATTCTTTTATTCTTTTATTCTTTTAAAAAAGAATAATTCTTTCAGTCATTTGACTACGGCCATGCTGGAGCACTGCCTTTGGTCGAAAAAATCGACCCCAAGACTTATTTTTAAGTCCATCGTTTTTTTACTGAACCGCTAAGTTACGGGGACGTAACCACACCAACATCGATTGCTAAGTGATGGTGGGTGGGACAAACACAAACACAAATACATACATCCACACACACACACACACATACATATATGTGCTTGCCCTAAGTGTCACGCAGTGGGACCTGAACCCAGAACCGTGTAGTTGGGAGGCAAGCTTCTACCACATAGCCACGCCTGCGCCTGTACATAATTTTAGTGGATGTGTACTTGTAAGCAAAAAGTGCATGTACAAACACACACACACACACACACACACACACACACACATACACACACGCATACACATATACACATGTAGGCATGGTCGCAAGTGATTACTCATGTGAAGGGAAAATTGATTGCAACATGCCAACGCACTTGCTGCGTGTGAGCGAGGTTTTAATAATTCAGAGTGCGTCTGCCTTTCATAATTTCTTCTGTCTAAGCAGAGTAAAGAATGGCAGAAATATTCATACACAAACGCCGCCCTCCCCCCTTCTCCCCCACATACATACATACATATATATACATATACATATATATATATATATACATACATATAAATATACACACATATATATATACATTCATATATATATATATATACCTACATATACATACACACAGTCATACATATACACATACATATATATATATATGTGCATATATATACATATATACATACATACATACACACACACACACACACACATATATATATATATATATATACAGATACACATATACATATATATATATATATGTATATATATATATTATATATATATACATATATATATATATATATACATATTTATATGTGTATCTGTATATATATATATATATATATATATATATATATATATATATATATATGTGTGTGTGTGTGTGTGTGTGTGTGTATGTATGTATATGTATTATGTATATATTATATATATGTATGTATACGTATTATATATGTATATATGTGTGTGTATGCATGTTTATACACACATATATATTATATTGCATACACACACACACAAACACGTGTGTGTGTGTAATAGTTGAATGTATGCGTGTGAGGGAGAACGTGACTGTATGCGTACCTCGGCTTATGGCTGAAGCATCATTTCAAGAGGTCCTCCACTCTGACTGTCGCGAGGAGATGATTGCAGGGACTAATAAGCGATCGAGCGCGTCAAGATATAATGTCCACGTAGACACTCACACGCACACTCACTCACACACACACACACACACACACACACACACACACACACACACACACACACACACACACACACACACACACACAAAGACACATACACACACATGTACGTACGCACGCACGCACGCATGCATGCATACTCAAACACACGCACGCACACAGACAGACACACACACTCAAATATACATATTCGTAGATTTAAACATACATTATACATTTGTCTGTCTGTCTATCTGTCTATCTATCTATCTATCTATCTATCTATCTATCTATCTATCTATCTATCTATCTATCTATCTATCTATTGTTTCAGTCATTAGACTGCGGCCATGCTGGGGCACCGCCTTGAAAAATTTCTTAGTCGACCAGAGTACTTTTTTAAAAACTTAGTACGTATTCTATCGGTTTTTTTTGCCGAACCGCTAGGCTACGGGGACCTGAACACTCCGATACTGGTTGTCAAGTGGGGAACAACCACAGACCCTCCCCACACACACACATGTATGCTGTCATTTACCGAAGATTACAAATTCGACCTTTATGATGTTCTCTTCATGGAAATGTTGGTCTTTTCGTCAGAAACAATTGTCTGGGAATATGAAATACAAGCATAATCCATTTTAGCATCCAATCTGATTCATTTCATTTATTTGATGAAAATTTATTGAACTTTGTTTAATAAATTAGCTTTTATATATATATATATGACGAGGCAAAGCATTCCTAAATGCAAAGTCAGAAATCCGGGATCTAGAATTATCCAGTAATCTTTTACTAGTTTTATCTTGTCTCTTTGTTTTCTCTCCGTGTTGATATATGGACAATTAAAGTGGTTTTAAAGTCAGATCATGGCTGCTATTTTCAGCATGGGGGTATCTCGTAGATTCCCTAATTTATAATTTTAATAATTATTACCTCTGAAGGTTATTTTTCCATGCTGGCCACTTGATAAAATCGTTATTTTATTTTAAATTAACGATCTTATCCTTATATATATATGTATGTATGTATGTATGTATGTATGTATGTATGTATGTATGTATGTATGTATGTATGTATGTATGTATGTATATATATATATATATATATATATATATATATATATATATAATTTATTCTTAATAGAATTAAAGGATAAAATCGCGTTAATGATTATATCAGGTAGTCAGCATGCAATAAAAGTTTATAGGTAATATATATATATTAAGTTAGTAATTTAAGATCTAGTTGTGTTTCCTCAGGCGATATATGAATATTGTCTATGGGTTTCGAACTTATAAAATACTTCCATCATACCATCATTTCTAACTTTTCAGTGGCCACACGTAGACAATATTCTGTGAATTCTTCGTTTGATCTCAGAAATCTGAGAAGTTAAGTCATAATTTATTTGAGAAAATAACAGTTTGGAAAGAATTCAGCTCTTTCCTAGACACAGTTACTAAAAAGTTCAAATTTTTACCGAGTTTTGGTATAAACTCAATTGAAGTTCCAGAATTTTTCAGGAATCTTGTAATGGCGATACATTTCCCCCATTTCTTGCAAAATTCTTTAATAAGGACGTAAGAAGGCTTCCAAAATCTCAAGACAAATCCTATCTTTCTGAGACCCAGTTTCTCTGCTTGGTGACCCTCTTTCTTCATTCGTCATTTCTTTCAGATCTAATATTTTTCATTCGCAAAACGAGCCCCCTTTAATTTTGCTCAGATTGCTTTCAGTTTTGGTGTATCGATTCAAAACTGAATTTTAATTACGGTCAACCAATTACTTTATCCCGTAAATTAAAGAATTCGATGTTATTTAGAATTAAAGTTGGGGAAATTTGGGTAATTTTAGCCAATCAACAGACAGCGAAGCATTAACAGCTTGTTACCATGACAACCGCACATTGTGTTGTGTTCCAACCGCATGTTATGTTGATTCTTCACACCACGAGATTTACTTCACCCGCGAGTTTTGTTTTAATAAAAATTTATATTTATCAATTAGAATTTTGTTATAGATATTTTTCGCCAATTTTACATATTTTTCATTTATAGCAAAAGTTGTTTGCGATGTTTATACAGTTTCTTGGCATCATGAAGGTGAATGGAATATGGGAACTTAGTACAGGTAATTTGACATTCATTTTGAATCCTGCAAGAAAAACATATAAGATACAGGTATTCTTTTACTTGGGACAAATTTTTTGTTGACCATTGTTAATCTTATCGTAAGTCACAAATCCAAGCATGAAAACGTTACTCAAGTTGGAAGTTTTGGAGACACACACACACACACACACACACACACACACACACACACACACACACACACACACACACACAAACAAACACACACACACACACACACACAAACAAACACACACATACATACACACATATTAGTGATGTACACAAATACATGACAGGTATACGTGATACTGAAATACGCATAAAGTAAACATATGCAGACAAATATATTAATATTACAAATTAAAAAAATTTTAAATACACAATGAAGAGACAAAAGAAACAGTAAGATGATACATGTTGATTTTATTAGGTATTTCTATTAGAAACCTACAATGAAGATGTCATTTCATAGATGCTAAACTATAAATTTCACAGGGTACAACCTTAAAGTCGACACCGCTCCGCTAAACGCAGAAAATTTGTCTCGCTATTGACTATAAATACACAGTTTTTTCGATTTTGAAACCTCTGTAACTTTTCCTTCCAATTTTTTTCTCCATAACATCATACCTTCATAGCAATTAGACTGGAAAACTTTATTATTATAGCCGATTTTCAGATTTGTAATTGTCTTTTTAAAAATGCATGTTTTGCGAATGAGAAAAAAACTAGATCCTTTCTTTCGAATATTTTCAAAACACTCCCACCACTATGAAGTAATTCTTCCACTTTTGGAAGCTGAGAAATGCTGGCATCTTCTGGAGCAGAGGTTTCTTAATTTTTTTTTACGAATTTCGGCTGCAAAGGAGGATAACCCAATATGTTCCCTCATCAACTGAGCCAGGCTATGAAAATGCTCATCAACTGTTATATTGCTGTTGTTGTTGTTGTTGTTGTTGTTCTTCTTCTTCTTCTTCTTCTTCTTCTTCTTCTTCTTCTTCTTCTTCTTCTTCTTCTTCTTCTTCTTCCAATCAGGACTCACGCCATTACCCACAAAGAATAATCTCTAATTCGAGCCTACTCTAAGCTACTAAGAATGCGTGTGGCAACTTGAAGATCCACCCATCACACGCAATAGACTGGCGGTTGCACGGGCGCGAAAGCTACGTTGTTATCTTCATTCTGTAAACGATGGTTTTTTAACGGGTGGAGAGCTGAAGCATCCTGGGTTACAGAGGATTCGCAATCTAGACTAGGGTCTGAAAGTTTACCACACCATAGTGGGTTACACCATGGTTCCTCTGCTTTGTGACAGAAGTAGGACGAAAGAGTGAGAGAAAGTTGTGGTGAAAGAGTACTGCGGGGTTCACCACCATCCCCGCCGGAGCCACGTGGAGCTTAGGTATTTTTGCTCAATGAACACTCACAATGCCCGATCTGGGAATCGAAACCGCGTTCTTACGACCGCGAGTCCGATGTCCTAACCACTGGGCCAATGCGCCTCCACTGTTGTTGTTGTTGCTATTGTTGATGATAGTGATGATGATGATGATTTTGAGGTAGATTTGGCTGCCGTTTGTAGCAGATCGTGCGACTACTTAAAGGTTTCTCTCCCGCTGATCCGCCATCGCTGTTCAATGTCTCAAAAAGAAGCAGTTTATGGATGTCTGCAGATAGTGCCGACATGAATTTGTAAAGACTATGTGAATGAGGTTAAATATAACAGGTTGAAAGAAATAAAAGATGGAGAAAGCCAAAGGGAGAAAGAAGAAGGGAAGATGTTATTACAAGGAAGACGGAAGCGAAGATGAAAAGGATGTTGGGTGTTCAAAAAGGTAAAAAAAAAAGTTAGTGATAAGAAAGTAGAAGAAAAAGTGTGAAATTTTTGAAAGAAGAAACACGAAGAGAAAAAGTAAAATTAAGAATAATATAAAACACACAGAGACATAAACACACACATATGTAAGTAATATGAGTACATGTATAAATATGTTTCCCAATCTCTGTCTCTCTCTTTGTCTCTCCACCATCCCTTTCTCTTTCTGTCGCGCTCTTTCTGTCTTTATACACATACACACGTGCGCGCACACGCACGCACACACGCATATATATGACAAACAATTGAAGAATAAGAAAAGAAAAAATTGAGACAAAGAAATATAAAAAAAAAGCACGCAAGAATAATTCGAACAGAAATCTCTAATGGAAAGAGAAAGCCAAAGAAATGAACAATTTAAATCATATAAGTGTCTCTTTTAGAAAAAAAAAATTTTAATAAAATTTTAAAAAAATGTTGAGTAAAGAAAACAAAATGGCGGGTTTCATAGCTACGAAAATAGCGACGGTCTCACAATATGGTGTGGGTTGGTTAATTCTTACGTTTCAAATGTTCTGTGAAATATATCTTTTATTTCAATCAAATTCACACATCTTTCAGTCATTTTGATTTACAAATTTCTCTTTTTTTTTTCTTTTCATTTGTTTTCCTTCATTCTTCTTTAATATCTGCCTCTATTGTCTTGTTACTATATTTCTGCTTTTATATTGCCTTTTTCACGCGTTCTTTCACTATTTTGCCTGTCTATCTGTCTTGTTTATATGTTTGTCTGTCTTTCAGTCTGTCCGTCCTGTTAGTTTTTCTTTAATTTCTTTCTTGTCCACTTTCTGTCTTTCCTTCTTTCTTTCTATCCATTTTCTATCTATCCGCCTAGTTTTCTTCGCTGTGTCTATGGTGTATATATGTGTATGTATGTTTGTCGATTTTACCAGGTCTGCAGAATATAGCTAATAAACCGGATGACAAACCATATCTAACACAAAAGATATATTATAAATGATTGAAATAGATTCCAAACTTTTCAATATTAAATAAGACACGACCAATGAGAAAACGAAAACTATAAAAAGGAGAAAATATAAGGACAAAAGAACTAAAAGAAAGATAAAGACGCGGACAAATATATAGGTAGAAATATTTTTATATTTTGAGTGTAAGGAAAAGTATACCTTTGTAAATAATACGTGTTTTAGGTATGTCTGTTATGTACAACTGAAAAGTGGACAAATCTATTTTAATCTCTGGATGGAGAGATTAAAGGGGATTAATGAGACATGGTTTTGTTCCGAGTATTTCCTCAGCAGCGATCATGCATCCACTTTTATCGCTTCACGGGGATATTTATAGCTCATAAGACCATGTGACTTGGAACGACTAAATCAATCACATATGTTGACGAATTTAAACTATCTGGGCACGAAAATAACAATAGACGGAGATTGCATTCATGAAATAAATACAAGAATCAGCAAAGCCAATCAATCATTCGTTATGTTAAACTCAATATGGAAATCACCAATACTCAGCAAGAGCACCAAAATACGATTTTACAAAAGCAACATACTTAGCATCCTCCTCTACGGATCTGAATTTTGGAAAACAACCAAAAGTATTGAAAAAAGAAATTGGTGGTGTTTCAAAAGAAATGTTTACGAAACATGTTGAAGGTCTAATGGCCGAATATGATCTCGAATAGCCAAGTGCGCACCAAGACTAACGTGAAACTAATAAAGAAAACTGTTGAAGCAAGGGGATGGAAATGGCTGGGTAGAGTTTGTTGCTATAAACCGGGCTTAATTGTTGGGATCGCATTGCACTGGGTTCCACAAGGCAAAAGAAGACGTGACCGACCAAAGGAAACATGGCGGAGAACAATAACAAAAGAGCTTAAAAGCAGAAGGTTAACAATGGAACAAGTTGTCAAGGATGGTCTCAGTGTTAGAAGGCGGAATGAACATGCTGTCGCCTCAAGTGCCACAAGGTTCAATGTGAACCGAATGAATGAACGAACTATTTACAGATATTAACTATCATGACTTTACTGAATCGATTATGTCTAATTTGCATAAAGTGTTTTTTTTTTTCGTTAACTAAATAGTCAATTATTACTTGACACACAAACAAGTTGATAGACTGGAAATAGAGGAACATCTCACGTAATGAATGAGTCAATACAAAAACGGTTCTCTTTCCAGCCGAGAAATCAACATGGGACACACTGTAAGGCATTCTCATTGAGTGGATGGGCAACACATCTATCCATCCTTTTACTTTTTCCAATTTTCTTCAAGTGTTGAGAAGCAGTTGCGAGAGATGTCTGGAGCTCTGATCTGATTTTTCGGACCATTGTTCTCAGATTTCATTTTACCAAAGCATTCCATTCATCATACCGAATAACTGATGTTGGTCTCCCTCTTGGTACATTTTCGAGGCTTTAATTTCCCGAACAAAATATTTGGAGCAATCTCCGAACAGTTCTAATGTCAACAGAATCGTTACCAAAAGCCCGCTTGATGTTTCGTAGAGCTTCGGTGGGAGAGTGACCCAACTTGTATTCGTACAAGAAAATCACTCGGTATTGTTCAGTTGTCACCATTGTCATAAGAGCTGTGTGTAGCAATTTCGAATAATAGTATTGTCTAGAAAGAAAAAAGAGTAAACACAAGCATAGACCTAGAAACTCATTAAAAATCCCATTTATAGATGACACATAAGAAACCTATTTAAAATACATTTCATGTGAGACAACCTAATATTTTGTCGTTCATTTATCATAATACGTAAACATTCTTGCAAATATCTTTCAGATAAATAGTTTTTATTTTTATAGCAAAACATATTTAGAAAAATTATCAAATTTCAGGTTTTGATTAGAAGCGGAAGTATGGAGGCGAGCTGACAGAATCGTTTGTACGCCGGATGAAATGCTTAGCGGCTTTTTGTCCGTCTTTACGTTCTGAGTTCAAATTCCATCGAGATCATCTTTGCCTGTCATCCTTTCGAGGTCAATGTAAAAAGTAGCCTTTGAACTCTGAGCTCGATGTAATCAACTAAACTCCTCCCTAAAAATTGTTGGCCTTGTACCAAACTTTGAAACAATTAGAAGTGGAGGCGAGGGTCGTTTGTAGTGATGAAGTAAAATTTACCAGGAGTTGAACTAGTTCTGAGAAGAAGAGGCCCCTATTTTTAGTTGTAACCAAACAAACCTTGTAGTCGTTGTAGTTGTTTAATATTGCTTAGTGTTATATAATCAACGAGGGTTCTCGATTTTTCTGGGCCAGGATGCTGGAGTTTATTTTCCACTTTTGTATTCCATGTAACACATTGATGAGTTAACGACGACATTTGTCATTGTTCAATGTGATGCTGGGTGCCATTCTTCGTGCCTGAAATAAACGAAGCCTCGCCTCCATCTTACTCCGCAATATTTTTGTCAAGATGGCGTGAACTCCTTCAATAATGGCACCGGTAACTATACTATCCTCAATCTTTGAAAAGAACTTACGGCATTAGTTACATCAAAGGATTATCTTGCAAGCTAGCGTAAGCATTGATCACATTGAAATGCAAAGTATCTCTTATCGTTATTATGGAGTGGAATCTGAAGGCCTGCTGCTTTCTTCTCCAGTTTATTGTAGAATTCATTTCCGACGGAAATAGAACACACGTGATCTTCAATATTATGAAATAGGTTGCCATTTAGAAATTAGCAGCAGCAGCAGTATATCAATCCTTTGTGAGTTTAACCACTGTTACTCATTTTGCCTCGTTTGCTCAATGATACCACCGTCAAGACGCTGTTTAGTTTTATTTTTTGTAAACTTTTCATAAAGTGGAGAAATGCAGCGAGATTTATTAAAAATTCACTCCAAATTACTGTAAAGGTGATGGGAAATACGAGGAGAGTTCCCCAACAGAGGATGGGAAATCCGAGAAGGGTTCCGCAACAGAGGATGGGAAATCCGAGGAGGGTTCACCAACAGAGGATGGGAAATCCGAGGAGGGTTCACCAACAGAGGATGGGAAATACGAGAAGGACTCCGCAACAGAGGATGGGAAATACGAGGAGGGTTCACCAACAGAGGATGGGAAATACGAGGAGGGTTCACCAACAGAGGATGGGAAATACGAGGAGGGTTCCCCAACAGAGGATGGGAAATCCGAGGAGGGTTCCCCAACTGAGGATGGAAAATCCGAGGAGGGTTCACCAACAGAGGATGGGAAATACGAGGAGGGTTCACCAACAGAGGATGGGAAATACGAGGAGGGTTCACCAACAGAGGGGGAAATCCGAGGAGGGTTTCCCACAGAGGATGGGAAATCCGAGGAGGGTTCCCAACAAGGATGGGAAATACGAGGAGGGTTCACCAATGGATGGGAAATCCGAGGAGGGTTCCCCAACAGAGGATGGGAAATACGAGAGGGTTCCCCAACAGAGGATGGGAAATACGAGGAGGGTTCCCCAACTGAGGATGGAAATCCGAGAGGGGTTCACCAACAGAGGATGGGAAATACGAGAAGGGTTCCCCAACTGAGGATGGGAAATACGAGGAGGTTTCACAACAGAGGATGGGAAATACAGGAGGGTTCACCAACAGGAGGGAAATACGAGAGTTCACCAACAGAGGATGGGAAATACGAGGATGGTTCCCAACAGAATATAGGAAATACGAGGAGGGTTCCCAAACTGAGGATGGGAAATACGAGGAGGGTTCATCAACAGAGGATGGGAAATCCGAGGAGAGTTCACCAACAGAGGATGGGAAATACGAGGAGGGTTCACCAACAGAGGATGGGAAATACGAGGAGGGTTCCCCAACAGAGGATGGGAAATACGAGGAGGGTTCACCAACAGAGGATGGGAAATACGAGGAGGGTTCACCAACAGAGGATGGGAAATACGAGGAGGGTTCCCCAACAGAGGATGGGGAACTGATAACGCGTGAATGTAAGGCGTCGAGCTGGCAGAATCGTTAGCGCGTCAGGCAAAACGCATGGCAGCATTTCATCTGTCTTTAATTTCTTCCGTCTTTACGCTCTGAGTTAAAATTCCGCCCAGGTTGACTCATCCATTCATCATTTTGGGATCAATGAAATAATTAGCAGTCAAGTCCTGGGGTCGGTGTAATAAACTTACCCACTTCCTCGAAATTGCTGGTCTCGCGCCGAAACTTGAAACCAAAGTATGAATACGTGTTGACATACGTACATACACACATACACAGAACTGTACAAAAACACACAGAAGCCTACTCCCATGTATACATATATCTGACCAACTATCATTTCATACCCGATTTAATTATGCTGAGTTTTATATATTTTTTTAACGTATTCCTTTTAGTAAAACTCTCCATGTTATGTTCGGTGTGAAACAGACCCTCGTTGAAAATGTTGACAATTTGTGTGGCCATAGTTCTTTTGGCGCTGTGGACATACATATTTATTGCTACAGTTACACACACACTCATTTATACATTTCTGTATTTTATGCATATGTGTACGAACATGTCTTAATTTTTACTTTGGAATGAAATACCGGGGTACGTAACCTATTGATTCACGTGGAAGTTACAAATGTGGCAGTGGTGTTGGTGGTGTTTATAGTAATGATAGTGTTCATGGTGGTGACGGTGGAGGGGTTAGTGCTAGTTGCCTTTCCTGGAGAAGGTAGTGGTGGTGGTGATGGTATTGTTGACGAAGAAGAGAAGCAGAGGTTCTTGGTGTTAGACAAAGACGAGCCTGCAATATTATTTATAACATCTTCTTTATAACATCACCACCATCACCACTACCTCTACCACAATCACCACTCCACTATCGCTCCCGCCAACACCGCATAACATCAATTAACAATCTATTAAATCATATCACACACTTTAAGCACGTTTCTCTCTTCTCTTGACACATTTCTTACACTAACACCTAACACCATTCTACAACAATACACACACACGTATATATATCTTATATATGCATATATATATATATATATATATATATATATATATATATATATATATATATACACACACACATAAGTACACATATATTTGTATGTATATGTATATATATACATACACACACACATATATATTTATGCATGTATATAGGTACACACACACATATATATTTATGCATGTATATAGGTACACACACACATATATACTTGTAGGTTTGGTGATGCAAACACTTTGATAAGTGCTAACGACGAAGTTCTCGGCCCTTGAGTCACTCTGTTATTTCTGCTAAATATTAATATGTATGTGTGTGTGGGTATTTATGTACGTATATAGGTATATACATATATACATACGCATATATATATATATATATACATATATATATGCATACATATATATAATTGTGTATATATATACGTAATATGTTTACATACATGCATATATATATATATATACATACATACATACATATATATATATATAATATATATATATATTATATATATATATATATATATATATATATTATATATATATATATATATATATAAATTCATACATATCGTCAGCAACACTTCTCTTTCTCGTCTTTCGTATCATCGCGATCAACACTTGAACATCATTACCACCATCATAATGCCGCTGCTGCTGCTGCTATAAATAATGATGACGAGGACGACGACGACGATGATGATTAAGACAAAAGAAAGAAGGAAAGAAGGAAGTGAACCGTAATTACGCAGCGCAGTATGTGGAAGGAGTAGTTGGACGTTGGTATGTGCGTGTCATGCGAAGATATGTCGGGAAGGTGTGAATGAAATAAGTAGCAATATGGCTAAATATAAAGAAATATTAAAAGCTGTGGGTGGTGGTGGTAACGGCGGCGGCGAGGGGCGGGGGTTTGTCTTTGGCACAATGAACTGCGAGGTGTTTTAGTTCTTTAAAATCTAACATCTTTATCTTGAATGCTTTCAATCATATCTCTACTTCCCACTCTCCCATTTAACCCCCACCACCACCGTTACCTATTGTTCACGTTCTAACCCCTCACCTCCCACCACTTGCCACTAATTTTCCTATTCTGATTATGTTCAACATTGAACACGAAATATGATAGAAACCTGACCAATTCCTGACCAAGATGTCCTCCTCTTCCCCCTTAGTCACTCTTACTTATCAACGATCATGAGAATTAATACAACAATAGATCTTGTGATTGGTCTGTTAATGATACGATGTTTATCTCATGGAGACTCAGGGCAGAAAGAGTTCTGTGTCACTTACAGCTTTCTCATTCAACAACTGTTTCTGCTGTTTCTCCGATTCTACGGAGCTTATGCTCCCCTCTCACTGCATTCCACAGCATCGCGGTTTAGCCATTCGATCTACAAGGAACAACAGTTAAATCATTTTCAATGGCATCCTACTGTCATAAACAGGGAAGAATGTTTAAGGTATATATATATATATATATGTAAATGTAATATGTGACAATTATTCGGTAGCCATGGTAAAACTCCGAGTTTTACCATGGCCAGATAACTGGAGAGATGGCTGCGTGGATTTCCACCTCGGCATCCGAAACTCGGTGTTTTACCATGGCCACCGAATAATTATCACATATTACATTTACAGATAAATTCCTCTATTTACATAATATCGAGGTCTATTTCTTTTTTTTGTCTTACCGTTTTTATCAATATATATATATACTGTTGGATTCTACTCATAAAGTATTGGAATGTTATATATATATATATATATATATATATCATTCTGCTATAAAAAAATGGATCTACAAATGCAATATCCCTACACATCTCACATCTATTTTCATTCCTCTACCCCACTCTCTATTTTGTATCTTATCTAAATTAACTATTATTTAACCACCCTCCTCTCACACCGTCTCCAATGAAGGGATATAATAAATATCCTGGAAACAGCTGTAAGACCTTCTGTCTATAAATGTTCTAAAATCTACACACTCTTGGTTTTTTTTTTATCTCATTACGAAAAAAAATTATATATATATATATATATATATATATATATATATATATATATATATATAACTCCAAGAAAGTTAGGGGTTGTGGATCCAACCCATTAAGGGATAATATCTATCCAATATACTGTTGGTATAATACCCAATTATTAATACATAAGTATTTTTAGTGCATTGCAATTAACTTACCTAGTGTATTAAATGGGTGAAGGTAAAGAGATATTTTGCCATTAATTTATATTGCAAATAAGAAAACGGAGGAGCACAATAGTTGGTTCATCAACCTTAAGACATTAATAACTGTATGGTATATTGATATACTGATATTGATTGTAAAATTAATATACTTATATCTTTCATAAACATCTGTTTATATATTATATTATATTCTATATTCTATATTTCATATACTATGTATTGTTAAAAAGCATAATACACATAATCTAATATTAATAATAATAATAATAATAATAATAATAATAATAATAATAATAATAATAATAATAATAATAATAATAATAATAATAATAATAACTGAATATTGTATATGTACCTGTGGATGTGGATGTGTACGTATATTTCAGCATATATAATTAATTATGTATAACCATATATGTATGTATATCTATACATATATATCTATATATATCTATATCTATATCTATATCTATATCTATATATCTATCTATCTATCTATCTATCTATCTATCTATCTATCTATCTATCTATCTATCTATCTATCTATCTATCTATCTATCTATATATATATTCAAATGTGTGTATTTTGTTTTATATTATATTTTATGATTGTACTTTATAGTCTCTGACGAGGCCTATATATATATATATATTATATATATATATATATATATATATATATATATATATATATACAAGTAGCTCATTTTCAACTGCCTATTACCTCAATTCACTTGTCTAATATAGGCAGAATGAGATGCTTTTATCTATTGGCTGAAACAGCTGTAAGTTATTTTAATAATTTATATTCATGTATTTTAATAATTACTTGTATCCTTATTTTATATGCATAGAATAAAATGCTATATGCATGTATGTTATTATAATTATCAGTTAATAAATAAATAAGTTAATATTTTTAATGTACTAAAGTTGATGAACCAACTATTCTGCTCCATTTTCTTATTAGCAATCTACAATATATATATATATATATATATATATATATATATATATATAATACTATTAATTTGCCGACATAACGTGGCAGTCCTGACTAGGACTCTGCCACTACTTTTTAACTCCAGCTGGTATATCGACAAGGTTTATGTCTAAGATACAAATCATGTGTCAATAAACCAACTGGAAAAAATGTTTTCCTGGGTTTAAAAAGTAGTGACATATTCCTAGTCAGGACTGCCACGTTATGTTGGCAAATAAACTTTACTGTTCAGTACAGTTATTATATAGATCTCTATCAGAGATTTAAAACTAGTTGTCTCTCGCTCCTCTTTCTCTCTCTCTCTCTCTCTCTCTCTCTCTCTCTCTCTCTCTCTCTCACACACACACACATATGTATACTAGCAGAGATACTCTGCCTTGCTCGGGATTAAAATGGCATAGATTTTTATTGTTTTACTTGTTTCATTCATGTGACTGCGGCCATGCTGGAGCACCGCCGTTGGTCGAAGAAATCAACCACAGGATTTATTCTTTGTAAGCCTAGTACTCATTTTGTCAGTGTCTTTTACCAAACCGCTTAGTTACAGGAATGTAAATACAGCAACATCAGTTGTCAAGCAATGGTGGGGGTACAAACACAAAACACACGCATACACATACACAAATATATACGTATATACGACAGTCTTCTTTCAGTTTCCGAGCACGAAATCCACTGACAGGGTTTTGGTTGGCCTGAGGCTATAATAAGCGTATATATGTATATAGGGAAAGTTTATGAAAAAAAACAGAAGATGAAGACAGATGGCGCACAAAACAAACAGATGTATTAGTATAGCGCTCAGGAATAGAAAAAGTCTTTTACGTTTCGAGCCTACGCTCTTCTACAGAAAGGTACACAGAAAAACAAGGAGAAAACAGAGAAAAAAAGGAGAGAAAAAAAGAGAGAAAAAAGAAAAAAATATGTATTAATATAATATATCTATATATATATATATATATATATATATATATATATATATAGTAGCTGGCATATACCTGGTAATTCCGGGGAAATCGGGCTTATCCCTCGGTTCCGTTCTCTTAATTGTTTCGCTAATCCAGTAATATCAATACAATGTATATTGCCATTGAAACGGTTTTTTGTGCATTTATTGAGAATACCGAACTGTCTTACAAAGGATCTTATTTTTAGGAATATCCCAGTAAGTTATGAACACCCAAATTCTGAAGTCAGTTATGTAATAACACATGAAATTAATTACCCGATAGTAAGAATTCAAATAAAGTATCCCCGAAAAGAGCTTTAATATGTATGTAGAACATAGGGGGAAATACTATAAGGTATGTATACTAAAATCGTGAAACATGTTACGTAATAACAGGCTAATCAGATATGAGATAATAATAATTCAAAGTAATTAAGTGTGAAAAAATGCTTTTGTACGTTCCCAGAGAATATTACCCTCAGCAGCGCGAATAAGTCACTAACCGAAATAAGTGGATCTATTGTTTAGGAGAATACTATTTACTTGTTTAAGCGTTGTATTGGATAAATTGAAATATTAAGAAATAAGCATACTGAAAAGGAATGGGTTATTTTCCCTTGGTGGTTATTTCCAGGAGGGAAAGGTTTTTTCGAAATCAATTTATACTCAAAACCTCAGACACATAAACAATGTAACTGTGAAGTTTAAGAAAAATCGGTCGAGCCGTTTTGGCGCAAAACGAGAACATACCGATACGCACACGCATACATACACACACATACATACACACACGCACACTGATATTTTCAGTTTTAATATGTATGATATATATATGTATGCGCAACGTGGCTGTGTGATAAGAAGCTTGCTTCCCAATCACATGGTTCCGGGTTCAGTCCCACTATGTGGCACCTTGCGTAAGTGTATTCTACTAAAGTTTCAAGCCGACCAAAATCTTGTGAGTGGATTTGGTGGACGGAAACTGAAAGAAGCCCGCTGTATATATGTATATAAGTATATATATATTTTTGTGTGTCTAGCACATAAAAGACTGAGATTCAGTAAATATTATCGATACACAAATATGAGAGAGAATCCACTATGTGGACGCTCTTACGCTAAAGATAGATCCGCAAGCGGATCTATCTTTAGTGTAAGAGCGTCCACATACTGGATCTCTTCTCATATTTGGTATATATATATATATATATATATATATATATATATATATATATTATATTATATATATATATATATATCTTTAGTGTAAGAGTGTCCCACATAGTGGATTCTCTCTCATATTTGTGTATATATATATATAATATATACACACACACACCACACACACACACATAAACATACATACAGGCAGTGTGGTAAGACGCTTACTTCCCGACCACATGCTTCTGGGTTCAGTCCCACTGCGTGGAACCTTAGGCAAGTGTCTTCTACTATAGCCTCGGGCCGACCAAAGCCTAGTGTGTGGATTTGGTAGACAGAAACTGAAAGAAGCCCGTTACAACACACACACACACACACGTGAATGCGTAAGGCTTAGTGGTTAGAATTCACGATCTTACGATCATGAGTTCGATTTCCGGTTGCGTGTTGAGTCCTTGGGCGCGTTGCTCCAATTCACTCAGCTGGCAAATATGAGTTGTACCTGTAATTGGAAGGGGGCCAATCTTGTCACATTCTGTGTCACGCTCAATCTTGCTAAGAACTGCGTTAAGACTATGCATGTCTGTGGAGTACTCAGCCACTTGCACGTTAGTTTCACGGATCAACTGGAACCCTCGTCGTCGTAATCGACAGAGGGCCAATCAATCAATGAACCAATCAATATGTATGTATGTATGTATGTATGTATGTATGTATGTATGTATGTATGTATGTATGTATATATAGCCTGAACAGGATAAGCTACCCCTATTTTGCAGAAAAAAGTGTTGGCGGCCGGCTATGCGACTCGAACTAACACCTCCGTGATTACGCGTGGCGGTGCTCTGAACCATTAAGCTAAACCGCCCACACCACAAATTCTTCCGCATTGATCCACTCCACTGAGTAGTAAATGGGTGACCCTTACGAACCACAAGCGTCCCGCTCAGCGCTTTTGCTGGCTCACCCACTGAAAGCTACAACGATGCGAGGAAGCGCATTGTAACCAGCGGTGCATAGCAATATCCGACAGAGTAATATATGCATATATTTATTATATATATATTATAATATATATATATATATATATAATATATATATATATATATTTGTATAAAAATATCCATACATATATATGTGTGTGTGTGTGTGTGTGTGTATGTATATATGGATATATATATAAATATATGAGAGAGAGGGGGAAGGACAAAGGGAGATAGAGAAGAAGAGAGAGGAGATACATACATCGATATAAACCCATCTAGCCATCAGTATCGCTAACCTACCGTATATCATTATGTGTCTGTGTGTGTCTGTGTGTGTATGTGTGTGTTGTGTGGCTGGGTGGATGGATGTGTGTGTGTCTAATTCCAATTAATGAAATCTGACAGCACAATTCAATGGTGTCTGTTTAATTATCAATATAGAAGAATGTATATGCTTCTATGCGTGGTAAGTAAAAGCCTGCCCTTGTGTGTGTGTGTGTGTGTGTGTGTGTGTGTGTGTGTGTATGTGTGTGTGTGTGTGTGTGTGTGTGTGCGTGCGTGCGTGTGTGTGCGTGCGTGTGTGTGTGTGTGTGTGTGTGTGTGTGTGTGTCTGTGTCTGTGTGTATGTGTGTGTGTGTGTGTGTGTGTGTGCGTGCGTGCGTGTGTGTGCGTGCGTTGCGGGTGTGTGTGTGTGTGTGTGTGTGTGTGTGTGTGTGCGTGCGTGCGTGTGTGTGCGTGCGTGCGTGCGTGTGTGTGTGTGTGTGTGTGTGTGTGTGTGTGTGTGTCTGTGTGTGTGTGTGAGTATGTGTGTTTCTACATGTGTATGTAAGTGCAAGTGTTTATGTAAATATGGGTGGATGCGTGATCGTGTGTGGACGTGTGTGGGCATCTACTTGCGTAGGTTTGTATGTAACATGTGTGTGTGTGTGTGTGTTGGCATTACATCCTTCATTCATCTCTATGACAAACCTTTATCACATCTGCACGAGAAAAACTCTCTAGCTCCTACTATCCCCCCCCCACACAACAGAGTCGCCGCCGCTACAACCCTACCTCGACCCCTAATCCCCCATCCCAGCACCATTCTATCAGTGAAGAGAGGCAGCCATATGAAGAAGGAAAGTGGATAATGAGGAATTCTTCCCTACGAATTTGCATAATGGAGTGGATGAAGTGCTTCCGTAGAGGTGGCTCGCGGCGGAACGGTTGCAACTAATTTCCTGTTACGTCTTACACGTGGATATCCACACACACACACACACACACGCACACACACACACACACACACACACACACACACACACGCACGCACGCACACACACTCACATACACACACACACAGATATAATATGCATATACACATATGTATATCTGTGTGTGTGGTATATATATATATATTATATATATATGTATATATAAGTGCGTGTATGTGAATATATAAGCATAGGACCACACATATGTACACCGTACATATATATATATATTTATATGTTTTATATGTGCGTCTGCGTATGTCTGTGTTTGAATTTAGTCTTTTTAAATTAAATTTAAACCTACATTCACTAAAAATAAACGATTCTATACAAATGGAAGTCCAATATATATTAGATTCATATACAAGGTGACTGTGGACAGTGACTTCGAATAATATGATATGTACGTATGTATGTGTTATATATATTATATATATATATATATATCGATATATATATATATATATATATATACATATAATATAATATATACGCTCACAACACACCACCACACACCATATATTATATATATAATATATATAATATACAATATATATATACATATATTTCATACCTTCGAAGAGCGTATTATTAGATAATCGTCCGATTATCTAATATATCCGGTGGGAAACCCATGATAACGTGTCGTCTGTAATGGATCTGTAATACTGCATACTTTTGATATATATATTTATACACGTACACACAACCACACACCACACAC